>NC_134688.1:167633015-167954086 GCF_050947455.1 Rhinoderma darwinii | reverse complement strand
AATACTTGTCCACAGAGATGTCTCCCTGGCGAAGGGTCAGAAGAGATGCAACTGCTGACGAGACTTGTCCAGGTTCCTCAAATACCGTGCGAAAAGTCTGTGAGAAACACTGCAAGTCACGGGTCTCTGGTCCCTGTCGCTCCCAGATAGGATTCGCCCATGCTAGGGCCTTGCCAGTGAGGAGAGAGATGATGAAAGCGATCCTTGCGCCATCGGAAGGAAATGCTCTGGCATGTAGACTGAAGTGGATCTGGCACTAGTCCAGAAATCCCCTGAAGGTATTAATTTCTCCGTCGTAGCGAGGAGGTAGTGGCATCAAAAATCGGGAGTCGGCACCGGTACTGACAGGAGGTGTAGTAGGAGGAACAACCAGTGCAACAGAAACAGGTGCCGTGATGGCTGCAGCTTGAGCATTCAGTCACTGGGAAATGGAGTTCACTGCCAGGAGGAGTTGGTCCTGTAGTGACTGAAGGTCTCGCAGGTCTGCCTGCATGGCTAATGACATTGCCATGGTCTTGGGTTGACCAGCATGGTCCATGGCCTGAGCATACTGTCATGATCTGAGGGTGTGTGGACACACTGGGCTGCACCGCCGTAGCGGGATGGCAGCTGGCCAAACTACAGTGTACCAAGTCAATATATGTAGTCTAAGCACAAGGGTACCTGTGATAGTCCAGACAGCAGCAACGGCTAGGCACAAATGGGATCTTGACGGCAGCTTATGCAGATGAGAGAGATGACACCAGACGTGGTGTAACACAGCAGACATGGCAGATGGCAGAACTCGACTCCAACACTATAGCGGGCACAGGAACAACTACAACACGGGATACAGGATACAGGTAACAGGGCACGGGAACAACGGGAACATGAAAACACTAAGGGACCATTTGCAAATTTAACATGGGTAAACACAACAACGCTCAGGCAATGAGTGAAAGGGCAGAGACCCTTTTATAGTCCAGGGTGATCATGGGTAAATTGATGATTATTTTCATATGCGTGCTCTGGCCCTTTAAGGCCACAGCAGAACGGAGCGGAAGTGAGCGCTGGCGTCTCCTGGCGAGGAGATGCGGGCCAGCGCTCACAATTCCATGGCCGCTGCTTCAGGGGGTGAGTAATCCTGACGGTCCTTGGCTGTGGACGCTGCACATTATAAGCTGTAGAAGAACGCAGCTCATAACATTGATGAGTTGAACTTGATTATATATGTTATCATTAACCAACTGGGTTCCAGGGCCCACCAGAAGTAATCCATCTCTACCAAACATATGTATGTCTACTGTTAACTGCATTGTAAACTTTGTTGTTATCATTGCACACACTGGAATGAACAAGACATATAATTAATAATTTGTGAATCAACCCATAAGAAATAGACCCTAGTGGCTATAAAATCCGCTCCAAATGGAATTATCTCCAGCTGGAACTTTGGGACCCATTATTGTATCAGAGCCTGGGACCACTGGAGGATACTATAATAATGTCGAGGGTAAGTTATTTTGCAATATAAGCCTGCTGTTTAGGAAATATAAGGTTTCATCAATGTTTTTTGTTTTTGTACTATTATAATGATATTGGTATTATATACAATGAACTATTATTAGACTATTATATACATTATATACATTGTACAAACCCTTACTAAAGCCTGACATCAGACTTGAGACATGAGACTTTTTCAGTGTTTAATGTAAGCAGAATGTGTAATCAGAAAATGTCCTATGGTCTACATCAAGTTTATTTTAAAATATTTTTTAAGATTTTTTTTGGTAATATTTATTTTTATTTTCCATGTCACTATCTATAGTTAAGAATAAAAATACTGCAATCTTACATTGGCCACTGAGCCTTACAAAAGACTGTCAATTCCTGTTCTGTAGAGATCACTTCTCAGCAGTCATCTTATTATCAACCCAGGCAGGATTACAATAAAAGGTAAGGGCCCTTTTACATCGGCCAATTATCAGGCAAACAAGCACTCAAAGATAAATGCTCTTTGTAAACAGGGCAACGATAAGCCAATAAATGAGCATCTGCTGCCAACATGACAGAATTGTAAGAGGACTATCTATCGTAATAACGAGCGCTCATCCCCATACTAGCTCCTTGTGAAAGGAGCAAACAAGCAATGATAAACGAGCTGTCTTGTTGATTGGCGCTCGTTTACATGGCCCATGTCGGGCCGTGTAAGAGTACCTTAACACCTCTATCTAGATAATGCAGGATCCATCATTCATAATAGACTGATACTTCCTGTTCTGTGGAGATCATTTCTCAGCAGTCATCTCATTATCATCACATGCAGGATTACAATGGAAAATTACACCTGTACAAAGATCACACAGGATCCACCATTCACAATAGGTGATGGATACAGCTACTCTCCCTACCCTACCTGCACAAAGACCTCTGCACAGGTTACAGAGCATGCCTAGAAAACTCTCCCATAGTAGTCAATGGGTCCCCTGTTTTTCACAGATTCCTATGGTCCTTGTGGCTGCTGTAAAGCATATCTCTAAATGCTGTTAACAGCAGCTCAGGCAAGATGGGTGCCCATAATCATGTACAGAACATAGAATAAATAAATCTGTAAGTATCAGTATTTGGTTATAATTAGAAAAAAATCTACATGACACATTCCCTTTAAATTAAAGTCCAAGAGTAAAAAAAAATAGGTAATTTTTAGGAAAACTGTTTAGGAAAACTGAAAAGTGTGTACAACCATAAATAGTTGAAAAATTGGTAACATATTTTCCATATATACAAGTAATAGTTTTAGCAGTTACTGAGGAGATTATTAAATTAATTTGACAACCAATGTGGCTGCACTTCCAGCAACAAAACAGAAAAATACCAAAGTCATCTGTGAAGGATTTGCCTGACACAGCTTCTGTGTCGACGCCCGTGGTTAATCAGCCTGCATCTGTTCCTAGGTCTGCTAGAGTGACTCGATCTGCTACCACTCAGGCTGGTAGGCTGTGGAGTGGGAGAGCCTATCGCAGCCTGGCCAGACGGTTCTAGCTCCCGCCCTTGGTCTACTTATACCTTCATTTGCTGCTTGTCCTTTGCCTGTGATTCTCTCTTGTTTCCTGGCTCTGCTGTTCCTGCTGTTACCATTGACCTCTGCTTCATATTGACCCTGGCTTGACTGACTATTCTCCTGCTCTGCATTTGTTACCTTGTACACTCCTGGTTTGACTCGGCTCGTCCACTAGTCTGTTGCTCACGGAGTCGCCGTGGGCAACTGCCCCACATCCCTTGCTTTTGTGTTCCCTTGTCTTGTTTGTCTGTCGCGCACATATTGATCGTAGGGACCGTCGCCCAGTTGTACGCCGTCGCCTAGGACGGGCTGTGCAAGTAGGCAGGGACTGAGTGGTGGGTAGATTAGGGCTCCCCTGTCTGTCTCCCTATCCTGACATTACATAATCACAGGCCCATATACCTTTTCTACCCTTGTCCCTGACACACTATGGACCCCCTTGAGGTTCTGGCTCAGCAAATGCAGGATCTCTCCCTACAGGTCCAAGACCTGGCTCAGAGGTGCAACCAGCGTGATGCTACCCTGGTAGTGCCCTCCACCCCATCTCTTGAACCCCACCTCAAGTTGCCTGACCGGTTCTCAGGGGACCGGAAGACTTTTTTCTCCTTTCGGGAAAGTTGTAGGCTCTATTTCCGTTTAAGGCCCCACTCCTCAGGTTCTGAGAGCCAGCGAGTGGGTATAATTAGGTCCCGGCTCCAGGACGGCCCCCAGGAATGGGCCTTCTCCTTGGCTCCTGATGCCCCTGAACTCTCTTCTGTTAACCTTTTTTTTTCGGCTCTCGGACTCATCTATGACGAGACTGACAAGACTGCCTTTGCCGAGAGTCAGCTGGTGACTTTACGTCAGGGTAAGAGAACCGTTGAGGAGTACTGTTCTGACTTTAGGAAGTGGTGTGTAGCTTCTCGGTGGAATGACCCTGCCTTGAGGTGCCAGTTTAGATTGGGTCTGTCGAACGCTCTGAAAGACCTGTTGGTTAGTTACCCCTCTTCTGACTCTCTAGATCAGGTTATGGCTTTAGCTGTACGTCTTGACCGACGTCTCAGGGAATGACAACTTGAACGTTTTTGTGCATTCTCCTCTGGCTCCCCTATGATGGCCCCCGAGGTTCCGTTGCTTCATTCTTCCACGGAGAACTCGGATGAACCAATGCAACTCGGGGCCTCCGTGTCTCCCCAACAACGTAGAGAGTTCCGCAGGAAGAATGGTCTCTGCTTCTACTGTGGGGATGGCAAGCATCAAGTGAACGACTGTCCTAGACGTAAGAATAAGCAGCCAGAAACCTTCCGAGCCTAAGTGACCATCGGGGAGGTCGCTTGGGCACACAGGTATTTCCCGTATACATGAAACCTAATAAGATCTTGCTTCCCTTTCAGGTCTCTTTTTACGGTAGGTCTGCCACCGGCAGTGCCTTAGTGGATTCAGGGTCTTCTGCTAATATTATGTCTGTGGAATTTACTATCTCTCTAGCCATGCCATTGATTGATTTGCCTAAACCTGTCCCGGTAGTGGGTATCGACTCCACCCCACTTGCTAATGGTTATTTTACGCAGCATACCCCTGTTTTTGAACTCATTGTGGGCTCCATTCATTCAGGGCAGTGTTCGGTGTTTGTTATGCAGGGATTATCGTCCGATTTGGTTTTAGACCTTCCTTGGTTGCAGATGCATAATCCCACTTTAAACTGGAATACCGGGATCTTACTAAATGGGATAATGAATGCATGACATCCTGTTTTTCTATTAATTGGCTTTCTCTCTCTGAGGAGGTGAACACTCTACCTGAGTTTATTCAGGATTTCGCTGATGTTTTTTCTAAAAAAGCTTCCGAGGAGTTACCTCCTCATAGAGAGTACGATTGCGCTATCGATTTGGTACCAGGAGCTAAGCCCCCTAAAGGTAGGATATTTAATCTCTCTTGTCCTGAACATGAGGCCATGAGAGAATATATCCAGGAAAGCCTGGCCAAGGGTTACATTCGCCCCTCTACTTCTCCGGTAGGTGCTTACCTCTTCTTCGTAGGGAAGAAGGGTGGTGGTCTTAGGTCGTGCATCGATTACCGAAACTTGAATAAGGTCACTGTAAGGAACCAATATCCCCTTCCTCTGATTCCTGATCTCTTCAATCAGGTTCAGGGGGCCCAATGGTTCTCTAAGTTTGATCTTCGAGGGGCTTACAACCTTATTTGAATCAGACAAGGGGATGAGTGGAAGACTGCGTTTAACACGGCCGAAGGTCATTTCGAATACCTCATCATGCCCTTTGGGTTGTGTAATGCTCCCGTGGTATTCCAGAATTTCATAAATGAGATTTTAAGAGACTACCTGGGGGTATATCTTGTAGTGTACCTTGATGATATACTTGTGTTTTCCAAGGACTGGTCCTCCCATATTGAGCATGTCAGGAGAGTGCTCCAGGCCCTTCGGGAAAACAAACTCTTTGCTAAAACCGAAAAATGTGTGTTTGGGTTGCAGGAGATACCATTTTTTGGTCAAATTATCACTCCTAAATAATTCCGCATGGACCCTGCCAAGGTTCAGGCTGTGGCTGAATGGGTCCGACCTGCCTCCCTGAAGGCTTTACAGTGCTGCCTGGGGTTTGCTAATTATTATAGGAGATTTATTGCTAACTTCTCGGTCATCGCTAAGCCTCTTACGGACCTTACTCGGAAAGGTGCTGATCTCCTCCACTGGCCTCCGGAGACGGTCCAGGCTTTTGAGGTCCTTAAGAGGTGCTTTATCTCTGCCCCAGTGGTGATTCAGCCTAACCAGATGGAGCCATTCATCGTGGAGGTTGACGCCTCCGAGGTGGGAGTGGGTTCTGTCTTGTCCCAGGGTACTAGGTCTCTCACCCATCTCCGTCCTTGTGCCTACTTCTCCAGGAATTTTTCACCCACTGAGTGAAACTATGACATTGGCAACCGCGAACTCTTAGCCATTAAATGGGCATTTGAAGAGTGGCACCACTTCCTGGAGGGGGCTAGGCACCAGGTAATGGTCCTTACCGACCACAAGAATCTGGTTTTTCTAGAATCTTCCCGGAGGTTAAACCCGAGACAAGCTCGATGGGCGTTGTTTTTGACTAGATTCAACTTTGTGGTCACCTATAGGGCTGGGTCTAAAAATATTAAAGCTGATGCGCTGTCGCATAGCTTCATGGCCAGCCCTCCTCCTGAGGAGGATCCTGCTTGTGTTTTGCCCCCAGGTATAATCATATCCTCTATTGATTCTGATTTAGTCTATGAAATTGCGGCTGATCAAGGTTCAGCTCCCGAGAACCTTCCTGAGAACAAGCTGTTTGTTCCCCTGCAATTCCGGCTAAGGGTACTCAGGGAGAATCATGACTCTGCACTATCTGGTCATCCCGGCATCCTGGGTACCAAGCACCTCATTTCTAGAAACTATTGTTGGCCTGGGTTGCCAAAAGACGTTAAGGCTTACGTCGCCGCTTGTGAAATTTGTGCTAGGTCCAAGACTCCCAGGTCCCGACCTCCGGGCTTACTATGTTCTTTGCCCATTCCCCAGAGACATTGGACCCATATGTCCATGGATTTTATCACCGATCTGCCTCCATCCCAAGGCAAGATGGTGGTGTGGGTTGTAGTAGACCGCTTCAGTAAGATGTGCCACTTTGTGCCCCTCAAGAAACTACCCAATGCCAAGACATTAGCTACCTTGTTTGTCAAACACATCCTGCGTCTCCATGGGGTTCCTGTCAATATCGTTTCTGACAGAGGGGTACAGTTTGTTCATTGTTTTGGAGGGCTTTCTGTAAGAAGTTGGAGATTGATCTGTCCTTCTCCTCGGCCTTCCATCCTGAAACTAATGGCCAAACTGAGAGGGCTAATCAGTCTCTAGAACAATATTTAAGGTGTTTTTTCTCTGACTGCCAAGATGATTGGGTCTCCTTCATTCCCTTCGCCGAATTTTCCCTCAATAACTGGGTCAGTAACTCGTCAGGGGTCTTCCCCTTTTTCTGTAATTTTGGATTTAATCCACGATTCTCCTCCGTTTCACCTGGTGGTTCCAACAATCCCGAGATAGATGTCATTCATCGGGAACTGTGCACAGTCTGGGCCCAGGTTCAGAAGAACCTTGATGCGTCCCAGAGCATACAAAAGACTCAGGCAGGTAAAAAACGTTCTGCTAACCCCTGGTTTGTGGTCGGGATCTGGTGTGCCTGTCTTCAAAAAATTTGCGCCTTAAAGTTCCGTCCAGAAAATTTGCTCCCCGGTATATAGGGCCGTACAAGGTCATTGAAGTCCTTAACCCTGTCTCCCTCCGGCTGGAGTTACCCCCGTCTTTTCAAATACACAACGTGTTCCATGCCTCCCTCCTGAAACGCTGCTCCCCGTCCTTGGCTACCTCGAGGAAACCTCCGGTCCCTGTTTTTACCCCTGAAAAGGTAGAATTCGAGGTGGCCAAGATTGTGGACAGCAGGATGATCCAAGGCTCCCTCCAGTACCTAGTCCATTGGAACGGATACGGGCCTGAGGAGAGGACTTGGGTACCCGCCCGGGATGTTCATGCCGTGTTATTGCTCAGGAAGTTCCATCTTCGGTTCCCCAACAAGCCAGTTCCACCTAGGAAGGGTCCAGTGGCCCCTCATAAAAGGGGGGGGTACTGTGAAGGATTTGCCTGACACAGCTTCTGTTTCGACGCCCGTGGTTAATCAGCCTGCATCTGTTCCTAGGTCTGCTAGAGTGACTCAATCTGCTACCACTCAGGCTGGTAGGCTGAGGAGTGGGAGAGCCTATCGCAGCCTGGCCAGACGGTTCTAGCTCCCGCCCTTGGTCTACTTATACCTTCAAAAAAAAGTAGGTATAGGGAGAGAGGAGGAAAGGTAGAGCATGGTGGACAATGTCGCCTTCAATTTTTTATTGATACCGACTAGTGTAGTAGGAGAAGGATTATACTATGCAATGTCCCCTTTATTGCCACATTGTGTGGTATTTTGATTAAATTATTGCACAGTGTGATTACAGCTTTAAACAAATTCCACTGGGTAGGGAGCTTATTGGCCCTACTACTCAGATGGAAATAAACGAGGTGGTGCTGCAAGGGTTATTTTTGTATCTGTAAGATACCTTGCATATGCACACTACAGGAGGTTGTGTTCAAACTCTATGAGCAACTGCCTGATCATTGACTACCTTTTAAGCGTTGCCGCTCCAAACTTTTGGTGAGTAGCAGCGCAAAAGGATTAAAATTTTTGTGTCAATGAACAGTTGATTAGTCTTCAGATTGTGTTGTATTTGTTCTGTTACCAGCGTTGCTGTTCCATTCCTGGCTCAAGCAGCAGCTCGGCCAGCAACGCGGACAGAAAACAATCTATCTCAGTGAGCAGCTAGCTGGTCACCGAGTGCGTTTTGTGTTCTCAGCGTTGCCGCTGCGGTTCTTAATTATGCGGCAATGCAGAGAGACAAACTGCCTGTTGTGTTTTATTTAGTGTTCTCAGCGTTGCCGCTGCGATACACAATTCGGCGGCAATACAGAGACAGCAGCGTACGCTGTGTTTAGGCAAACAGACAGCCTGCCTGTTAGCAGTGAAAACTACTGGTTCGTGCAGTTGTAAGGATTGCTGGCCAATCCATGGCTACTTATACCTTCATTTGCTGCTTGTCCTTTGCCTGTGATTCTCTCTTGTTTCCTGGCTCTGCTGTTCCTGCCTTTACCATTGACCTCTGTTTCATATTGACCCTGGCTTGACTGACTATTCTCCTGCTTTGCTTTTATTACCTCGTACACTCCTGGTTTGACTCGGCTCGTCCACTAGTCTGTTGCTCACGGAGTCGCCGTGGGCAACTGCCCCACATCCCTTGCTATTGTGTTCCCTTGTCTTGTTTGTCTGTCGCGCACATATTGAGCGTAGGGACCATCGCCCAGTTGTACGCCGTCGCCTAGGACGGGCTGTGCAAGTAGGCAGGGACTGAGTGGCGGGTAGATTACGGCTCACCTGTCTGTCTCCCTATCCTGACATTACATCATTATACCGTAAGTATAAAACTTTGGCTGTTGTCCTAACTTGTCATGTTCTAATATATGGTCAATTTTACATGTTCGATACATCTCCTCTTTATTTTCTCTCTGTTCGTCTTTGTAACATTACCATGCACAGTATTTCTATTTTTATTGCTTAGTTAGTTTGTTCTTTTAAATTATTTGTGGTCTTTAAAAGTATATTTTACACTCTGCCTCATTCAGCAACTCAGCTTTCCGTAAATTCATATTTTTGAAATTTTATTTTACAAGTTTGGCAGAAATAAATCACTACTTACTTTGTAAGCTGTACCCTTTCTAAAGCGTTGAAGCATCATCTGCCTTGAAGCAAAGGTGTATCTTATCTGAGGAGAGTTTCACTGCATGAATGGTACCATGGCTCGGATTGAACATGACAGACTCAGCTGCACATCAACAGGATTCAAGAGTCAGCTTCTAGGAAAAAAGGGTTTACAGCAAATCCCACATTGAGATGCTGCTAGTAAATCAAAGTACTTTAAAGTGGCACTAAACACGAAAAATATTTTTATAGAATATTTTGCAGAATAAGGTGAACTAACTTCTTTGCCTTTCATAAACTGGTTGTTTCATTAATACGGTTTGGTTTTGTGGTAATTTCTGCATTTTCTGCAAATTTGCCTTTACATCACTATGGAATCTACCTTATATCTGTAGTCAGTTACATTTCTATTCGTAACCTCATTAGCAAACTGATATTCAGACTTTAGGCGAGTGACTGCATTTAGTATTTTTTCAATGGGTAGTCAAGTTACCCTGGATGTAGTTGAGATGTAGGGAGAGAGAGAGAGAATCCTTGAAACCATAGTCCACTCTGTCCAAGAGATGAGGATCCTGAACAGAGGACCCCCCCCCCCCCCCCTCTATTAATTCCTCTATTAATTCCCAATTCCCTACTAGGGTATATGACAATGGGTTTTCTAAACTGGACAACCCTATTAACAAGCAGGCAAGCACTAGTCCTACTTCTGCTAATCTACAATGTAGAGTCATTGAAGGCAAGTGTTTCTGTAGAAGGGATAGATGATTCCTGTGGCAGATGCAGTGTTTTAGCAAACAGCTGAGTATATGCATAGTCAATGCACTGGGGGTTAAACAACATCTGGCTCATCTATGTGAATAAAACCAGAGCATATCTGATCCTGGACTGTGAAATGACACATTAAGATTTAATCATCTTGCCTGAACACTATGAAAACACCAACACTTTCTTTTGGTCCATATTTGAGTAAATATTTATGAGCACTCAAATGTGAAACAAGGATATAATATGATGATTTATTATTCTTCTCTAAAAGGAGTTGGACTTATTTTGGATTTTAGCTCACACCTACCCATTGAACTAATAGGACTTATTAAATGGTTCTGCCCAAAAAGCAACCACTTTAATCATGATTTTAAAACATACTGTACTTTTTTACGTTGCAGCTTTTCATGGGTACATTTTTTTGCCATCTAGTTGTCTGTATGGGATATTAAAAGGAATATACCTTAAGTCCCACCAAGTAACCAAATTGTTTTCTATAGTGTCTCTATCCGCAGACTTTGCCATTAGTATTTAGAAATCCAAATCGATTTTGATACATAGTGGTAAGAGTGTTCCACAGCAAAGAAAAATTGAGGGGCCCTTTCTGGTGCTGGTTAATACGACTCCACCCCTAACCACCTGGGACAGGAGTACATGATGCTTGTTTTCCATATATCCTTTACATGAAGCTTGGGTTCATTTCCACACACCCTTGTTTGCTTACATCGTAGGACCGGTGGAGAAAAAACCCCTTTACAGGTTCTTATCTTTCACTGAATAAATAAACGACTACCAAAGCTAGGCTGGGTCACCTCTCTCCAGGGACCCCATACCGGCGCATATACTGCCTCTATGGTAAGTACGCTCTTGCTATTCTGGCCTGTTACCTATAAGACCAAGCTCCTACGCTTAGACCTATTAAAGATAAGTTAACAGACCTTCTTGACAATAGGAATTTCAATATTGAATCTATGCAGCCAGAAATTCCATTATATGAGCCATCTTGGCTATTTTATTGGCCAAGAGGGCTTAAAGAGGCTCTGTCACCAGATTTTGCAACCCCTATCTCCTATTGCAGCAGATCGGCGATGCAATGTAGATAAGAGTAACTTTTTTTTTTTTTTTTTTTAAACGAGCATTTTTGGCCAAGTTATGACCATTTTTATATTTATGTAAATGAGGCTTTCTAAAGTACAACTGGGCGTGTATAAAGTTAAAGTACAACTGGGCGTGTATTGTGTATGTACATCTGGGCGTTTTTACTTCTTTTACTAGCTGGGCGTTGTGAATAGAAGTGTATGATGCTGACGAATCAGCATCATCCACTTCTCTTCACAACGCCCAGCTTCTGGCAGTGCACAGACACACAGCGTGTTCTCGAGAGATCACACTGTGACGTCACTCACTTCCTGCCCCAGGTCCTGCATCATGTCGGACGAGCGAGGACACATCGGCACCAGAGGCTACATTTGATTCTGCAGCAGCATCGGCGTTTGCAGGTAAGTCGATGTAGCTACTTACCTGCAAACTGCTGCAGAATAAACTGTGGCCTCTGGTGCCGATATGTCCTCGCTCGTCCGACACGATGCAGGACCTGGGGCAGGAAGTGACGTCACAGCGTGATCTCTCGAGAACACACTGTGTGTCTGTGCACTGCCAGAAGCTGGGCGTTGTGAAGAGAAGTGGATGATGCTGATTCATTACTCTTATCTACATTGCACCGCCGATCTGCTGCAATAGGAGATAGGGGTTGCAAAATCTGGTGACAGAGCCTCTTTAAGCAACTCAATTTACATACAGGCTAATACCTTTTTGAATAAATTGTTTCTAATTAACAGATAAGAAAAACACAATGGTACTAAATCAGTAACTATAAAAAATTTTGGGCAAAAATCTAAACTAAACTAAAAACACCATTGATAAGGAACCTGTATTGATATTCTTTCACAGTAACACAATTTATTTAGTTCAGATATTCTGAAATAACTTTTCTTATCTTTTGTACTTATTTTGAACTATGATGTTGGTTTTGCTTTGCAAATGGTTTCTGACATATATGTAGTGGAAATAAAGTCCATAACTAGATTCGTGTTGGAACAGGTACGATTAGAAGTAAGATTGCGATGCTCAATGTTCTGCATATGGCACTGAACAAAGCATAATATGTGTAATCAGACAGCTATCTGGGTACAATACATTAAAAAGCAATCTTTTCGGATGTGTGCTATGAGATGTAGGTGACATAAATTGTATCAGTACTGCTCAAAGTAGTACTGTACAATGAGGTTTGTGTAAGAAGAATGTGATGCTTTAAAAATGGTATCTCACTGTTTCCTACATTTTATTTTCAGTGACAGAACATTTATCTTGTGCGTTTAGCAGGGGAATTATTAGACTTTGGCTGAGATTATGTCTAAGTAAGAGGTATTGCAGATTTTTTTTATGCCTTAGAAATAATTTGCACAAAAGTCATGGACAAAAGTAATTTTAAAGAAAATTGCTCATCTCAAAGGAATAATGAAGACCAATAAATTGTATTTAGAGTTCCTAAAATGGCAGGTTATTGTTTCACTAGAGAAAAGACATTTAGTAAGATCCCAGGCTATGAGTTCTCAGCAAAGGTTCATGTCTCTGAAGGGACATGAAAGGGCAAGTTTTCAAGGTAAATCTTATACTTTATAATTATTGTGGGAGTAGAATTTTTAGATATGATATTTGGTTTATTACTTCCAGAGTCCTCTCTAATGGGATTGCTTGGAAGAACATTCAAACAGGTTATACAGTGTTGTGGAGTCTTTTTTGTTTAGGGGTCAGGTGTCTGAATTAATTTAGGGGTCTGGTGTTTTTATTATTTTAGGGGTTTAGACTAGAGTTTGAATTAATTTTAACGTCTAATCTGGGGTTTAATGCCTCCCCTGCCTCATCTTACATTTTCTACTTGTAAATCTGACAGTGTGTGTGGTACCATTTTTTGTGTTTTTTTCCAAACCCCCTCCCCCTCATTTGATTTTATTCCTGAATTGGCCCCTTGGAGCAGTACATAACAGCAGAGGGCAGCGACCCAGCAGAACCTGGGAAGGAGAAGAGCATGCCAGTGCGGAATGCAGTACAGACTTAGAGAAAGCATGAAAAGACGAGTGTGGCTTACTTCAGCGCTGTGAACCCTCATTTCTTCTCCTCAGCACTACATCTTATTAGAAGTATAGTAGGAGGAGGATAGGCTGTGGCTACTGCCGCTGGCCACCGAGTTAGAGAGGATGGGACTGTGAATCTGCCTAGTGCTTGAGGAGGACGGCAGCAGTAGGTAAGCTTAGGGATAGTCTCTCCCAATTTAAAAATTCTGGGTGCGCCCTGGGGTACCAATGTTTATAGGTGGGCCTTAACTATATAAGTATATTAGTTATAGGTTTTATAATCAGGTAACATATACATCCCAATTGTAAAAAATAACTTTGGCACTGCTTGTTGATGAGCTAGTCATATAGAAGATAGAAAAACAGCTCGATAAAGACTATCAATCATGCATAGGGGAATTGCTGGTACTTTCTTTCTAATTCTGCTTGTCTTCAGGGCAGCAATGGTGAAAATGTTCTGCCTATTAGTGGGAGTCCCAGCAGTAAGACCGCTATTGATCAGACATCCTAAGGATATGCTATAAATGTTTTTTTTGCTGGAATACCCATTTAAAATATCATGTAGCCCTTTTGGAGGTTTCCCTTTAACCTAAATGTGCTATATATATATATATATATATATATATATATATATATATATATACATATATATAAAAATAGAAATCTTGCAGCACTCCAAAAGTGTGACAAATAAATGGTTTATTCAGCCAACAAACAGCGACGTTTCTGTCCTACAATAGGACCTTTATCAAGCATATATATATATATATATATATATATATATACACATATATATATATATAAAGCTACATATATATATACATACATATATATAGAGAGAGAGAGAGAGAGATATATATCTATATATATAGATATATATATATATATATATATATATATATATACAGTCCAATGGTAGATGAACACAGCACTCCAATGGTTTCCAAAAAATCAGGCCATGTGCTCGTTACCTGGGGGTGAATCAATTCCCCAAAAGAATAGGGAGAGACATAGAACACAGCAACGGCACCAGGGCTTCAGAGTAGATGAAAGCAAAAAGTGGATTTATTCACCTCAGTAAAGCAACGTTTCGGTTCAACAGGAACCTTTCTCAAGCCATGACTTGAGAAAGGTTCCTGTTGAACCGAAACGTTGCTTTACTGAGGTGAATAAATCCACTTTTTGCTTTCATCTACTCTGAAGTCCTGGTGCCGTTGCTGTGTTCTATGTCTCTCCCTATATATATATATATATATATATATATATATATATATATATATATATATATATATATATATATATATAGAGAGAGAGAGAGAGAGAGATATATATATATAGATAGATAGATAGATATATATATATATATATTCTTTCTTAGAAACATTATAGTGAAACTCCATCTACGAATAATCCAGGTAACTGTTTAAACTATCAAATATGATCGTACTAACAGGCATTACAGCAAAACTACATTTATATTAAAGAGCTGAATAGTTAGGATTGCATTAACCAAGCATCAATGGGATTCATTTATTAATGCAATTATGCCAGTTATCTAATGTAATTACTTTGAAAACAAATGCCATTCAGCTTTAATGCCATGTAGGCATATCTCATAAACAAAACATGGCATATAATGTATTATAGTCATTATAGCCTGGATCTTCACCTAATCTGATAATTTTCCTCAAGGCAGACACATTTTTTATTAATCTCATATTTTATATATTTTATTTTTCAGTTTATCAACGTCATTTATTTATGTGCGTAAAGATGATGGCACGAATAATAAGCGTGCAGCAGGTAATGAAACTCACTTATTACTTCTTACTCTTCTGAGAAGAGTGTTGTCATTTCTATAGTATTTCTTGTTCTGCATTGGAGAATTGTCAGGTGGTGTTCACATATAGATTTACTATTCAAAATGCACCAGAATGATGGTGTACTTGCTGTGTGCCATATTTATTTATGGTTTTAAAGGTTTAGAAGTATGGGCAGTACAGCAGAACAGCAAAGCCTCCAGGGCAAACTGGTGCCAGCCTCCAGGAATCCGACTGGAAGATCCCACAGTGTGCAGACAAGAACAAGAGAAAGAGGCAGCACTCCAAGATGAAAATGTCAAATAGATGGATTTATACTCCCATATGTCTAATGAAGTAGTGCAACGTTTCAGCTGCTCAATGCACTGCTTGACAAAGGCTGCATTGAGAAGCTGAAACATTGCACTACTTCATTGCACATATGGGAGAATAAATCCATCTATTTGATATTTTAAACTTGGAGTGCTGCCTCCTTCTCTTGTTCTATTTACTGTTTTAGACACTTTATGCTCGAAGCTTGACAAGGGGGCATGGCTTAGTCGGAAATGGATGGATTCTATCAGAAAGATGAATAGTTTAAAATGCACCGCCGTGCGCTAAACTTACGCCAACATTTTTATGCAAAAAACTGGCGTAAACGAAGCTAACCAAAAGGGGAAGATAAAAGTGTCTATCATGTCTAGCAAAATGTGTCAAATTTATTATACAGCATGCACCTCTTTGATAAATTTGGGGCATTATCTGACTGCCTTGTTGAATGGTCGTTTTACAATGGCCAATATGGGCCAGAAAAATAAGCGCCGATCATCGAGACAGCTCGTTTATCGGCGTTCGTTTGCTCCTCTCTCAAGGAGCTATGATCAGAAATGTATGGGGAGGAGCGATCACTGGTCCCCATGCATTTCCATCATGTTGGCAGCACATCTCCGTGTTTACACATGTGCTGCCGACAGCAATAATATTTTGTCCTGCATAAATGCTACGATCAGCCGATGAACAAGCTCGTTCATCGGCTCATCCTTGCCCTATTTATACATGGCAATGATCGGGAACGAACATTCATATAAACGCTTGTTTGCCCGATCATTGGCCCGTGTAAAAGAGCCTTAAGTTTACACTAAAATTTCGCGTAAATTCTAGTCAAAATGTTTATCTACAAATATGTTTATTTTTGTTGCTGAATATACAAATCTTCAGTAAGTAAATGTACCATGAAGTAATTGCTCATATGATGCAATAATTCCATGAAATACATTTTGTAGAAGTTCTTCTTTTTCTTGAAGCAGAACTAAATAGTAGAGAATGAATGACTTGTATTTGTAATCAATACATGAAGTTAATTATTTTGTATTGAACATAAGAATAAACAGAATCTTATATAACTCAACTAAAATGTTAATAATGTGACTCATGATTAGTAATTCTCCCTCAGCTTTCAGATTGATTGTCTGCGTCTGCAATATAAGAAAGGTCACATAATTTAAATAATGTTAAGGAAAAAAAAAACCTGCATTGCAAGTCTTTCTTCGTGAGTTTAAAATTATATTGAATTTCAAGTATATGCCATTATTAATGGCCAAGTATCTGTGATGTCAGGGTACAAATCCTATTTTTACTTCTAGACTCTAGACTAAATTTAAAAAATATGCCAGTTTCAGCATTTTTTCGCGGGACCCTGCACTGCCTAGCCGCCAGACACAATATGTCAGCAGGAGAAGGAGAGTGCGGCAGTGACCGCGTGGCTTTCCAGAGGAGCTTGCTCAGAGTATACTATAAGGGTACAAACCCCCTCTAAAGACCCAGCCACAACTTTTATTAATGCATACAGTGGATATTAAAAATCTACATACCCCTGTTAAAATGCCAGTTTTTGTCATGTTACAAAATCAGTACAAGATGAATCATTTCCACCTTTAATGTTACCCATAATATGTACAATTCCATTGAAAAGCAAACTGAAATCTTTTAGGGTGGAACAATCAAAATACAAAATAAAATAATGTGGTTGCATAAATATGCACACCCTTAAATTAATACTTTGTTGAATTACCCTTCGACTTTATGACAGAAAAGTTGCCCACTCTTCCTTGCAAAAGCACTCCAAATCTGTCAGATTGCGAGGGTATCTCCTGTGTACAGACCTCTTCAGGTCACCCCACAGATTTTCAATGGGATCCAGGTCTGGGCTCTGGCTGGACCATTCCAAAACTTTGATCTGCTTCTGGTGAAGCCATTCTTTTCTTGAGTTGCAGATATATTTTGGGTCATTGTCATGCTGAAAGGTGAAAATCCTCTTCATCTTCCAGCTTTTTAGCAGAGGCCTGCAGGTTTTGGGCCAATATTGCTTGATATTTGGAACAGTTCATAATTTCCTCCACCTTGACTAAAGCCCCAGTGTGATGACCATGGCCGTGGGCCGTCAGGTTTACTCACCTCCTGAAGGCCGCAGCCATGGATCAGTTAGCTCTGGCCCGCATCTCCTCCTCAGGAGACGCCAGCGCTTCACTCTGCTGTGTCCCGAATTAAAGAACCAAATTAGCACCCTGGACCATAAGAAGGGCTTTGCCCCGTCCTGATTTGCCTGAGCATTGTTCTCGTTACCCATGTTTGTCTCTGCAAATGGTTCTCTAAGTGTCTTCCACTGTGTTCCCAGTGTTCCCGTTCCTGCTACCTGTAACCTGTATCCCGTGTTATCCTGGTCCAAGTGCCATATAGAGATGTAGTCGTGCTGCGCTGAGTACTATGCCTGTCCTGTTATACCACGCCTGGTATCCCATCCGAACCCATGGTTCTACTGTCCGATGTTACCTCAGCTACACCTATTTGAACTATAAACATTGACCTGTGTCCTGTTGGCCAGCTGCCATACCGTTAAGGCAGTACGGCCCAGTGGGTCCACTCACCCAACATGACACCCTGTTCTAGCTGCAGAATAACAGCCCCAAAGCATAATGCTGCCTCCACAATGCTTCACTGTGGATATGGCGTTCTTTTGGTGTTGTGCAGTGTTGGCTTTGTGACAAACATACCTCTTGGAATTATGGCCAAAAAGTTCAACTTTGATCTCATCAGACCATAACATGTTTCCCCACATGCTTTTGGCAGACTTGATGTAGGTCTTTGCAAAACATAGCCGGGCTTGGATGTTTTTCTTTGTTAGAAAGGCTTCCGTCTTGCCACCTTACCCCACAGCCCAGACATATGAAGAATATGGGATTTTGTTTTCATATGCACTACACAACCAATACCTGCCAGAAAGTCCTGTAGCTCCTTTAATGTTGCTGTAGGCCTCTTGGTAGCCTCCCGGACCAATTTCCGTCTTGTCTTTTTTGAAGGACGTCCAGTTCTTGGTAATGTCACTATTGTGCCAAATGTAATCCACTTCCTGATAACCGTCTTCACTGTGTTCCATGGTATATCTAATGCCTTGGAAATTTTTTGGTACCCTTCTTCTGACTGATGCCTTTCAACAATCAGATCCCTTTGATGTGTTGCAAGTTCTTTACGGACCATGGCTTTTGCTGTCACATGCAACAAAGAAAATGTCAGGAAAATCCTAATAGAACAGCTGAACTTTCAATGGGGTTACTCAGAATCACTTAAAATAATGGCAGCTGTGTACTAACTACTATTTAACATGAGTTTAAATGTGATTGGCTAATTCTGAACACAACCACATTCCCAATTATAAGAAAGTGTTCACACTTATGCAACCACATTATTTTTTTATTTGTATTTTTATTTTTTCCCTCTAAATCATTTCAGTTTGTTTTCAATGTAATTCAATGCAATAGTTTTACTTTTTTTTCATTAACTGGTGGATTTTATGACTCCATTAAATCCCACCAAATTTCAACCCTCTACCTCGAGCCGTTCAAAAGTTATGGGGGTGTTCCGAAACTTTTGGTGGGCACTGTATATATATACACTATTGTATATACATATATTAAAATATGCTTGTCTATGTCTTCTGATTACATAGACCACATGTTTATATAGTTTTTACAAAAAAACTGGTATAATTTGGTTGATATGCAGCATGTACATTTCTGTTTTTCAAATGCATTTTTTGTATGGCTTATTTTATGACATCCTAGTGGTGGTAAAACATCCGAATCTGTCCAAAAAATCCACCAACGAGGAAAATAGACATCCCAGGGTATTCATTAAGGTTTATATTTGGTGTTGTTTCACCTGTACTTTTATTGTACACGCTATATGCCTAGCGATATCAACTTAATATATGTACAGCAACTTCTACTGAGTAAAATGATACCCCACTTGTGCACATAATGCACTTCTAGGGTATTTAATGGTGTCCAGAGGCAAAAGCACACCTTTTCTTCTTCAATGTGCATTTTTTGTGAATTTGCAGTTCACTAGTGGTGGTAAAACATCCATATATGTCCAAAAAATCCACCAACGCGGAAAATAGACATCCCAGGGTATTCATTAAGTTATTTATTGGAAAGTAAGCCTTTTTTTATTATTTTAAATTTTTATTGGAAGATGGTAGAAAAAATAACAAAAATAAATTTCTCCAGGAGCAGAATCCCCGGCCAGAGCGTTACTGATGCTCTGGCCAGGGATTCCACTCCTAGAGGTATCCCCTGACACCACTGTCCATATATGCATACTACGCTCAGGTTGGGTATTCCACTTCTAGAGGGAGCCCCAATGGCACTATCTACGGGAAGGGGGGGTGGCACTATCTACAGGGGTGTGTGTGTGGCACTATCTACAAGGGGGTGTGTGTGGCACTATGTACAAGGGGGTATGTGGGGCACTATCTACAAGGGTGTGTGTGACACTATCTACCGGGGATGTGTCACTGTCCATATATGGACAGGGACGTCAGGGGCTCCATCTAGGAGCAGAATCCCCGGCCAGAGCATTGGCAAATCTCTGGCCGGGGGTTCGGCTCCTGGAAGAACTCCTGACATCACTGTACATATATGACAGTGATCAGTGATGTCAGGGGCTACGTTCCATTCCAGAAGCGGCCCCTGATGTCACTGTCCATATAGTGAAGTCAGGGGCTTCTTCAGGACCAGAATACCCGGCTGGAGCGTCGGCAATGCTCTGGCTGGGAATTCTGGTCTAGAAGGAACCCATAACATCACTGGAGGGGTGGCAGAAGGGGAGGGGGCTGGCAGGGGGAGCCACTGATGTCACTGGAGGGGGAGCAGAAAGTGAGGGGGGCTGGCAGGGGGAGCAGCATCCTACTGACTGCACTGTGATCATTATAAATAGTTGATTTATGATGGTCACAGTGGTAATAATGGAACCGTTAGTCGCTGACATCAGCCCTGCCTGGAGGAGTCGGCGGTGAACTGTTTCTGACAGCGCGATCACATTGTGCTTCAGAAGTAGTAGTCACATCACTGATCATCATAAATAGTTAATTTATGATGGTCACAGTGGTGATAACAGAACCAATTGGTTGCGTTATGACAGTGATACACTATGCGCTTTGCTGAATGCCTTTAATTAACGTCGCTAAATCAGCAACGTGAAGGGGTTAATGGGGTTTTCCCATAATCATTATTTATCACCTGTCCACAGGATAGGTGATAAATATCTGATCGGTGGGGGTCAGACCGCTGGGACCCCCACCGATCACGAGAAGGGGTTTGAATTGCCGTTCCTCGGAGCCCCATAGGAATGGAGCGGTAGTGTGCATGCTAGACCACTGCTCCATTCATTCCACATTCATTTCTATGGGGCTGACGATGTAATGTGACAATAGCCTAAAAGACTGCAACAGACCCAGACATAGTGTTGGGATGTTTTAATAACCCATAAAATTATAGAGAAAAAAGTGCTGTAACAGCACCTGTTACAACTCACTGCTTTTTTCAAATGCTTGCATAAAAGTTCTCATGAGCACCCTAGGATATTTCTAACGTGAATCTTTCTGTTTCAAAACACATCAATGTTTAACCTTGCAAAAGGAATGCCAGTCAAGGCCGGGAAGAAGCGTAAAGCAGAGAGCTGAAATTGAAACCAAAGCTTTTACTGTAACTTTGCATCATCTCACCATCTGTAAAATGCAAGCTCCTTAAAATGTCACATAGTATTATTTTGAAAAGAACACACTTTTTACAACAAAGATGAGGCATATTTTTTATATTAAAATCCCCTTTAGCATTTCTGTAAAAAGGGCTTTGTGATTAATATTTCAAATTCATACTTTCTTACCAATATACCTAAACCCAAAATTGAAAACAGGAATAGTACCTGTATTGCATTTTCTTTTTTGTTAATAAAATAAGTTTTAACAATTTCTTCCAAGTTTTCATGTACCCACTAAAGTTTGTATACGTTTTTAATGACTGTTTTTGGCCTGAATGCCCAGAGCAAAATTTTACCTTTTGTAATGTTGTGGTCTAAAGGTTATTGGTTTTAATTTTTTTCTGTGTTTACCCATATATCTCCATTTCTATTCTAAGGTAGTCGGTTAAATCAATAATTTTTGTATGTCTGGGGTAACATATATTTTGTGTGATATGAACATAAGTCCTCATACAAAATTTATTTGTGTCATGCAGGATGTGTAAAGCTCTGTGCACATCACATTTATGCCCTAAGTTTAGCTCCCGACATACATGCTAAACATGTCCATAGTGCTCCATTAGCCCGAAGAAAGCCAAAAGAGTGTCATTTTTGCCCCCGTCGGGCTGGTTTATGTCAATATGCTTTTTTTTTTAAGGATGGAATAATATAGTAGGCAATGCTTTTGCATCTCATCAGATGCCGAAAAAAAAGAGCAGTGTGCATTTTTTTAATGTTGTGTCCTATGGGTGATGAATGCCACTATATGACATATATGGATAGTTATCCTTTCAGCTTCTTGAGCCAGCAAAGGTTGCCCTGGCCGCAGAATATGGCCGCTGTCTTCCCATGATGTAGCAATGTCAGCTCTGTGGGATCCTCTGCAATCCACACAGAGAACCCTCCACTCGCATGGCAATTGTATCGCAACTTCCAAACAGCATGGCAGCCCCTGACCACAAGACCTTTTCCCTGATGGCAACACCTTGATAGCAACGGGAGTCCCCAGCTGCTATCTCAGCCCTGGCCAGTTACGTCACTGGGGCTTCCCAAGGCAACATAGCAGGATCGGGGACTGTATGGAATCAACGATAGCCACTGGGGCCGCCGGGTGGGTGAGGGTTTTCTGTGTGACTGTCATGGGATCCCACAGAGCAGACATTGCCTTACATTATGAGGAGACAGGTCGGCCAGAGTCTGCGGGCAGGGTGGCCTCTACTACATCGGAAAGCTCCAGTGTAACTGCTCATATATCACTGGAGCTTCCTGACATATCTGTTAAATGAAGGTCAGTGATTAATTCCTAACAGTGGCATCTGTCACCCATAGGCTATAATTGTATTGGTATAACGGATACATCATGAACAGGGTCATGAGAGTTCATGATGTATTTGTTAAACGGACACCATTATAGTCAATGGGTGTCCGATCCCACTATTAGGCATCCGTCACAGCTTCATCTAGAGCTTTTTCCTGATGTATATCTTAAATACAGGCAAAAAACATGATGTGCACAAGGCCTTAGTGCTTATGGATTCTGAGAGGTACAGAATGTATTTTATTTTTCATTATTTTTTTTTACATTTTACTATTTTTAGTTTTTTATTTTACACCATTGGGGCTCAGGTTAGCAGGGAACCATCTTTTTTTTCCACCCACTCTCTTCATATTAGAAACACTGATAACAATGGTATAAGAGTAACAGACTATTAATTTACTGTTATCAGTGATCTGTATAAGACATGGCTCAGAGTGCTGTGTAGAGCAGTGTGGGATATATGTGGAACAGAAAATTTTATGAAAGTAAGAACAGAGATACATGCACTCTACACTCCACAGAAACTACCCTTACTAAAGTTTCAAACGATCTCTTGGCGGCTAAATCTAACGGCAAATACTCTCTCCTGATTCTTCTGGATCTTTGCAGCCTTTGACACTGTAGACCACAAACTCCTACTTAACATGCCCCAATCTATTGGCCTTAAGGACACAGCTCTCTCTTGGTTTTCTTCCTATCTCCCTGACCGCCCATTCAGTGTGTCATTTGCTAGTTCTACTTCTTCTCCTCTAGTCTACCCCCTGCTATCGGGGGTTCTCCAGGTGTCTGTCCTAGGTCTGCTTCTGTTTTATCTCTACCCAGCCACTATTGGACAAACCATCAGCAGATTTGGCTACCAGTACCGTCTCTACGCTGATGACACCCAACTATATGCCTCTGCCCATGACATCCCACCTTCTCTAATACAAAACACCAGTGATTGTCTGTCTGCTGTCTCTAACATCATGTTCTCTCTCTATATGAAACTAAATCTTTCTAAAACTGAGCTCCTTGTTTTCCCACCATCTACCAACCTACCTAAACCTGATGTCTCCATCTCAAAGTGTGGTACTACCATAACTCCTAGGCAGCGTTGGGGTTATTTTTTACTCAGATCTTTCCTTTACTTCACACATTCAATCACTTTCACGCTCATGTCACTTTCACCCACAAAAACATCTCCAGAATCCGCCTTTTTCTTACTGTGGAAACAGCCAAAACTCTCATTGTCGCTCTGATTCATTCTCGTCTTGACTACTGTGACTCATTACTAATCCATCTTCCATTCACTAAACTCTCCGCTCTCCAATCGATCCTTAATTCAGCAGCCAGGCTCATCTTTCTGACAAACCGCTACACCAACGCCTCTACCCTTTGCCAATCACTGCACTGGTTGCCCATATACTTCAGAATTAAATTCAAACATATTACTCTCATCCACAAAGCTATCCAAAGTTCTGCACCACCATACATCTCCTCCTTCATCTCTGTCTACCACCCTACTCACGCTCTATGTTCTGCCAACGACCTCAGATTAAAATCCGCTATAGTCCTAACCTCCCACTCCCGTCTCCAAGATTTTTCTCGTGCTGCCCCAGTCCTCTGGAATGCGCTACCCCAGACACTCACACTCACATTAATTCCTAACTTCCACAGTTTTAGACGTTCCCTTGAAAACACATTTTTAGACAGGCCTATAGCATTCCCTAATCTAACTCATTTCCGTGGCCCCTCTTTTACATTAGTCATGAGACCCCATGCAGTATCCTCCACACTTGTTGCACCCTAATGCACTTCATGTTTGCCGTACACTCACACTGGCTGGTGACCGGCTCATGCAGCTTTATGTGTACTACCCCCCATATGTATAAAAGATGGCTGGATCATTGTACTTAAGCATTTTCACACCTCCTGAGGAATACTGTGTGAAACGCGCGTCGAGGCGGCTGGTTCACTTTCACTTAGACTCTTCAACCAGGTACACCCTTGCAATCTTATCACCTTGTATTTCTTTGTACTCGAATTTGTATCTCATTTATCCTACTGGTCTTGACTTCCTTTTAGAAGGGATACTGCATCACTTAGCATATAACTTAGTACAAATCCAGTATCATAAGACACATTGTCATCAATCCTTTGATACATCATTCTTTTCCACTCATATTGTATACAGGGGCATCGGTGTGGCCAACATTTTACATACTTGTACTGTTTGACTCGCATCAGCATAGAGTATTCCATTACCATATGTGTATCAGCTTTGTGTTTGTTTTCATCTTATTATATTTTCCGTTGTACTATGTTGTTTTAAAATCCTTCATAATAAAAGTATATTTTATACCCATATTACCGACTTTCTGGTTCATAGTACTCAGTTAGGGTCGATTGTCAGTTTTGTATATGAATTTTGAGTATTGAACCATGTTCAATTATACTTTGGATCATATATATATATATATATATATATATATATATATATTAATGATATTTTCATAGTTCGGGTCCTTACGGACGCGGTGATACCACATATGTGTATTTTTTTGGAATGTTTTCCGTTTTTTCCTAAAACAAAAGACTTATTATGGGAATAAGGGCGGTTATTGATTTTTTAACGCGAAACTTTTATTTTTTTACTTTTTTCCATTTTTATTAACTTTTTTTTTTGTCCCACTAGGGAACTTGAAGGCATGAAGCCCTGGTCGCTATTCTAATACACTGCACTACCTACATAGTGCAGTGTATTAGAGCTGTCAGCTAATAACTGACAGCAAGCGTATCAGGCTTCGCCACCCAGCAGGGCCTAATAGGTTTCTATACTAGAAGGCAATTGTTAGGCCTCCGGTTGCCATAGCAACCATCAGGTGCGATCTAACCACCTAGATGCAGCGATCGCTTTTAATCGCTGCATCTAAGGGGTTAATCGGCCGGATCAAAGCCTAGCTCCAGTCCTGGCCGGTAGAGCAGGATGTCAGCTGTGACAAACAGCTGACACCTGCGTTCATGGCCACCATCAGGGGTGCCGACAGGCTGGGTACGCTTGGTGATATGCTTGGATACGCTTTTGATCGCTGTATCTAAGTGGTTAATCAGCCAGATCGGAGGCTAGCTCCGTTCCTGGCCATTACAGCTGGGTGTCGGCTGTAATATACAGCCGACACCCGGAGGTGATGGCGCTGACTCAGCTTCTGTGCCAGCTCCATCATGTACACATTCTCAAGGAGCTGTGACTGACCAATCACAATGATCGCTGGCAGGGGACTGCTGTGATTGGTCCCTTGCCATCTTACAGTGCCAATCAACTGTCATAAGCATTTGATGGCACAGTTCTATCAACCTGTCCTTTGACAGGGTGACAGTTGTTAGCTAGGATGCACCGGTATGTCTCGGTGACTTAAAACACTGCAATACAGGACAGAGCGGGGTGTCCTGTTGCGCTGAAGTGTTAAAGAAGCGTTGCAAAGGAGAAGTCCTGAGGACAGGAGTGAGATGATGAAATAAGATGTAATATTTTTTTTCATCTAACGAGGACCCAGGGGACACAGCTCTGTTTTTTTGATGCAGTGTTTTACTTTAGACAGCCATAGAGTTAAATGCTAAAACTCTAGCTAGTAGGAGCATATGAGCCTCCTAGTTGTGACAGCAGGCAGTGGTGTTATCATTTAATATTCTTCCCTATAAAGATATATTATAGAGATTAATCAGCACATACCACCTTATGGCTATGTTTATACGTAGCAGAATTTATGTGTATTTTCCCTCCGGTTTTGCGGGTGGAAAATCTGCAGTGCATTACAGTGACAGCAAAGTGGATGAGATTTTAACAAATCTCATCCACTCGCTGTGGAAAATTTACATGCAGAAATTGACCTCCGGATTTATTAAATATTCAGCATGTCAATTCATGCTGCAGAATGATTGCACATTTAATGCAGATTTTCCCAATTGAGTTCGTTAGGAAAGTAAAAAAGCCAAATTTCGCATTTTTTTGTGGTGGAATAGTGCATTTCTGCAACAAGAATCGCTACTAGAATAAAAAATAACCATTTCCACTTTTATAAAGTAAAATACCATACTCACCTCCCCTGGCACTACTATAGCAAAACGTCCCTTTTACCCTGGCTGCACAGAGAACGAAATTACGTCTTTGAGGGATGTTTTGTTCCGTGTGACCACAGCACCAATCACAAAAATCATGCCAGGACGTTAGTGAAACAAAAACAGCTTGGGGATCAGCCGTGTATCAGTATGGGAACACCAGAGAAGGTAAGCATAGCATTTTTTTATTTATATCCCCTCTTCAGTTGTTCTGCAGCGGCAAATCTGGCCAAATATCTGCACCGAATGAAACGATTTGGTGAAAACCTTCGGCCGGAATTCCCTGTGTAATCTGGGTTGGATTTGCTGTGGAGTTTTTGCACAGCAACTCCAACCCGCGTGAAACCCTACAGGTATTATAAAAGGAAAATTCACTTTAACCTCTTCATGCTCTGCGCCGCAACTGTACGTGCTGCAGAGGGCTTGCTTCCCGCATCAGGACGTACAGTTGTGGAGTAGTTCCCGGCGCACACTGTCTTAATGGACAGTGTCCGGGAACCCGGAAGTCAGCTGTCCCCGACAGCTTACACTTCAGTCTTGCCGGTCAGCGGACCATCGCCGCTGATTTCGGCAATTAACCCCATAAATGCGGCAACAGATTGCGTTCGCCGCATTTAAGGGGTTTAAAGCACATCGGCAGCCCCCACAAAGTGATTGTGGGGGCTGCCGATGCTTGTCGGGGCAATCGGAGGCCAGACAATGACCTCCGGGTTGCCATGTACGGAAGCCTCAGAGGAGCAGTTAGAATACATTATACTACGCAGGTAGTGTAATGTACTCTAGCAGCAATCAAAGCTGAAAGTCTAAATGTCCCCTAGTGGGACAAGTAAAAAAAAGTAAAAAAAAATAATAACAATTATTTTAAAAAAGTGTAAAAATAAAAGTTAGAAGTTAAATAAACAAAAAATGCTTTTTTTCATATAATAAGATTTTCATTATAGGAAAAAAATGAACACATTAAAAAAAGTATACATATTTGGTATCACCGCGTTCATAACGACCCAAACTATAAAACTATAATTTTATTTTTCCCGCACGATGAACACCCCAAAAAAACAATAAAAAACTACATCAGAATCGCTATTTTTTTGGTCACCACCCCTCCCAAAATAGAGAATAAAAAGTGATCAAAAAGTCACATGTACCCGAAAATAGTACCAATAAAAACTACAACTCGTCCTGCAAAAAATAAGCCCTTACACAGCTTTTTTGACTAAAAAATAAAAAAGTTATGGCTCTGAGAATATGGTGACATAAATTATTTGATAAAAAAGTGATTTTATTGCGCAAATGCTGCAAAAGCTAAAGAAATCTATATACATATAGTATCGCTGTAATCGTATCGACCCGCAGAATAAAGTAAAACTGTCATTTATAGCACACGGTGAACGCTGCAAAAAATAAACTAAAAAACATTGCTTGTTTTTGGTCACCCGGCTTGCAAAAAATTAAATAAAAAGTGATCAAAAAAATCGCATGTACCCCAAAATGGTACCAATGAAAACTACAGATAGTCCCGCAACAAATAAGCCCTCACACATCTCCGATGGAGAAAAAATAAAGAAGTTCTGGCTCTCAGAATATGGCGATGCAAAATGTGCATAGTGTCCAAAAGCGGATAAGATTGGGCACCATTTATCAGTGCGACACCAGCCACACATCTATGAATTATTATTTATTTACCGCATTATTATACCCTCTTATTATGCCTTGATGTACTCTGCACAGATTACATATACCCCCACATTATAAACTGAAATACCAGCAAAACCCCAAACAGAACTACTACCAAGCAAAATCTGCAGTCCAAGAGCAAAATGGTGCTCCCTCCTTTCTGAGCCCTGCAGCATGCCCAAACAGCAATTTGCGACCACATTACGACATATTATGCACTAAAATAGCATACCAGTGGAAAATTGCAATATTCACACCATCCACTGTGCATTAACCCATTTGCGAACTATGACTTAATAGCATGTCATAGTGCGGGGGTTGATGTATGGAGCGGGCTCACGTGCTGAGCCCACTCCATATGCTCTGGGTGTCAGCTGTGTATTACAGCTGACACCCAGGACTAACGGACAGGAACAGCGATCGTACGGTTACAGAAGCCTGTAAAAATAACAATATTGTACTGACGGGGGTAAGGAAACAGACAAGTGAGCCCTAATCTACCCGCCACTCAGTCCCTTCCTACCTTGCAACGACCCGCCCTAGGCGACGGGGTACAACTCGGCGACAGTCCCTACGCTCAATAAGTGCACGACAGACAAACAGACAAGGGTACACAGAAGCAAGGGAAAAGGGGCAGTTGCCCACGGCAACACCGAGAGCAACAAGAGTGGTGAACGAGCCGAGTCAAACCAGGAGTGCACGAGGTACCAAACGCAGAGCAGGAGAGTAGTGAACAAGCCGAGTCAAACCAGGAGTGTACGAGGTACCAAACGCAGAGCAGGAGAGTAGTCAGCAAGCCAGGGTCAATATGAAGCAGGGTCAAATAGATCAAGAAGCTGCAGCAGGGCCAGGAAACCAAACGAGAAGAATCACAAGCAAGAAGGAATAAATAGACAGAGGGCGGGAGATAGCTCCATCTGGCCAGGCTATGATAGGCTCTCCCACTCCTAAGCCTGCCATCCTGAGTGGTGGAAGATGGAGTCAGTCTCCCAGACATAGAAGCAGGTGCAGACTGATTACCTATGGGCGTAGATACAGAAGCTGTGCCTGGAAGATCCTTAACAAATATACTGCAACACATTAGTATTCTATGTTTTTTCAGAAAAAACGTAGATTTTCATTTTTACAGACTGATTCCAATATATTTCGCGAAAAACCTGTGTGGTCAAAATGCTAACTATACCCCTAGATAAATTTCTTGAGAGGTGTAGTTTCCAAAATGGGGTCACTTTTGGGGTGTTTCCACTGTTTTGGCACCACAAGACCTCCTAAAACCTGACAAGGTGCCTAAAATATATTCAAAAAAAAAAGGAGGCACAAAATCCACTGGGTGCTCCTTTGCTTCTGAGGCCTGTGTTTCAGTCCATTAGCGCACTAGGGCCACATGTGGGATATTTCTAAAAACTGCAGAATCTGGGAAATGAAATATTGAGTTGCATTTTTCGGGTAAAACCTTCTGTGTTACAAAAAAAAATGTATTCAAAATGAATTTCGTAAAAAAAAAAAAAAATTGTCAATTTCACCTCTATTTTGCTTTAATTCCTGTGAAACGCCTAAAGGGTTAAAACACTTTGAGAATGCTGTTTTGAATACCTTGAGGGGTGCTGTTTTCAAAATAGGGTGACTTCTGGGCATTTTCTAATATATAAGACCCTCAAAGCCACTTCAGAACTGAACTGGTCCCTGAAAAAATGGCCTTTTGAAATTTTCTTTAAAATATGAGAAATTGCTGCTAAATTTCTAAGCCTTGTAACGTCCTAGAAAAATAAAAGAAAGTTCAAAAAACTATGCAAACATAAAGTAGACATATGGGAAATGTTAACTAGTAACTATTTTGCGTGGTATTACTCTCTGTTTTACAAGCAGATATGTTTAATTTAGAAAAATGCTAATTTTTGCTAATTTTTTCTAAATTTTGGTGTTTTTCAGAAATAAATACCGAAATTATCGACCAAATTTTTTCACTAACATAAAGTACAACATGTCACGAGAAAACAACCTCAGAATCGCTTGGATAGGTAAAAGCATTCCGATGTTATTACATAAAGTAAACCATGTCAGATTTGAAAAAATCGGCTGTGTCCTTAAGGCCAAAACAGGCTGGGTCCTGAAGGGGTTAACAATACATGTATGCAATACTGCATTGATAACCGTAATATCAATAAATAAGATACATATCAAGGTGTCATAATCATCAGAACCATATAATGCGTTTGCAAGGAAAATAAGTACAGAACCAAAAAATTGAGTGTGCAAAATTATAATATGAATAATGTATATATTACATATAAGTGCATAAGAGATGGTACAATTTTCCAACAATGCATATGTAAATGTATGAAATAAACACGTATCGAGCTTTGGTTCTCTGATCGTCAAGAATTCTTCAAGGTTTACATGGATTTTAACAATATTGACTGACGAACATGGAAAGGCATATTGGGGCAGAATTATTTAGGAACCCCAAATAAAGAAGATGGAAACTCCAAATGTGACAATGGGATTATGCAATATAAATCTAATCTGTTATGAAAAGAGATATATAATTAATTAAAATCACAAACAGAAGATAAATAAACAATAATAAAATATAACCAACACCACTAAAATGAGCTGGCAATCAGAGAAATGAGTATGAGAAATGAGTGGTCTCATTGAGGCCCTTAAGATGTACAGTTTGAAGCCTCCAAATCCACTTGCATTCTCTCTGTAGGAGAAGTTTTTTTAGGTCACCTCCTCGCATATCGATATTGATGTGATCAATACCTTTTACCTTTAAAAATCTCGAACTACATATGAGTGGTGGAGTCGAAAATGTTTAGGAATTGTTTTTAATTGTTCCAAATCTTCTACCATTTTAGCGTTCTCTATATCCCTAACATGTTCTCTCACACGAACCCGCAACTCACAGGTAGTCATGTCTAGGTAAATTTTAGAGTACAGGCATGTGGCATAATAAATAACACCTTTAGTATTGCAGGTAATAGGCCAACAAATTTTGAAGTTATTATGCCCACTAGAATCAACAAAATATTCAGACAGCTCGATGTTAGGACAGCTTAAACAATCCCCACATGATCTGCAGCCCCATTTAGGGCCCTTTGTGCCGAATACTTTACCGGGTTTAACCGATGTCAAGTAACTATGCACTATGGCATCGCACCGATTACGTGCTCTGTGCGGTGCCATAGCAGGATAATCAGGCAACACTTGCAGCGTTGGATCGGTCAACAACACTGGCCAAAATTTAGTCAAAGTATCACGCATTTCTGCCCAATGCTAGTTAAATGTCGTTATAAATCTCAGCTTGGGTTTCTGTTGGTTTTTGGGGGATGTTTGCAAAAGTTGTTCATGTGGGGCTTGCAACGCTCGATGGTGAGCCTTACGAATGCTACGGTGACTATAACCTCTCTGGATAAACCTATCTTTTAGCTCATTAGAAAGAAATTTAAAGTCCTCAGTGGTCGAACAGAACTTTTTGACATGTAAAAACTGTTCAATTGGAATCGCTTCAATAGTATGTCGAGGATGTGAAGAGGTGGCATGCAGTAGCGAATTAGTTGACGTTGCTTTGCAATGGAGATCTGTCTGTAAATAAACATTCAGATCTCTTTTAATCAGTATGTCCAAAAAATCAATATTGTGATGACTCCACTTACAAGTAAACTTAATGTTAAGAGAATTTTGATTTAATGCATTTATAAATGACAATAATTCCTCTGAAGTTCCCTGCCAGATCATGAAAATGTCATCAATGAACCGAGCCCAAAATAGGACCCGGCTCATTGTCGGTCCACGATCTGACAGGAAAAGATCCCTTTCCCACAGCCCCAGGAACAAATTGGCATAGGAGGGAGTACAGGCTGCCCCCATTGCCGTCCCCTGGAGCTGTAGAAAAAAGGATCCGTTGAATGAGAAACATTGTGTTTGAGGACAAAGTCCAATAGGGACAAAATAAGTTTAGAGACCTCTTTCTCCATGTTACTCATCAATAGAATACTCGCCACTGCATGCAAACCATTCTTATGTTGGATACCAGTATATAAGGACTCGACATCGCATGTTACCAAAATGTGATCAGGGTCCAAATGAATCCCTTCAATTTTCAACAGGAGGTCAGCTGAGTCACGGAGATAGGATGGAAGGCACTCCACCAGTGGTTTGAGATCGAAATCTATCCACCTACATACTCTCTCAATCAAACCCCCAGTGCCCGATATAATAGGCCTACCTGGCGGATTCTTTGCGTCTTTATGTATTTTAGGCAACAGATACATTGTTGATATTGTAGATTCCGTTACATTTAAGATTTAGAAATAATCCCATTATCCATAGCCTCCTGTAAAATCTGAAGCAGTTCCAATCTAAAGGACAACAAAGGGTTAAAGGTAAGTTTTTTGTAACAAGTAACATTTCTAAGTTGATGGTTAACTTCATTTACTTACATCTGGCAGGGCCATAGTACTACATTGCCCAACTTGTTGGCAGGTTTCACTACAACATTATGCCATGATTTAATTCTCTCTAAACTCTCCCTCTCGGATCCTGTCAAGTTGTCATTTTTTATTCTATTTGGTATCGTATTCCATTCATCAGAAACCAACTTAACAAAAAGATCCACTGCGGGACAAGTGGAGAGAGGAGGAAATTTGGTAGATTTTTTACTAATGCAGTCTGGTATCTTACCTTCGGATATGGATTAATCCTGACTAAATAATTCCTCGAAAACCCGTAACGTTTCTTTTTCCTCTGCTGTTGCAAAAATACTATTTTCCTCCTTAACCCCTTCGCACCATTTCACATACAGTTACGTGATGGGAGATGGTCTTTTCGCGCATCTCCACGTAACTGTACGTGAAACAGATGGAGCTGGCTCAGGAGCTGAGCCAGCGACATCACCGCCGGGTGACAGCTGTATGTTATAGCTGGCACCCTGAGGTATCGGCCAGGACCAGAGCTAGCCTCCGATCCGACCGATTAACCCCTCACATGCTGCGTTCAATAGAGATCGCAGCATGTGAGGAGTTTATAGCCACCGGTACCCCAGCAACGTGATCGCTGGGTTGCCGGTGGCTGCAAAGGCGATCGGAGGGCTAATACTTACCTCCCGGTCTGCCAGTAACGAAATCCTCCTATGCCCCGTCGTCGGCGGGGCCCAGGAGACTTCCGGTACCATCGGCAAGATGGCGCCGGCTCAGCTTCCGGCTCAGAAGCTGAGCCGGCGTCATCAGCAGTGGGTGTCCGCTGTATGTTACAGTGGACAGCCCGATCTATCGGCAGGAACCGGAGCTAGCTCTGATTCCTGACATTAACCCCTTCAATGCAGTGATTCAATGCAATCGCTGCATCAAAGTGGTTTGTATGAAATCGGCAGCCCTGCCATACAATGGCAAGGCTGGCGACTGTTACTATGGCAACAGGATGCCTAACAATGGCTTCCTATCTGCCATTACGTTAGCCGATTAGGCCCCGCCCGGAGGCGGAGCCTGATCGGCTTGCTGTCAGTGAACAACTGACAGTTCTAATACATTGCACTACATAGGTAGTGCAATGTATTAGAACATCAAACAAACAGTTGGACCTTCAAGTCCCCTAGTGGGACTAAAGAAAAGTGTAAAAACAAAGTGTAAAAAAAGTAAAAATAAAAGTTGTAAAAAATACAATAAAAGTTTCAAATAATAACACAAAACACAATCGCCCTTTTTCCCTTATCAAGTCATTTATTATTGAAAAAAATAATAAAGCCATACATATTTGGTATCGCTGCGACCGTAACGACCTTAACTATAAAAATATTATGTTATTTATTCCGCACAGTGAACGCCGTAAAAAAAATAACTAAAAAAATACTGACATAATTGCTATTTTTTGGTCACTTTGTCTTCCAAAAATTGAAATAAAAAGTGATCAAAAAGTCCTAAAAATGTTACCTATAAAAACTATAACTCGTCTCGCTAAAAACAAGCCCTCATACAGCTCCGTCGACGAAAAATGTAAAACTGTTATGCTCTCACAACTTGGCGACAGAAAAAATCCATTCTCTTTACAAAAGTTATTTTATTGTGCAAAAAGTTGTAAAACATAAAAAAGTGCTATAAATTAGGTATTACCAGAATCGGACTGACCCGCAGAATAAAGCTAACATGTAATTTATAATGCGTGGTGAACGCTGTATAAAAAGAACTAAAAAAATATGTCAGAATTGCTGTTTTTTGGTCACCTTGCCTCCAAAAAAAAAAAGGATAACAAGTGATCAAAAAGTCATATGTACCCCAAAATGGTACCAATAAAAACTACAGCTCGTCCCACAAAAAAAACCTGCCGTCATACCACTACGTCTATGAAAAAATAAAATTAGTCAAGGCACCAATAAGCCAGGAAATAAAAATATGCAGTTGTGCCGGCCCGAGGGGAACGTTTCTTCTGTTTCAAGTGGCGAATTATCAAGGCCCCTAAAATTAGGGAACCAGGAAGGGGAGGGCCCAAACATATCTGCTGGAAGAGAGGGTGCCCGTATTATACCAGGACAACACTTTCCCAGCAAAATTCCCCAAACTTCAAAGGTGCCGAGTGTGGACCAAAAGGGGAATAAGTAAAGACCATTTATTAGTGCAACACCGGCCTGTGCAGAAAGGATTGTGTCACAGCATAACACACATCTATGAATTATTGTATTGATTTTTTTTACCCCACTATACCACCTGACTATGCCCCTTATATACTCCGCCCGCCTTACATGTAACCCCACGTTATAAACTGAAACAGCAGTAAGACTCAAAACAAAACTACTACAAGCAAAATCCACGCTCCAAAAGCCAAATTGCGCTACCTCCCTTCGGAACCCTACAGTGTGCCCAAACAGCAGTTTACTTCCACATATATGGCATCGCCATACCCGGGAGAACCCTTTTAACAATTTTTGGGGTGTGTGTGTCTCCAGTGGCACAAGCTGGGCGCCACATATTAGCATATCTATTGAAAAAACATTTTCACTCTGGCAGAAATTGGTGTGCACTCGATGTTGCAATCACCTGTGGGGATAATATGCTCACTACACCCCTAGGTGAATACCTTGAGGGGTGTAGTTTTCAAAATGGGGTCAATTCTGGGGGGTTTCCACGGTTTTGGTCCCACAGGGACTTTGCAAATGCGACATAGCGACCAGAAACCAATCCAGCAAAATCTGTACTCCAAAAGCCAAATGGCGTTCCTTCCCTTTTGAGCTCTACTCTGTGCCCAAAACAGCAGTTTATGACCACATATGTGGTATTGCCGTACACAGGAGAAGTTGCTTTACAAGTCTTGGGGTGCTTTTTTTCATTTATTTGTTGAGAATATGAAACATTTTCAGCTAAAACTACGTCTTATTGAAGAAAAAGGATTTTTTTTATTTTCACTGCCCAATTCTAATAAAATCTATGAAACACCTGTGGGGTCAAAATGCTCACTACACCGCTAGATTAATTCCTCAAGGGGTGTAGTTTTGTGAATGGAGTCACTTTTGGGTAGTTTCCACTGTACTGGTACCTTAGGGGCTTTGCAAAAGTGACATGGTGTCAAGAAACCAATCCATCAAAATCTGTGCTCCAAAAGCCAAATGGCGCTCCTCAGGGGCGTAGCTAGAGGCTCATGGGCCCCGATGCAAAAATTCTTACTGGGCCCCCCCCCCCCCCCCGCAAACTTCTCATGGCCGACGGTCCGCTTTCAGCTGCATCACTGGGTCTCCTAAGTGACCCAACAATGCAGCACTAGCAGCCGGGGCGTCACTAAGGCTGGGTTCACACACACTATTTACGGACGTAATTCGGGCGTTTTAGCATTGAATTACGTCCGAAAATGCGGCTCAAAAGCGTCGGCAAACATCTGCCCATTCATTTGAATGGGTCTTACGATGTTCTGTGCCGACGGTCATTTTTTTTTACGCGCCGCTGTCAAAAGGCGGCGCGTAAAAAAGTGCCTGTCACTTCTTCAGACGTAAATGGAGCCGTTTTCCATGGACTCCATAGAAAACCAGCTTCAATTATTTCCGTAATGGACGCAGCGAAAGACGCCTGCACATGCCATTACGGCTGAAATTACGGTGCTGTTTTCTCCTGAAAACAGCACAGTAATTTCAGCTGTAACGGACTCTGCCGTGTGAACATACCCTCAGGGCTTAAAATGTCCGGGAAATAGCCCCAATACATATGTGTCCGCCCCAAAAAAAAGTGTGTATATGAGACAGCATAGCATATCTATAGCACTACGACCCTATAAACTATGGATAGGATTAGATACAGTGGCTCAGCAGACAGTATCACACATGATAGGATTAGATACAGTGGCTCAGAAGGCAGTATCACACATGATAGGATTAGATACACAGCTCAGCAGACAGTATCACACATGATAGGATTAGATACAGTGGCCCAGCAGACAGTATCACACATGATAGGATTAGATACAGTGGCTCAGCAGACAGTAACACACATGATAGGATTAGATACAGTGGCTCAGCAGACAGTACCACACATGATAGGGTTAGATACAGTGGCTCAGCAGACAGTATCACACATGATAGGATTAGATACAGTGACTCAGCAGACAGTACCACACATGATAGGATTAGATACAGTGGCTCAGCAGACAGTATCACACATGATAGGATTAGATACAGTGGCTCAGCAGACAGTATCACACATGATCGGATTAGATTTAGGGCCCAGCAGACAGTATCATACATGATTGGATTAGATACACAGCTCAGCAGACTGTATCACACATGATAGGATTATATACAGGGCCCAGCTCGCTGACATTGCATCTCCAGCGCTGGACCCAGGATAGGTAAGAATAATAATTTTGCTTCTTTATGTGTTACTGATAATTTTTGTGTGTTTGTGTTTTTTTACAGGTTCGGTTGTTGGACTTCGGATACGAGGACTTCAATGACGGCGTTTTTTTTATTCTCAATAAAATGGTTAATGAGGGTTGTGTTTTTTTATTTCAATAAAATATTTTTTCTATGTGCTTGTATCTTTTTAAACTTTATTATCACCGCCTTAGTAATGGCCGCTGGCTGATTGACAACCTCCATTACTAAGGCGGGGCTTAATGTTAGCCGGTGCAGAGGCTACACTAACCCCCATTATTACCCCGGTACCCACCGCCACCAGGAGTACTGGGAAGAGCCGGGTACGAACCAGTACCCGACCATCTGTAGTGACGGGCAGGCACCGGGGTGGCCGCAGGCTGGTATTAGGCTGGGAAGGCCAAAAACAGTGGCCCTTCCCACCCTTGTAATGCTGCCTGCTGCTGCAGTGTTGTATCTGGCTGGTTATGAAAATTGGGGGGGACCCCACATCGTTCTTTCCAATTATTATTATTTTTTTTAAATGACATGGGGTCCCCCCCATTTTCATAACCTGCCAGATACAATAAAGCAGCAGCAGGCAGCATTACCAGGATGGGGAGGGCCACTGTTTTTGGCCTTTCCCCTCCTGATAATACCAGCCTGCGGTCACCCCAGTGGCCGACCATCGCTACAGATGGTCAGGTACTGGATCGTACCCGGCTCTTCCCAGCACCCCTGGTGGCGGTGGGTACCGGGGTAATATAGGGGGTTAGTGTTAGCCTCTGCATCCGCTAACACTAAGCCCTGCCTTAGCAATGGATGCTGTCAATCAGCCGGCGGCCATTACTAAGGCGGTAGTAATATAGTTTAAAAAAAAACCACAAAGACATTGAAAAAATATTTTATTGAAATAAAAAAAAAACCACACAGCCCTCATTAACCATTTTATTGACAATAAAAAAAAAGCTGTCATCGAAGTAGTCCTGGAATCCGCCGTAATCCAACGACCGAACCTGCAAGAAAACACACAAAAAATGATTAGTAACACGTGTGTTAGGGTATGTGCACACACACTAATTACGTCCGTAATTGACGGACGTATTTCGGCCGCAAGTACCGGACCGATCACAGTGCAGGGAGCCGGGCTCCTAGCATCATACTTATGTACGACGCTAGGAGTCCCTGCCTCGCTGCAAGACAACTGTCCCGTACTGTAATCATGATTACAGTACGGGACAGTTGTCCTGCAGCGAGGCAGGGACTCCTAGCATCGTACATAACTATAATGCTAGGAGCCCGGCTCCCTGCAGTGTGTTCGGTCCGGTACTTGCGGCCGAAATACGTCCGTCAATTACGGACGTAATTAGTGTCTGTGCACATACCCTAAGGCTTAGATACAGGGCCCATGTGTGATACTGTCTGTGGGACCCTGTATCTAAGCCTACCACAAGGTAGGCTTAGATACAGGGTCCAGCAGACAGTAATCTTATACAGTATAAGATTACTGTGTGCTGGGGCCCTGTATCTAAACCTACAGTGTGGTAGGCTTAGATACAGGGCCCAGCAGACAGGATCACACAATCTGTGATCCTGTCTCATGGGCCCCCTAAGCCTGCTACATCGTAGGCTTAGGGGTTGTGCAGTCCCTAAACATTGATGGCCTATCCACAGGATAGGCCATCAATAGCTGATGTGTCGCCCGGGACCCGCAAATCAGCTGTTTTGAAGGGGCCGCAGCACTCGTACGAGAGCTGCTTCCCCTTCATTTCACTACTCGCCCACACTGTGAATCGCCGACACCGATTCACAGTGTGAACAGAATGAAGGGGAGCAGCTCTCGTACGAGTGCTGCGGTCCCTTCAAAACAGCTGATTGGCGGGTCCCGGGAGTCAGATCCCGCCAGTCAGGGCTAACCTTACCTTCCTCTTCGGCCGCGGCGGGAGTTCTGTAGTCTCGATGCTGTGCGCGGCGGCATAGCGCTGTGACGTCATGCGCTGCGCACAGCGCTTGACGTCAGGACCTCCGCTGCGATCCGGAACCAGGAAGGTAAGTAAAGCATGTTACTATAGTAACAGGGGCCCGCGGCCCGAGTTACTATAGTAACTTTTTATTGATGTGGTGCGGGGGGCCGTGGGCCCCCCTGGCTTCGGGGCCCGGTCGCAATTGCGACCGCTGCGACCCCTATAGCTACGCCAGTGGCGCTCCTTCTCTTCTGATCCTTGCCGTATGCCCAAACCGGAGTTTATGACCACAAATGGGGTATTGCCGTACTCCAGAGAAGTTGCTTTACAAATGTTGGGGTTCTTTTATTCCTTTATTTGTTGAGAAAATGAAACATTTTGAGCTAAAGCTACGTTTTATTGGAAAAAAAGGATTTTTTTTATCTTCACTGCCCAATTCTAATAAAATCTATGAAACCCCTGTGGGTTCAAAATGCTCACTACACCCCTAGATGGATTCTTCAAGGGGTGTATTTTCCAAAATGGAGTCACTTTTTTGGTGTTTTCACTGTTTTGGTCCATTAGGGGCTTTGCAAATGCGACGTGTGTTCCGCAAACCATTCCTGCTAAATTTGAGCTCCAAAAGCCAAATGGCGCTCTTTCCCTTCTAAGCCCTGCCGTGTGTCCAAACAGCCGTTTATGACCACATGCGGGGTATTGTTTTACTCGGGAGAAATTTCTTTACAAAAGTAGTGGTGCATTTAATCCTTTTAGTCCTTGTGGAAATTAGAAAAAATTAGCTAAACCTACATTTTCTTTGAAAGAATGTCGATTTTCATTTTCACGGCCTACTTCCAATAATTTCTGCAAAAAACCTGCGGGGTCAAAATGCTCACTATACCCCTAGATAATTTCCTCAAGGGGTATAGTTTCCAAAATGGGGTCACTTTTGGGGGATTTCCACTCTTTTGGTGCCGCAAGAGCCTTTCAGACCCGACATGGAGCCTAAAATATTTTCTAATAAAAAGGAGGCCCCAAAATCCTCTAGGTGTTCCTTTGTTTCTGAGGCCTGTGCTTCAGTCAATAAGTGCACTAGGGCCATATGTGGGGTATTTCTAAAAAGTTCAGAATCTGGGCAATAGATATTGAGTTGCGTTTCTCTGGTAAAACTTTCTGTGTTACAAAAAAAATAGATGAAAAATGAATTTCTGTTAAAAAAAAAAGAAACTTGAAAATTTCACATCTAAATTGCCTTAATTCCTGTGAAACAACTACGTCTATGAAAAAATAAAATTAGTCAAGGCACCAATAAGCCAGGAAATAAAAATATGCAGTTGTGCCGGCCCGAGGGGAACGTTTCTTCTGTTTCAAGTGGCGAATTATCAAGGCCCCTAAAATTAGGGAACCAGGAAGGGGAGGGCCCAAACATATCTGCTGGAAGAGAGGGTGCCCGTATTATACCAGGACAACACTTTCCCAGCAAAATTCCCCAAACTTCAAAGGTGCCGAGTGTGGACCAAAAGGGGAATAAGTAAAGACCATTTATTAGTGCAACACCGGCCTGTGCAGAAAGGATTGTGTCACAGCATAACACACATCTATGAATTATTGTATTGATTTTTTTTACCCCACTATACCACCTGACTATGCCCCTTATATACTCCGCCCGCCTTACATGTAACCCCACGTTATAAACTGAAACAGCAGTAAGACTCAAAACAAAACTACTACAAGCAAAATCCACGCTCCAAAAGCCAAATTGCGCTACCTCCCTTCGGAACCCTACAGTGTGCCCAAACAGCAGTTTACTTCCACATATATGGCATCGCCATACCCGGGAGAACCCTTTTAACAATTTTTGGGGTGTGTGTGTCTCCAGTGGCACAAGCTGGGCGCCACATATTAGCATATCTATTGAAAAAACATTTTCACTCTGGCAGAAATTGGTGTGCACTCGATGTTGCAATCACCTGTGGGGATAATATGCTCACTACACCCCTAGGTGAATACCTTGAGGGGTGTAGTTTTCAAAATGGGGTCAATTCTGTGGGGTTTCCACGGTTTTGGTCCCACAGGGACTTTGCAAATGCGACATAGCGACCAGAAACCAATCCAGCAAAATCTGTACTCCAAAAGCCAAATGGCGTTCCTTCCCTTTTGAGCTCTACTCTGTGCCCAAAACAGCAGTTTATGACCACATATGTGGTATTGCCGTACACAGGAGAAGTTGCTTTACAAGTCTTGGGGTGCTTTTTTTCATTTATTTGTTGAGAATATGAAACATTTTCAGCTAAAACTACGTCTTATTGAAGAAAAAGGATTTTTTTTATTTTCACTGCCCAATTCTAATAAAATCTATGAAACACCTGTGGGGTCAAAATGCTCACTACACCGCTAGATTAATTCCTCAAGGGGTGTAGTTTTGTGAATGGAGTCACTTTTGGGTAGTTTCCACTGTACTGGTACCTTAGGGGCTTTGCAAAAGTGACATGGTGTCAAGAAACCAATCCATCAAAATCTGTGCTCCAAAAGCCAAATGGCGCTCCTTCTCTTCTGATCCTTGCCGTATGCCCAAACCGGAGTTTATGACCACAAATGGGGTATTGCCGTACTCCAGAGAAGTTGCTTTACAAATGTTGGGGTTCTTTTATTCCTTTATTTGTTGAGAAAATGAAACATTTTGAGCTAAAGCTACGTTTTATTGGAAAAAAAGGATTTTTTTTATCTTCACTGCCCAATTCTAATAAAATCTATGAAACCCCTGTGGGTTCAAAATGCTCACTACACCCCTAGATGGATTCTTCAAGGGGTGTATTTTCCAAAATGGAGTCACTTTTTTGGTGTTTTCACTGTTTTGGTCCATTAGGGGCTTTGCAAATGCGACGTGTGTTCCGCAAACCATTCCTGCTAAATTTGAGCTCCAAAAGCCAAATGGCGCTCTTTCCCTTCTAAGCCCTGCCGTGTGTCCAAACAGCCGTTTATGACCACATGCGGGGTATTGTTTTACTCGGGAGAAATTTCTTTACAAAATTAGTGGTGCATTTAATCCTTTTAGTCCTTGTGGAAATTAGAAAAAATTAGCTAAACCTACATTTTCTTTGAAAGAATGTCGATTTTCATTTTCACGGCCTACTTCCAATAATTTCTGCAAAAAACCTGCGGGGTCAAAATGCTCACTATACCCCTAGATAATTTCCTCAAGGGGTATAGTTTCCAAAATGGGGTCACTTTTGGGGGATTTCCACTCTTTTGGTGCCGCAAGAGCCTTTCAGACCCGACATGGAGCCTAAAATATTTTCTAATAAAAAGGAGGCCCCAAAATCCTCTAGGTGTTCCTTTGTTTCTGAGGCCTGTGCTTCAGTCAATAAGTGCACTAGGGCCATATGTGGGGTATTTCTAAAAAGTTCAGAATCTGGGCAATAGATATTGAGTTGCGTTTCTCTGGTAAAACTTTCTGTGTTACAAAAAAAATAGATGAAAAATGAATTTCTGTTAAAAAAAAAAGAAACTTGAAAATTTCACATCTAAATTGCCTTAATTCCTGTGAAACATCTAAAGGATTAAGAAACTTTCTAAATGCTGTTTTGAATACTTTGAGGGGTGAAGTTTTTAAAATGGGGTGACTTATGGAGGGTTTCTAATATATAAGGCCCTAAAATCCACTTCAAAACTGAACTGGGCCCTGTAAAAATAGCCTTTTTAAATTTTCTTGAAAATGTGAGAAATTGCTGCTAAAGTTCTAAGCCTTGTGATGTCATAGAAAAATAAAAGGATGTTCAAAAAACAATGCCAATCTAAAGTAGACATACGGGTGATGTTAATTAGCAACAATTTTGTGTGGTATTATTATCTGTCTTACAAGCAGATACATATAAATTTAGAAAAATGCTAATTTTTGTAATTTTTCGCTAAAGTTTGGTGTTTTTCACAATTAAATACTTAATGTATCGAGCAAATTTTGCCAGTAACATAAACTCCAATGTGTCACGAGAAAACATTCTCACAATCGCTTGGATAGGTAAAAGCATTCCGGAGTTATTACAACATAAAGTGACACATGTCAGATTTGAAAAAATAGGCTGTGTCCTTAAGGCCAAAACAGGCTGTGTCCTTAAGGGGTTAAAGTACAATTTCTTGAAGATCAATGATCTCCCGAACAGTTGCAGATCTTTCACTGCCAGAAAAAGATCAAAAGGGGAAGCAGGGGAAAACGTCAAACCTTTTTCCAACAGAGAAATATCACTGTTGGTCAGTTGATGTTTACAGAGATTAATTACCTTCATATTTTATTGTCCTAGGTTGGTGGATACACTATCTTTATCACCCTGTTTGGAATTGTGGTCAATTCCCTTGTTAGTCCTTTTCTTTGGGTACACTGAATTATTGTAATTAGCCTTCCGCTTTTGTCTAGTAGTATCATGTCTAGAAACCGTAATCCGTAAGGTCATTTCATGATGATCACTAAGTGATGATATAGATGAAACACATTAATTGGTCTCCGATTCCAACGGTACATCTTTTTTTGGACATAGTCATCATTATCTCGAATGAGCTTTTTGGTCTTGGTGGACTCAATTTCTTTTTACCTTATAATACATTGTTGGTCTAATTGCACATTGAACCTCTCGAGAATCTCTTTTGACATTTCTAACTTAACCCGTGATTGGACTACTTCTAGTTCATTGTCCATATTATCCAATGATTTATTATTCAAATCAATCAATAGTTCCATCATTCTACGTGAACAAGCACCACAATTATCTTCCCATAGAGATGTGAAGTTATCATCATCATCTATGGGGAATGATGGAAAAACTTGAATATGTAGTCCCCTTGGAATGAGATTATGTTGAAATAATTTTGCAGAAATGCGCGATTCCACCAAACTTTCATTCTTTTGTGAATGAGGCTTTTAAAAGAATTTTGGGATTCTCTGATGCTTCTCTGATTGCCAGCACCTGTGGCTATGGATTCATCTTTAAAAACATTGGAAATTTGTGATAGCCATGACTGTTCTCTGGCCCAAAAATCCATAGTGGAATTGTTGATACTATCAGTAATTAAACAGAAACAAAACCTATGACCTAACTGAAAATACAGCATGGATCCAATAGCCCAAATATATAATGCAATAGTAAATATATGTAAACTATATGGGCTGATCCTAGGGTGTATACCCAAAAAGCATAAAAAATAAATATATATAACCTAGAGAAGACAGATGCTAAGAAGATAAGGGAATATGCAAAAATAGAAAAAATCTTTATTGAGTTTACATGATAAAAGACAATAGATAAAATGAGGAATCCATAAACCAGCAGATAAAAAGGACAATAAGCTCTGTGTCTAACAAATAAACAAAGAGTACAAAATTGTACCAATGACACACCTTCCAAAAAGTTTTGATATGGACTGAAGTGAAGAGACCATATATATATATACAACGATGTGCTGCATAAGCACAAAGAATATAAATAGTGGTTAAACATGTTTTTGAGTTTGAGGCTGGGTTCACACGACCTATTTTCAGACGTAAACGAGGCGTATTATGCCTCATTTTACGTCTGAAAATAGGGCTACAATACGTCGGCAAACATCTGCCCATTCATTTGAATGGGTTTGCCGACGTACTGTGCAGACGACCTGTTATTTACGCGTCGTCGTTTGACAGCTGTCAAACGACGACGCGTAAAAATACAGCCTCGTCAAAAGAAGTGCAGGACACTTCTTTGGACGTTTTTGGAGCTGTTTTCTCATAGACTCCAATGAAAACAGCTCCAAAAACGGATGTAAAAAACCCGCGAAAACGGCGCGAAAAACGCAGCGAAAAATGCGAGTTGGTCAAAAAACGTCTGAAAAGCAGGGTCTGTTTTCCCTTGAAAACAGCTCTGGATTTTCAGACGTTTTTGGTCACTACGTGTGCACATACCCTAACAGTACTGTAAAAATATGAGTACAAATCGGCCTTACTTATCCAAACCAGGGAGAAGAGCACTGTTCAAAAATGTCCGCAAAGCATACATGGCCAGAGAGCCTGTTAAACTGCAATAGCGACAGCACTCATGAGACTGCTCTGCGATCCACCTGAGCTTCAGTTAAAAAGTGGAACCCTTTTATTTTTTATTTGAACAGGCCATAGGCTTTTGCCGGTTGCGGCGGTCCGGTTCCGGCTCATCTTTCCCACCTTGAGACTCAGATTTGGAACTAATAAGACTCTGTTGTAAGGGAATCACAGTCCTGGCCTTTTAGTCTTAGGCCTGGAGATCCTGCATTACTAATTGTAGAAGCATTCCTGTCAGCTTTGGGGGTTTTCTATAATGAGCCAGATTCAACTACTTCAGCGGTTGCCTATCTTCAGACTTTAAAACAGGGAGACAGGACAGTTTAGGAATATTCAGCAGAATTTAAACGGTGGGAGATTGTTAGCGATTGGAATGATGCCGTCCTCTATAGTCAGTATCGTTTGGTCCTTTCTGACCAGGTAAAGGATGCTATGGTATAATTTCCCTAGTGTGATTCTCTTAGTAGCCTTATGTCTTTAGCCATCAATATTGACAGGCGTATTAGGGAGAGAAGGTCAGAGAGGAAGACTGCTTTGATTAATCCTTTTTGATGTCTCTTATCCTAGTGTGGCTGAGGAGAGACCAATGCCACTGGTTCACCTGAGGCTCTTTAAGGTAGAGAAGGATAGGAGGAGACACTTAGGTTTTAGTTTGTATTGCGGTAAAAGATGGATATTTTGCACAAAAGTGTCCCCTCAAATTGGGAAAACTTCAGAGCCTAGAAGTCCATAGAGGTTCTTCTGGGCATACTTAATTTTTCTCCCAAAAATATTGTGTTGTTGCCCTCTAAGATTGAATGGGAGGGCATATCTTTGCATATGCAGGCCTTGGTAGATTCTGGTGCTGCAGCAGATTTCCTATATTTTGATTTTGCCAAGAAGTTTGGTATTATCCCCGTACCTCTGGAGAAATCCAATGACATTTGTTCATTGGATGGTAGTCCTGTGTCTGGAGGATCGGTAAGATACCGTACTCCTGGTCTTAAGCTGTCAATAGGAATTATCCACTGTATGAACATTTATTTTCTGTTAGTTCGCTCTCCCTCCTATCCAATTATAGTGGGCTATTCTTGGCTGTCCCTCCGTGATCTAGTGTTTCATTGGACTTCAGGAGAATTAGAGCAGTGGGAAAAGTTTTGTTCAGGGAGATGTTTTAGATCCCCGGGTCTAGTCACAGTTACCAGTCTCCGGGGCCTGTTGAGTATCAAGAATTTGTGGAGACCCCTGTACCTTCTTTTATTATTTCACCTGATAAAATTGTGACAGGGCTAACATAGGATATTTCTGATTAACTTTTGCAGGCTCGATCTCAGGAACCTCCAGAGAAACCCACCAAAAAGTTGATTTTCCTAGTAACCTTAGACCTGCTGTTCTTTTAGATTGTTATGGTAGTAAGTTGGAGGGTCATCCAGGGATCACTAAGATGTGTAAGACCTTGTCTCGATCTGTTTTGTGGCCAGATATAAGGAGAGATGTGAAAAGGTTTGGGAAATGTGACATCTGCGCTTGCAGTAAGACATCAAGAGCATTACCTTTTGGTCGGTTGAAGCCTTTGCCCACTCCCAGGAAACCATGGACACACATATCCATGGACTTTATTGTCAAATTGTCCAGATCTGGGTAGAGAGCTACCATTTGGGTTGTTGTAGACAGGTTCATAAAAATCGCCCATTTTATACCCTTGTCTGGCTTTCCCTTTGTTGATTAGCTGGCTACCCACTTTGTTCAACAAGTAGTGAGACTTCATGGTATTCACGGTTCACAGTCTGTGGCTAGATTTTGGAAGGCCTTTTGGGTAAATTTATGTAGCGATTTGGGTCTCTCCACCGCCTATCATCCACAGACCAATGGTCAGACAGAGAGTGAATCAGAAATTAGAGTAATATTTAGAGTGTTATGTTTCAGAACGGTATGATGATCGGGTCCAGTTCTTGCCATCTGCAGAGTTTGCTTATAACAATTTGTGTCATGCATCCACTAAGGTCTCTCCATTTTTCTGTAATGATGGTTTTCACCCCAAGGCATCTCCATTTACCAGCAGTGTGGGTTTTGATCTCCCATTGCTCAGACTGAGAATTAAGAAGTTGAAGTCAGTGTGGAGTAAGGGCCTTGGACTCAGCTGCCCTACTTGCTAAACAATAGTTCAATTTACATAAGTTAAAAGTCACAGACAGACAGACAGACAGACTGCGTGTTTGTAGCGGAGAGTCTGGGACAGAGGAGTTGGATATTCTGAGGTAATATCTGGTAGTACCATCAGGACTTCTGTGGTTAAGTCCTGATCATGGGGAACTCAGAATGTAAAGCGACAGGGGGAACCCCATGGTATACACAAAAGAAATTGTGACAAACAGGGTGGGCAAGGACGCTATAACAAACTGTCAAACTGTGAAAGAATGCTTAGAAAGGCCGGCATGTTGAAAGATGGTTGTTTGGATGTTGATGAATGGTTTGTGGAGAGATGAACAAGGAATAGTGAATGGTGAATGATCATGAGTTAACTGAAAAAGTATGTGGCTTAAAGTGGCAGGGCAAGTGATCATTGGTGGTGCATCTAATTTGGTATTAGTGGTATGCGTATACAGGCATAGATTTTGAAAGGAAGAGTGACTGTGCTAGTGATAATGAAGACTAATACAGCTAGGTATATTGCAGTGAGTAATGTGAATTGTGAGGTGGGGTGACATGTGTGCAGTGTGTGTGTGTGTGTGTGTGTGTGTGTGTGTGTGCGTGCGTGTGTGTGTGTGTGTGTGTGTGTGTGTGTGTGTGTGTGTGTGTGTGTGTGTGTGTGTGTGTCGAAGACGAGTCTAAGGAGCAGACTGGTGCAAATGAGAATGGACTGACAAATGTGGGAAATCTCTTCCCAATGTTAGGGCAACAAAAAGGAAAGCAAAGCTTACAAATTGAGCAGCTACTGCATGGCTGATGTATAAGGTGGATTTTAGATCTATACTGCATGCTCTTTCACTTCTAACCCCAGCTGTACTAAGAACATTTGTGTATCTACTGAACTAATTGAATTGTTAGTAATTTTAGAGTGTATAATTTTTTTTAAAAAAAGCCGTAGAACAGTGAATTTGAGTACAATGTTGTGTAATTGTTTTTTTTAGCACATTTAATGCTAACTCACCAGCAATATTCTAGAGGCATCATTTGTTTCATCCCAGCTCAGTTGTATGTATACATTTTGAACCCTTTCATTATGGGCAGCTGTGTCATGTGATCTCAGTCTGACCAACAAAAAAGACCATGCTCCCATATCTATACAGGCGGTCAGTTTATTCTGTGTGGCTGACTTCCTGTGAACCACAGAATTAGATCATTACCTATCAAATCCCTCCTGGCCGCTCTGAGACACCTTCTTTCCCACACAGCTTCATCCTCCTTGTTCCTCTGTATTTTTCCCCATGCATAGAGTGTTGCTGAAGAAATAATTTCTGCTCGAAGGGACCAGAAGTATTGATATAATAGGTGAGTCCATACAGGGCTGGACTGGGGCATAAAATAAGCCCTGGCATTTTAAAGCAAACAGGCCCACCTGCTGTCCATTAAATATGTTTGCGCATTTATGGGCTGATTCTTCAGTTATACAAAAACATTGAGCATTGTTTCTTAAGTGTTGCCTTACTGTTGTGCTGCTCAGATATTTCATAAATCAGTAAATCCCAGAAAAAAAGCTAAATGGGTGTAGCACTGGTTACAGGAGTGGTCTCTGCTTGCATATCATGCAATTTTTGAGCAGCACAGAAGGAAGGCATTGGCAATGGGGACCTCATGGAGATTAGTCAATGGTGATGATACCCAAAAGTGGACTTTCCCCAGTAAAAATTAAAATTTTTAGTAATAAAATATTACAGAAATACTAATAAATGTGTGCAATAAATATAATACATCATACACCACCAGGATATATAATATGTGTCCCTAATTTATTTATGGGCATTAAGGATAGATTATATCAGGGGTCACAAACACGCGCCAGCGGGCCGCATGCGGCTCCTGAGGCTGTCTTCTGTGGCCCGCAGGGCACCATAGCTCCCTCGGGAGAGAAGATAGCAGACTGGCGGTCCGTTATGACAACCCAGAGTAGAGCTTATGCTAGCACTCTGCTCTGAGACTCCTGCTCTGAGGAAGCCCCTGACATCACTGACCATGCTTGATAAAAAGACAAAAAAGAGAGAGACGACGCTCCTCTAAAGTGATAACGTACAGATATGGTGGATAAATCGATCGGGGGCTAATGTGGTAGGACTCACCTGATTAAGTTGTGCAAGATCGTCAGCACAACTTAACTTTGTTGCTTGGCATGTGCTTATCCACCTTTGGTCTCGTTCACACTGTGCTAGCCACTGGAGCTGAACCACGACGAGTGTCTCCAAGACTGGAGCCTCTTTCTCTTGGTCTTTTTGAAAGGTTCACTGAAGTGACAACTGAGTAAAATATACCTTTTAATAGTAACTTGTTTTAAAAACAGGGGTAACACACCACTGTGACATAAGCCCCACCGTGAAAATTAAAAAATGTATTAAACAAAAAACACTGAGTCATTATGATACATATATCTCAGTGTTTATAACGATATTTGTCTAGAATCAGCATATAACCAGGGCACAACAGTAGTACAATCCCCAAAATAAAGCACAGGTGCCCGAGAAAATCGGATCTCCTAGCGCTGGGTGTAACACAATATGACTGTCCCCAATGCAGACATTCCATAAACAATAGACGACCCTACGCGTTTCAGATACTCATCCTCAGGGGTCCGTATCTTGGTAACTCTGGCCTCATCGCCAGCGATAGTAATGTTCAACAGCAGATATTCTGCTGTGCATCACGGGAAGATGCACGTATCGATGTCAACGGCATACTTCATTGCAGGCGCTAGGTTACTATAAACGCCTAAACTCCACCCCTCGTATTGGCGGCAACACATGAACTGACCAATCACAGCACCCTCTCGATTCGTGACACCTGCCCATGTGACCCCCCGCCGTCAGCTGACAACCAGGGGTCATCATCGGCCGCATCATACCGAACGCGCAGGCGCAGTAGAAGCCAAGGACGTGTCGCCCGGACTGCCAAACAAGAGGAAGGTAAGCGCTGCACGATAATGTATTATAAGTATATCTTGCGGGACAGTTAAACACCGCAAGTGGACTACCTCACAAAGCAACTCCAGAGTAAATAAACACATGTAAGGTGGACAAGATTACTAAGTCCCTCATATTAAGAAAAACTGACAAACGATCTCTTTAAGTGTCGGCTGACCAAAAATGGCTATCTCAAAAAATAGTACAAAATGCAGATAAAGACTCACCCACCCTAAAGGCAGCCCAGTAGAGGTAAGCCACCTACAGGGGAATGGTATCGCATATTAAATAAAACATGTATAGTTAGTCTGCTCATTTAGACCAGCTGGTTGTAGACATTCCAGTCTATGGATCCATTGTGCTTCTTTACGTAAAATCAGGTTGTCCCAGTCCCCTCCTCTTTTAGGGGGTCTAACAAGTTCAATTGCTTGAAACTTTAAACATGCTGACTGGCCTTGATGTTTAGCATGCACGTGCTTAGATATTGGGGTGTCCCTAACATGGATAATATCTCCAACATGCTCCCTAATACGACGACGAAATTGTCGTGCTGTTTTACCCACATAATTTAGGGGGCATGGGCATGTAATTAGGTAAACCACTCCCGCTGTCTTACAATTGACATAATCCCGAATATTGTATTTTTTCTGTGTAACAACACTGGTAAAGCTATTCCCTTTGAAAATGAAATCACAGGCTTTACAGCTACCACATCTGAAAGTGCCTGGTATTTGTCTGTCCAGCCACGTACCCCTAGGTGAAATGGGGTCAAAACAGCTGTGCATGACTCTGTCCCTAATGTTTTTCCCTCTCCGATACGTGACAGACGGCCTCTGTGTGATCTGATCTGCTAAATCTACATCCGAACTGAGAATACGCCAATACCTATTCAGTATCTGCATAATATCATTTTGTTTTGAATCATAGGTGCCTATGAGTCTCGTAACCTGTTCTTCTTTCCGTTTTTTAGGGACCAGGAGACATTGCCTATCTGCATCCCTTGCTCCCTCATAGGCCTTCCTGATAACACTCTTGGGGAAGCCTCTATCCTTCAATCTTGTTTTGAGTTCCTGGGCCTGGAACTCAAAATCACCCATAGAGCTACAATTCCTGCGTACTCTCATAAATTGGCCTTTCGGAATGCCACGTTTGAGGGAATAAGGATGACAGCTATTCCATTGCAAAAAACTATTAGTTGCTGTTTCTTTCCGATGTACCTTAGTGCGGATAGTGCCTTCTTCTGTTTTTGTGATTTTCAAATCTAGGAAAGACAATTCTTTCTCACTGATCTCACATGTGAACTTTAGTCCTACATCATTCTTGTTGAGGGCTGCTACAAAACTATGGAACTCATCCGCTGTAGAGTTCCAGAGAATCAGCACGTCATCAATATATCTAATCCATAATCCAACGGATGAAGTCCATTTGACAAATTTGTCCCCAAAGACAATTGTCTCCTCCCACCAGCCAAGAAATAAATTTGCATAGGTGGGAGCAGCAGGACTCCCCATTGCAGTACCACATTGCTGATGAAAGATTTTGTCTTCAAAAATAAATATATTTTTTTCAAGAACAAACTGTAATAACTGCAAGACAAATTGGTTATGGGCTGCAAACTGAGTGCCTCTTGATCCCAGATAATACTCGATCGCTTTATAACCACATTTGTGAGGTATGGATGAATACAACGCCTCAACATCCAGACTAGCCAGGATTGTATCCTTCTCCAGAGAAATACCGTCAATCTGTTTCAAGACATCCATAGTGTCACGTACATATGATGTGAGACTCAAGACAAAAGGGCGCAACACCTGATCAACATATGTACTCACATTTTGAGTTAGATTATTAATGCCTGAAACAATGGGTCTGCCACGTAAGGGAGGATACCCTTTGTGGATTTTGGGCAGGCTATAAAAACACGCCATAACAGGAAATTGTGGGTACAGGAACCCAAACTCAGCTGCACTAATCAAAGATCTGCTCTTTGCATCACTCAGAATGCTCAGCAACTCTTTCTTGAATAGTGCTGTAGGGTTATCCTTTAAAATGGTGTAACAGTCATGATTAAATAAAATGTCCTCACACATTCTTTTATAATCATCCCTACTCATGACCACAATGTTCCCACCTTTATCAGATGCCTTTAGAACAATGTTCTGTTTTTTCTCTAGAGTGGTCAGAGCTAATCGTTCGGACCAAGACAAATTGTTGTCCATGCCCCTGCTGTCCTGACTAAGATTTTTAATCTCATCTCCCACCATCTCCACAAATAAATCCACATTGGTAAAGTCTCCTATAGGTGGCAGCTTCCTACTCTTCATTTTTAGGTTGGTGAAAGGACCTAAGCCTGGAGCTCTTCCAGATTCCTCAAATAACCCCTCCAAGGCTACAAGGCCTTCCATATCAGACTCTTCTAACCCTAGTTCCATACATTTTTTCCTATTATGGTGTTTGAAAAATTTGATCCATTTGAGTTTACGAGCAAATAAATTAAGATCCTTTATCCATGAAAATGAGTCAAATTTAACTGTAGGGACAAAGGAAAGTCCCTTTTCTAATAATGTATTCTCTGATGCACTCAAATTATATTCAGATAGGTTAATAATCTGTAGCCTATCCATATTGTTTCCCTTCACTAATCCTTTTGTCCCCTCAGCATATAGCGGGAAATGGGAGGATTGTTGGCTAAAAAATTATTGCCACTGTTAGAAGAGGCTCTACCACGGCCTCTATTTCTACCTCTTGCTCCTCCCCTAAATTTTTGTTTCCCACCGCTACCACCAAAAAATGGGCCCACTCTTTCAGAGTCTGTTGTTTCACTCTCTGATGTGGAAGGGTCAGATTCCCTCGGCCCCCTATTGGTCTGTTGATATTGCTGTTGTTGTGTATTAACAAAATCATACGCTTTTTTCTCCCTAAATTCCTGTAGATCTCTCTGGAATTGGAAGTGTTTACGTTCCTTTAGATGATTAGTGAACCTTTCTAAAGTTTGTTGGAGGACTTTGTCCCTTTTATCAAAACCAGGGGTATCTACCAGGGATTTAGCTGCCTCAATCTCTTTTTTAAGCTCAGCACTAATAGAGTCAAACTGGACTTTTTCTTCCTCTACCAAAATCTGCATCAGCCTAAGTGAACTCCCTGTGATCTCCTGTTCCCACCTTTCTTTTATATTAGCGGTTTTTAATCTTGATGCTGGGACAATGGGGACCCTGAGGCCTCTGGGAACTATCTTGTTCTTTAAATAATTTTCCAGACTCTGGATCTCCCACCAACTTCTAGTATAGTCTTTATGCAATCTATTAAGGTTTTTGAAGGTAGATTTAAGAGATGCACCCTGAACTGTATACACCAGTTCACATTCAGAAAAGACACTTTTAGCCTCACTCATCCACCCTTCTGTGTTTAAATCAGAGAGTGCAAAGGCTGCCATACCCAGATATAATGAAAATAATTAACTGTATGGACTAAATGTAAATTCACTGTATAGTTTGATAAAAAATCTGATTGTGCTCCCACAATATGAAAAAATTAATTATAAGGTTCACTGAAGTGACAACTGAGTAAAATATACCTTTTAATAGTAACTTGTTTTAAAAACAGGGGTAACACACCACTGTGACATAAGCCCCACCGTGAAAATTAAAAAATGTATTAAACAAAAAACACTGAGTCATTATGATACATATATCTCAGTGTTTATAACGATATTTGTCTAGAATCAGCATATAACCAGGGCACAACAGTAGTACAATCCCCAAAATAAAGCACAGGTGCCCGAGAAAATCGGATCTCCTAGCGCTGGGTGTAACACAATATGACTGTCCCCAATGCAGACATTCCATAAACAATAGACGACCCTACGCGTTTCAGATACTCATCCTCAGGGGTCCGTATCTTGGTAACTCTGGCCTCATCGCCAGCGATAGTAATGTTCAACAGCAGATATTCTGCTGTGCATCACGGGAAGATGCACGTATCGATGTCAACGGCATACTTCATTGCAGGCGCTAGGTTACTATAAACGCCTAAACTCCACCCCTCGTATTGGCGGCAACACATGAACTGACCAATCACAGCACCCTCTCGATTCGTGACACCTGCCCATGTGACCCCCCGCCGTCAGCTGACAACCAGGGGTCATCATCGGCCGCATCATACCGAACGCGCAGGCGCAGTAGAAGCCAAGGACGTGTCGCCCGGACTGCCAAACAAGAGGAAGGTAAGCGCTGCACGATAATGTATTATAAGTATATCTTGCGGGACAGTTAAACACCGCAAGTGGACTACCTCACAAAGCAACTCCAGAGTAAATAAACACATGTAAGGTGGACAAGATTACTAAGTCCCTCATATTAAGAAAAACTGACAAACGATCTCTTTAAGTGTCGGCTGACCAAAAATGGCTATCTCAAAAAATAGTACAAAATGCAGATAAAGACTCACCCACCCTAAAGGCAGCCCAGTAGAGGTAAGCCACCTACAGGGGAATGGTATCGCATATTAAATAAAACATGTATAGTTAGTCTGCTCATTTAGACCAGCTGGTTGTAGACATTCCAGTCTATGGATCCATTGTGCTTCTTTACGTAAAATCAGGTTGTCCCAGTCCCCTCCTCTTTTAGGGGGTCTAACAAGTTCAATTGCTTGAAACTTTAAACATGCTGCCTGGCCTTGATGTTTAGCATGCACGTGCTTAGATATTGGGGTGTCCCTAACATGGATAATATCTCCAACATGCTCCCTAATACGACGACGAAATTGTCGTGCTGTTTTACCCACATAATTTAGGGGGCATGGGCATGTAATTAGGTAAACCACTCCCGCTGTCTTACAATTGACATAATCCCGAATATTGTATTTTTTCTGTGTAACAACACTGGTAAAGCTATTCCCTTTGAAAATGAAATCACAGGCTTTACAGCTACCACATCTGAAAGTGCCTGGTATTTGTCTGTCCAGCCACGTACCCCTAGGTGAAATGGGGTCAAAACAGCTGTGCATGTTTATGGAATGTCTGCATTGGGGACAGTCATATTGTGTTACACCCAGCGCTAGGAGATCCGATTTTCTCGGGCACCTGTGCTTTATTTTGGGGATTGTACTACTGTTGTGCCCTGGTTATATGCTGATTCTAGACAAATATCGTTATAAACACTGAGATATATGTATCATAATGACTCAGTGTTTTTTGTTTAATACATTTTTTTATTTTCACGGTGGGGCTTATGTCACAGTGGTGTGTTACCCCTGTTTTTAAAACAAGTTACTATTAAAAGGTATATTTTACTCAGTTGTCACTTCAGTGAACCTTATAATTAATTTTTTCATATTGTGGGAGCACAATCAGATTTTTTATCAAACTATACAGTGAATTTACATTTAGTCCATACAGTTAATTATTTTCATTATATCTGGGTATGGCAGCCTTTGCACTCTCTGATTTAAACACAGAAGGGTGGATGAGTGAGGCTAAAAGTGTCTTTTCTGAATGTGAACTGGTGTATACAGTTCAGGGTGCATCTCTTAAATCTACCTTCAAAAACCTTAATAGATTGCATAAAGACTATACTAGAAGTTGGTGGGAGATCCAGAGTCTGGAAAATTATTTAAAGAACAAGATAGTTCCCAGAGGCCTCAGGGTCCCCATTGTCCCAGCATCAAGATTAAAAACCGCTAATATAAAAGAAAGGTGGGAACAGGAGATCACAGGGAGTTCACTTAGGCTGATGCAGATTTTGGTAGAGGAAGAAAAAGTCCAGTTTGACTCTATTAGTGCTGAGCTTAAAAAAGAGATTGAGGCAGCTAAATCCCTGGTAGATACCCCTGGTTTTGATAAAAGGGACAAAGTCCTCCAACAAACTTTAGAAAGGTTCACTAATCATCTAAAGGAACGTAAACACTTCCAATTCCAGAGAGATCTACAGGAATTTAGGGAGAAAAAAGCGTATGATTTTGTTAATACACAACAACAGCAATATCAACAGACCAATAGGGGGCCGAGGGAATCTGACCCTTCCACATCAGAGAGTGAAACAACAGACTCTGAAAGAGTGGGCCCATTTTTTGGTGGTAGCGGTGGGAAACAAAAATTTAGGGGAGGAGCAAGAGGTAGAAATAGAGGCCGTGGTAGAGCCTCTTCTAACAGTGGCAATAATTTTTTAGCCAACAATCCTCCCATTTCCCGCTATATGCTGAGGGGACAAAAGGATTAGTGAAGGGAAACAATATGGATAGGCTACAGATTATTAACCTATCTGAATATAATTTGAGTGCATCAGAGAATACATTATTAGAAAAGGGACTTTCCTTTGTCCCTACAGTTAAATTTGACTCATTTTCATGGATAAAGGATCTTAATTTATTTGCTCGTAAACTCAAATGGATCAAATTTTTCAAACACCATAATAGGAAAAAATGTATGGAACTAGGGTTAGAAGAGTCTGATATGGAAGGCCTTGTAGCCTTGGAGGGGTTATTTGAGGAATCTGGAAGAGCTCCAGGCTTAGGTCCTTTCACCAACCTAAAAATGAAGAGTAGGAAGCTGCCACCTATAGGAGACTTTACCAATGTGGATTTATTTGTGGAGATGGTGGGAGATGAGATTAAAAATCTTAGTCAGGACAGCAGGGGCATGGACAACAATTTGTCTTGGTCCGAACGATTAGCTCTGACCACTCTAGAGAAAAAACAGAACATTGTTCTAAAGGCATCTGATAAAGGTGGGAACATTGTGGTCATGAGTAGGGATGATTATAAAAGAATGTGTGAGGACATTTTATTTAATCATGACTGTTACACCATTTTAAAGGATAACCCTACAGCACTATTCAAGAAAGAGTTGCTGAGCATTCTGAGTGATGCAAAGAGCAGATCTTTGATTAGTGCAGCTGAGTTTGGGTTCCTGTACCCACAATTTCCTGTTATGGCGTGTTTTTATAGCCTGCCCAAAATCCACAAAGGGTATCCTCCCTTACGTGGCAGACCCATTGTTTCAGGCATTAATAATCTAACTCAAAATGTGAGTACATATGTTGATCAGGTGTTGCGCCCTTTTGTCTTGAGTCTCACATCATATGTACGTGACACTATGGATGTCTTGAAACAGATTGACGGTATTTCTCTGGAGAAGGATACAATCCTGGCTAGTCTGGATGTTGAGGCGTTGTATTCATCCATACCTCACAAATGTGGTTATAAAGCGATCGAGTATTATCTGGGATCAAGAGGCACTCAGTTTGCAGCCCATAACCAATTTGTCTTGCAGTTATTACAGTTTGTTCTTGAAAAAAATATATTTATTTTTGAAGACAAAATCTTTCATCAGCAATGTGGTACTGCAATGGGGAGTCCTGCTGCTCCCACCTATGCAAATTTATTTCTTGGCTGGTGGGAGGAGACAATTGTCTTTGGGGACAAATTTGTCAAATGGACTTCATCCGTTGGATTATGGATTAGATATATTGATGACGTGCTGATTCTCTGGAACTCTACAGCGGATGAGTTCCATAGTTTTGTAGCAGCCCTCAACAAGAATGATGTAGGACTAAAGTTCACATGTGAGATCAGTGAGAAAGAATTGTCTTTCCTAGATTTGAAAATCACAAAAACAGAAGAAGGCACTATCCGCACTAAGGTACATCGGAAAGAAACAGCAACTAATAGTTTTTTGCAATGGAATAGCTGTCATCCTTATTCCCTCAAACGTGGCATTCCGAAAGGCCAATTTATGAGAGTACGCAGGAATTGTAGCTCTATGGGTGATTTTGAGTTCCAGGCCCAGGAACTCAAAACAAGATTGAAGGATAGAGGCTTCCCCAAGAGTGTTATCAGGAAGGCCTATGAGGGAGCAAGGGATGCAGATAGGCAATGTCTCCTGGTCCCTAAAAAACGGAAAGAAGAACAGGTTACGAGACTCATAGGCACCTATGATTCAAAACAAAATGATATTATGCAGATACTGAATAGGTATTGGCGTATTCTCAGTTCGGATGTAGATTTAGCAGATCAGATCACACAGAGGCCGTCTGTCACGTATCGGAGAGGGAAAAACATTAGGGACAGAGTCATGCACAGCTGTTTTGACCCCATTTCACCTAGGGGTACGTGGCTGGACAGACAAATACCAGGCACTTTCAGATGTGGTAGCTGTAAAGCCTGTGATTTCATTTTCAAAGGGAATAGCTTTACCAGTGTTGTTACACAGAAAAAATGCAATATTCGGGATTATGTCAATTGTAAGACAGCGGGAGTGGTTTACCTAATTACATGCCCATGCCCCCTAAATTATGTGGGTAAAACAGCACGACAATTTCGTCGTCGTATTAGGGAGCATGTTGGAGATATTATCCATGTTAGGGACACCCCAATATCTAAGCACGTGCATGCTAAACATCAAGGCCAGGCAGCATGTTTAAAGTTTCAAGCAATTGAACTTGTTAGACCCCCTAAAAGAGGAGGGGACTGGGACAACCTGATTTTACGTAAAGAAGCACAATGGATCCATAGACTGGAATGTCTACAACCAGCTGGTCTAAATGAGCAGACTAACTATACATGTTTTATTTAATATGCGATACCATTCCCCTGTAGGTGGCTTACCTCTACTGGGCTGCCTTTAGGGTGGGTGAGTCTTTATCTGCATTTTGTACTATTTTTTGAGATAGCCATTTTTGGTCAGCCGACACTTAAAGAGATCGTTTGTCAGTTTTTCTTAATATGAGGGACTTAGTAATCTTGTCCACCTTACATGTGTTTATTTACTCTGGAGTTGCTTTGTGAGGTAGTCCACTTGCGGTGTTTAACTGTCCCGCAAGATATACTTATAATACATTATCGTGCAGCGCTTACCTTCCTCTTGTTTGGCAGTCCGGGCGACACGTCCTTGGCTTCTACTGCGCCTGCGCGTTCGGTATGATGCGGCCGATGATGACCCCTGGTTGTCAGCTGACGGCGGGGGGTCACATGGGCAGGTGTCACGAATCGAGAGGGTGCTGTGATTGGTCAGTTCATGTGTTGCCGCCAATACGAGGGGTGGAGTTTAGGCGTTTATAGTAACCTAGCGCCTGCAATGAAGTATGCCGTTGACATCGATACGTGCATCTTCCCGTGATGCACAGCAGAATATCTGCTGTTGAACATTACTATCGCTGGCGATGAGGCCAGAGTTACCAAGATACGGACCCCTGAGGATGAGTATCTGAAACGCGTAGGGTCGTCTATTGTTTATGGAATGTCTGCATTGGGGACAGTCATATTGTGTTACACCCAGCGCTAGGAGATCCGATTTTCTCGGGCACCTGTGCTTTATTTTGGGGATTGTACTACTGTTGTGCCCTGGTTATATGCTGATTCTAGACAAATATCGTTATAAACACTGAGATATATGTATCATAATGACTCAGTGTTTTTTGTTTAATACATTTTTTAATTTTCACGGTGGGGCTTATGTCACAGTGGTGTGTTACCCCTGTTTTTAAAACAAGTTACTATTAAAAGGTATATTTTACTCAGTTGTCACTTCAGTGAACCTTATAATTAATTTTTTCATATTGTGGGAGCACAATCAGATTTTTTATCAAACTATACAGTGAATTTACTCTTGGTCTTTTTGAATGAAGAAACTTGGAAGAAAAATGCTCCTTACACCGGGCGCTCTAGCGTGAGTAGTTCACTGATTCCACTGATTCCATGGAGTCATAGGTATGAATTAAAAGGTTTATTTAGAAAACAAATAGTAAAAGTGATAAAAGGATTTGCTGCAACGCGTTTCAACCTCGCACCGAGGTCTTCGTCAGGTATCTAAAATTTACAACAAGCATCATCTTAAATAACCATGTCACATGGTTCACCCCCAGGTCAAACTGTCAAGGTTAGAGTTCGTTGTGGGAGTTTCGTTACAGGTACGTATGTGTTCATTTTTTTTCTTTTTTTGTGTTGCGAAGTCTCTATGTCTAATACCTCATTTTATTTAATTTAGATTAGTTTTAAAACCTATGTTGATGCCGATGATGGTGTTCAATTAGCAGTATTTATTTGGATGAATAATGCTTTTTTTATATAAAATAAAAATGTATGCGAATACGGAAATAACTAGATGTCTACAAGCAATGTACATCTTTATTCTCAGTTGGTGTCTCACATTTTTATCATATGGTTGTATGTAAGTTTATGTTGTGTAATCTATTTATTTATTTTATGTTGCGATAGATTACATTTTTATGACGCTGTAAAGATCGCAACTCTCATTACTCTTGTTGGTTCACTTTCATATGTTTTAAATTGCCGGAACTGCAGCTCCAGCATTTAACTGCATGCCAAAAGAGGTATTTTTGTTTGGAGATTCTGTGTCTGGTTTCATAATTTATCTCTACTGATTAATTTAGTTTGGTGTACTCTTCTTTTAGGATATAAATATTATTTGTTTCCTTTAAAAAACAGTATATGTGTCACAGGAAATGTATGTATCGATCTATGTTTTTTACTTTATTTTGAACAATTCGTAGATTCAGATTGCTTTTGTTCTGATCTTTCACTTTTTTCAAAACTTGAAGTTAATTTTCTTTATTTTACTATATTAGTTTAAACTGAATCTAATTTCTCGTTGAGTCAATTTGGACTCAGATATTCAAATTTGAAAATCCAAAAGGATTCTTTTAGAGCGGAAATTCTATTGTTTGTTTTTTAATTTATTTGTTCAATTGGAGAAATACTTATATTATTGAAATTTTACTTGTGGTTTTGTAGCAAATGTCTTGATAGGCTGTGTTTCAGGAATCTGTTTTTGGCATTAAAGCGGATATATATATATATATATATATATATATATATATATATATATGGACAGCAAAACAGAAGATCCAGCAGCACCAGTTTAGAGATGTGGGTGCAAGCCCGTGGGAGCAGACCAAGATCCCAGTAATACAGCAGTCCAAAAAAGGCAGCACACCGTAGTTTTAAAGTGAAAAAAGAGGGTACTTTATTGCCCCATGTTCGACGTTTCAACTCCAAACACTAGAGCCTTTCTCAAGCAAATGACATGTGAATACACAGCAGTATAAAACAAGGTGCCAATCAGCAAATACAAATCAATAATCAAGTACATATACTTTCAAAAATACAAAGCTGATGTGAGATTTACATATGTGATGAATCCATGTATAAACCGTATGAATACAGTAGTGACTAAACCAGGGGTCTCAAGCACGCGGCCCGCGGGCCGCATGCGGCCCCTGGGGCTGTCATCTGCGGCCCGCGGGACACAGAGCCGCTAGTATCGGCTCTGCTCCTGGACTCTGTGGAATTCCCTGACATCGCTGTCCACATATGAACAGCGATGTCTGGGGCTTCCCCAGAGCCGGAGTCCCGGGCAGAGCGCTAGTACAGGCTCTGCTCTGGGACTCTGTGGAATTCCCTGACATCGCTGCCCATATATGGACAGTGTGTCAGGGTCTTGCCCAGAGCGGAGCAGAGTGCTGGTGTCGGCTCTGCTCCTGTACTCTGTGGAATTCCCTGACATCGCTGTCCACATATGAACAGCGATGTCTGGGGCTTCACCAGAGCTGGAGTCCCGGGCAGAGCGCTAGTACAGGCTCTGCTCTGGGACTCTGTGGAATTCCCTGACATCGCTGCCCATATATGGACAGTGTGTCAGGGTCTTGCCCAGAGCGGAGCAGAGCGCTGGTGTCGGCTCTGCTCCTGGACTCTGTGGAATTCCCTGACATCGCTGCCCATTTATGGACAGTGTGTCAGGGTCTTGCCCAGAGACTTTCTTTTCCCTACATGGCTATAAAAAGTGACCTGTTGTATCAGGTGGTAAAAAAGGGAGAAGATCTTTTGGAACAATTTGTGGTCCCTAAAGCATTTAGAACAACGGTGCTAGATCTTGCTCATGGCCACATTATGGGGGGACATTTGGGAGTTGAAAAAACCACTGAAGAATCCCACAAAGATTTTTTTGGCCTGGGGTTCACAAAGATGTGAAAAATTATTGTGATTCCTGCCCGGAGTGTCAGATTTCGGCTCCCAGACCACATTATCGTAGTCCCTTGGTGCCCCTACCAATTATTGAGGTGCCATTTGAGCGAATAGCAATGGACCTGGTAGGGCCTATTATAAAATCGTCACGAGGCCACCAGCATATTTTAGTTATTATGGATTATGCTACTCGTTATCCTGAAGCTATACCATTGCGTAATACGTCATCCAAGACCATAGCTAAAGAGTTGGTGCAGGTGTTCAGTCGAGTGGGAATACCAAAGGAGATCCTTACAGACCAGGGTACCCCTTTTATGTCACGAGTAATGAAGGAGTTGTGTAAATTGTTTAAGGTCACACAACTGCGTACATCGGTCTACCACCCACAGACTGATGGATTAGTAGAAAGATTTAATAAAACGCTAAAGGCGATGTTAAAGAAAGTTGTGGATAAAGATCTTAAAAACTGGGATTTTCTTCTTCCTTATCTCATGTTTGCAGTACGTGAGGTCCCTCAGTCGTCCACAGGGTATTCTCCATTTGAATTGCTATATGGTCGTCATCCCAGGGGCCTTTTAGATATAGCAAAATAATCCTGGGAAGGAGAAGCTACACTCTATAGAAGTGTCATTGAACACATTTCAGAAATGCAAGATCGAATCTCAGCACTAAAGCCCATTGTTAAAGAACATATGGCCCAGGCTCAGGTGGCACAACAAAGGGTGTATAACCGCAGTGCCAGAGTACGTTCTTTTGCACCAGGTGACAGGGTAAGTTGAGACCTTACAGAATACCAGAGGCAAGGAGAGTGGTTATTACAGAGGAGGTAAGGAAAATGTTGGACCTTGTAGTAATTGAGGAATCCCATAGACAATGGTCTAGCCCAATAGTCCTCATTCCTAAACCAGATGGCAGTTGGAGGTTTTGCAATGACTTCCGTAAACTCAATTCTATTTCTAAATTTGACGCTTACCTGTTGTTGATTCCCTTGGGAGGCGGTATTTACTGCCAATCCAAAAAAATTTACAATTGGATTGGAGGAAGCCAAGTATCTGGGGAATACAATTGGCCGTGGTTTGGTGAAGCCCCAAGTAAATAAAATTGAAGCCATCCAAGGTTGGCCTCACCCTGTAAACAAAAAGCAAGTTTGTGCTTTCCTGGGGATCACAGGCTACTATAGAAGATTTATACCAAACTTTGCTTCACTGGCAGCCCCTTTGACAGACTGTAGGGAAAGACTGTAAAAAACAAACACAGGCTGGGAGGGCAAAAACACTTAATTTTAAGAAAGCCAATTTCCCCAGGATGAGGGCTGCAATTCAGGATATAGACTGGGAAGAACTAATGTTAATAAATAATGGGACAAATGATAAATGGGAGATTTTCAAATCTACTTTGGGTAATTATAGTGCAAAATTTATTCCTACAGGTAACAAGTATAAACGACTAAAATTAAACCCCACATGGCTTACATCTTCTGTAAAAAGGGCAATACGTGACAAAAAAAGGGCATTTAAAAAATACAAATCTGAGGGTACAGCTGTAGCCTTTGTAAAATATAAAGAGCTTAATAAAATCGGTAAAAAGATAGTAAAATCAGCAAAAATACAAAATGAAAGGCAGATGGCCAAGGATAGTAAAACAAATCCTAAAAAATTCTGCAAGCATATAAATGCAAAAAAGCCAAGGTCTGTAGATGTAGGACCCTTAGATAGTCGTAATGGGGAGTTGGTCACAGGGGATCAAGAGAAGGCAGAGTTACTAAATGGGTTCTTTAGCTCTGTATATACAACAGAAGAAAGAGCAGCTGATGTAGCCGCTGCCAGTGCTGTTAATATATCAGTTGATATACTGAATTGGATGAATGTAGATATGGTGCAAGCTAAATTAAATAAAATAAACGTACACAAGGCCCCGGGACCAGATGGGCTACACCCTAGAGTTCTTAAGGAGCTTAGTTCAGTTATTTCTGTCCCCCTCTTCATAATATTTAGAGAGTCTCTCATGACTGGTATAGTGCCAAGGGACTGGCGCAGGGCAAATGTGGTGCCTATTTTCAAAAAGGGCTCTAGTTCTTCGCCGGGTAATTATAGACCAGTAAGAAAATGTTTGAGGGGCTATTGAGGGACTATATACAGAATTATGTGACAATAAATAGTATTATAAGTGACAGCCAGCACGGTTTTACAAAGGACAGAAGCTGTCAAACCAACCTGATTTGTTTTTATGAAGAGGTAAGCAGAAGCCTAGACAGAGGGGCCGCTGTGGATATAGTGTTTTTGGACTTTGCAAAGGCATTTGACACTGTCCCCCATAGACGTCTAATGGGTAAATTAAGAACTATAGGTTTAGAAAGTATAGTTTGTAATTGGATTGAGAATTGGCTCAAGGACCGTATCCAGAGAGTTGTGGTCAATGATTCCTACTCTGAATGGTCCCCGGTTATAAGTGGTGTACCCCAGGGTTCAGTGCTGGGACCACTATTATTCAACTTATTTATTAATGATATAGAGGATGGGATTGATAGCACTATTTCTATTTTTGCAGATGACACCAAGCTATGCAATATAGTTCAGACTATGGAAGATGTTTGTGAATTGCAGGCAGATTTAAACAAACTAAGTGTTTGGGCGTCCACTTGGCAAATTAAGTTTAATGTAGATAAATGTAAAGTTATGCACCTGGGTACGAACAACCTGCATGCATCATATTTCCTAGGGGGAGCTACACTGGGGGAGTGACTTGTTGAAAAGGATCTGGGTGTACTTGTAAATCATAAACTAAATAACAGCATGCAGTGTCAATCAGCTGCTTCAAGGCCAGCAAAATATTATCGTGTATCAAAAGAGGCATGGACTCGCGGGACAGGGATGTAATATTACCACTTTACAAAGCATTAGTGAGGTCTCATCTAGAATATGCAGTCCAGTTCTGGGCTCCAGTTCATAGAAAGGATGCCCTGGAGTTGGAAAAAATACAAAGAAGAGCAACGAAGCTAATAAGGGGCATGGAGAATCTAAGTTATGAGGAAAGATTAAAAGAACTAAACCTATTTAGCCTTGAGAAAAGACGACTAAGGGGGGACATGATTAACTTATATAAATATATGAATGGCACATACAAAAAATATGGTGAAATCCTGTTCCATGTAAAACCCCCTCAAAAAACAAGGGGGCACTCCCTCCGTCTGGAAAAAGAAAGGTTCAACCTGCAGAGGCGACAAGCCTTCTTTACTGTGAGAACGGTGAATTTATGGAATAGCCTACCGCAGGAGCTGGTCACTGCAGGGACAGTAGATGGCTTCAAAAAAGGCTTAGATAATTTCCTAGAACAAATAAATATTAGCTCCTATGTGTAGAAATCTTTTACTTCCCCTTTCCCATCCCTTGGTTGAACTTGATGGACATGTGTCTTTTTTCAACCGTACAAACTATGTAACTATGTAACTATGTAACTCTGTAAGGGTCAAGTGGACACCAGAGGCTGAACAATCATTTCAGGCTCTTAAAAACATTTTGTGTGCTCAGCCGGTATTGATTACCCCAGATTTTAAAAGAGAATTTATTCTACAAACGGATGCATCTGATGTGGGGCTGGGGGCTGTACTGTCACAGGTATGAAATGGGGAAGAACATCCCATACTATATCTGAGTAGGAAGCTGAACGACCATGAGAAAAAATATGCTATAGTTGAGAAAGAGTGCCTTGCTATTAAATGGGCACTGGAGGCACTCCGCTATTACCTTCTTGGTCGTCACTTTGAATTAATCACAGATCATGCCCCCCTTAAGTGGATGTGTGAAAACAAAGAGAAAAATAGGAGGGTCACAAGATGGTTCTTGGCCTTACAGGAATATAGATTTACTGTAAAACACAGGCCAGGGACTCAAATGGGAAATGCAGATGCATTGTCCCGAGCTCATTGCTGTGTGACCAGATGTGTTGGAGCCACTAGTCTGAAACAGGGGGGGAGGAAATGGGACAGACCATGTGGAAAGATTGTGGATGGGGTCTATATTTCCCCAAGATTTCTGTCTTCTGCTATCTGAAAACAACCAGGGAATAATTCAGCAGAGAATGTGGTTCTCCCTCTGCAATAGGTTTATCTAAAACCTGGAAAAGGGCCTGGTTGTTGGAGTGGAGAGAGATGGGTGGGTCCCCACTCTATCCAGACAGTCCTGGTCTTGGGCTGTCTAGCTGTTAATCAGGGATCAGGTGTGATAGCCCTTTAAAAAGGCTGCAGTTCAGTCACACTCTCTCTCAGCCTTGGGAGAGGAGCACGTGAGAGCAAACCGACTGCATTCATAACAGGTTGTATGGTCTGCATGGTTTATGGTGCCAGGCATTAGGTCTGCACTGTGTTAGTTAGGATACCTGACTGTATAGTTAGTGCCGGACAGGCATAGAGTTTTATTTTATTTGTCTTCTTTTCAATTTCATGTACAACCTGTAAATAAAACTGGCTGAGGCCAGTAGTACCATATCTTTGCTGTGCGGACTGAAATTTACTGGCGTGTTTGATACTGAGTGCCCGTCTACCCCAGGAGACGACTGTCCCGCTACCTCATTCCCTTACAATATATATATATATATATATATATATATATATAATATATATATGTGTGTAAATACACTTTTCTCTTGTCTCCTCTCAATCAGTCTCCTTCTCTCTGAAACACTGACAGAATGAAGGAGGCTGAGAGGAGATGACAATTGGGAAAAGTTTGGCCTTGAGAACCGAACAATTTTTTTATATTTCCCACTTTGCATTCCAGCGCTCATAACTTTTTCAGTTTTTGTTTGACGTAGCTGTATGAGACTTTGTTTTTTGCGGGACGAGTTGTACATTATCTAGGTACCATTTTTTGGTACATTTACATTATCGTTTACTTTATATAAATGTTTATTTCGTCGAAAATGTAGAAAAAAAAGCAGTTTTCTTTATTTTCTTTTACACCATACACCGATCAACATAAATAACATTATACATTTATTGTACAGGTTGTTACGGTTGTGGCAATACCAAATATGAGTATATTATTTTATGTTTTGTGACTTATATTTTGAAACGTTTATTTATTGTAAAAAATTTGTATTTCTGTGTATTTTTTTACAATATTTTTTTTATTAACGTAATTTTTTTTTTTTTAAATCCCATAGAGGGATTTTTCATTTTGATTTCGATTTTTGAACATTAATGTACTGGCATTTATCTATATGCCAGTACATTAGCCTGTGTACTGATTGTACATAAGCAGTTGTTAGGGCATAACGAAATATGCCCTAACAACAGGGAATATGGTCAGTCTGCCCTGGGGTCCTTCAATGGACCCTGGGCTGTCTGCCCATACCAGGTATTGCCATGGATCGCGTCACAGGGATTTCCTGTGATGCGATCAAAGGGGAGACCCCCTTCTCACTTTGGCTTTGAATGTCACGATCAGCTTTGATCGCGGCATTCAAGGGGTTAACGGCAGAGAGAAGAGATTTCTCTTCTCTCCGCCATTAGAGGGGGGCTGCGGCTGTGTGTTACAGCCGTTGCCCCGCTCATCGTGGCGTGCGGACACTGGCTGTCACACAGGACGAGTATACTCGTCCTGATGCGCCAAGTACCCGCCGCTCAGGACGAGTATTCTCGTCCTGTATTGGCAACAAGGTAATCATGGTGATCACATGCTCAGAAGCCGAACCAATTGGTTTGGCTGCCAGAAAGCAGGTTACTAGGGAGCCGGGGACACTCACACTGCCGGCGTCAAAGCGCTCTCCTCAACACTACACCAGCAGAAGCAGAGGACTGTGGAATCAAGTCCTGGCTGCATGGGGCATATGCGGCTAGGACCTGAATCTATATATTGGCGGTATGAAGGGGTTAAGGTGTTGTAAGCAGGAAAAATGGGCAAGCAAAAGGATTTGAGCGACTATGAGAAGGGCCAAATAGTGATGGCAAGACAACAAAGTTAGAGCATCTCCAAAACGACAGGTCCTGTGAGAAGATCCCAATATGCAAAGGTTAAAACCTACTAAAAGTGGTCCAAGAAAAGACGACTGATTAACCGGCGAAAAGGTCAGTAGCGCCTGAGGCTCATTGATGCATGTGGGGAGTGAAGGATAGCCCGTCTGATCAAAACCCATAGAATAGCTTCTGTAGCAGGAATTGCTTAAAAAAAAGTTAATGCTGACCATAATAGAAATGTGTCAAAACACACATTGCATCGCAGCTTGCTGTGTATGGGGCTGCATAGCCACAGACTGGTACGTGTACCCATGCTGACCCCTCTCAACTGCTAAAAGTGCCTACAATGGGCACATGCGCATCAGAAATGGACCATGGAGCAATGGAAAAAGGTGGCTTAGTCTGATAAATTATGTTTGCTTTTATATCATGTGGACAGCCCGGAGAATGTGTGTGGCTTACCAGGGGAATAGATTGTACCAGGATGAACTATGGTAAGAAGGCAAGCCAGTGGAGTCAATATTCTGATTAATGATCTGCTGGCAAATCATGGGCCTTGGTCTTCATCTAAGGGCAGATTTACACGAACGTGTAATACGTCCGCGCAACCTATGCTAGTCTATGCGGCAGTGCAGACTGTCAGTGATTTTTGTGCAGCGTGAGTCCGCTGCGTAAAACTCACGACAGGTCCTATACTTCTGCGTTTTTCGCGCATCACGCACCCATTGAAGTCAATGGGTGCGTGAAAATCACGCGCACCACACGGAAGCACTTCCGTGGGACACGCGTGATTCACGCAACAGCAGTCAAAAGTATGTTTGCAAACAGAAAAGCACCACGTGCTTTTCTGTTTACAAACATCCAAACAGAGTGTCATAATGATGGTGTCTGCACGAAAATCACGCAGCCGCGCATCCTATGTGATGACTCACGGTGCTGTTAAGTGCCTTTTGCGCACGCAAAACGTAGCGTTTTTTGCGTGCGCAAAAACGCACACGCTCGTGTAAATCCGCCCTGAATGTTACTGTCATAAGTAGAGATGAGCGAACCGGGACAACCGAACCCGGTTTCGGTCCGAACTTCCGGAAAAGTTCGGTTCGCAGCGAATCCGAACTTCACCGGGTTCGGCCGAACCCGTTTTGACCGAACCCGGTCAAAAACATTATACAAATCGGCAGCCACTTGTCTCTATCAATCACTGATAGAGAAAAGAGGCTGCTGATTAAAAATAAAATAAAAAGCATTTCATACGTACCCGGTCGTTGTCTTGGTGACGAGTCCCTCTTCTTCCTCCAGTCCGACCTTTTCTGACGCGGCAGCCTGTGATTGGCTGCAGAGGCCTCTGCAGCCTGTGATTGGCTGCAGAGGCCGCGGCAGCCTGTGATTGGCTGCAGCGCTCAGATGGGCTGCATCGTCATCAAGGGATGTCGAGAGGGACGCGTCACCAAGGCAACGGCCAGGAGACCGGACTGAAGGAAGCAGGGAGTTCCCGGTAAGTATGAACGTCTTTTTGTTTACAGGTACTGTGATCGGTAGTCACTGTCCAGGGTACTGAAACAGTTACTGCCGATCAGTTAACTCTTTCAGCACCCTGAACAGTGACTATTTAGGGTATGTGCACACACACTAATTACGTCCGTAATTGACGGACGTATTTCGGCCGCAAGTACCGGACCGAACACAGTGCAGGGAGCCGGGCTCCTAGCATCATAGTTATGTACGATGCTAGGAGTCCCTGCCTCTCTGCAGGACAACTGTCCCGTACTGTAATCATGTTTTCAGCACGGGACAGTAGTTCCACGGAGAGGCAGGGACTCCTAGCATCGTACATAAGTATGATGCTAGGAGCCCGGCTCCCTGCAGTGTGTTCGGTCCGGTACTTGCGGCCGAAATACGTCCGTCAGTTACGGACGTAATTAGTGTGTGTGCACATACCCTTACTGACGTCGCCTAGCAACGCTGCCGTAATGACGGGTGCACACATGTAGCCACCCGTCATTACGGGGCCTCATGCACACGACCATAAAAACACCCGTTATCACGGGTCGTAATTACGACCCGAAATAGCGGGCCCATAGACTTCTGTTAGCCACGGGTACCTTCCCGTTTTCTCACGGGAAGGTGCCCGTGCCGTTAAAAAGATAGAACATGTTCTATTTTTTTATTTTACGGGCCGTGCTCGTAATTACGACTCGTAACTACGAGCACGGCCGGCCACGGGCAGCCGGCCGCTTTTGCGAACCGTGCTGTCATTATAATTATAGCAGCACGGCCTGTAAAATAGAAAAATAGAACATGTTCTATTTTTTTAACGGCACGGGCACCTTCCCGTGAGAAAACGGAAAGGTACCCGTGGGTAACAGAAGTCTAAGAGCCCGTTATTGCGGGTCGTAATTCCGACCCGCAATAACGGGTGTTTTTACGGTCGTGTGCATAATGGGAGCACGGCTCGGAAAAACGAACGGCTGCCGGTGCTCATCTCCTGAAATACTCTGTGCTGCCTTAAACTCTGTGGACAGGTCAGGATCCTGTTTATTTTAAAGGCTGCTAGGGAACCCGCTCGATCCACTATATAAGGCTACGCTACAGTGCAGCATTTAAAAGAAACAGGATCCTGACCTGTCCACAGAGTTTAAGGCAGCACAGAGTATTTCAGGAGATGAGCGTGCAGATTCAGTGCTGCTGTGAACTCTGCTCTTACCATTACGTAGCTCTCAGTCTGTTACCTCTCCTCCAGTCCTGTCCTCAATAACACCTTCACATGATTGGCAAGTCACCACGTAATGGTAAGAGCAGAGTTCACAGCAGCACAGAGTATTTCAGGAGATGAGCATGCGGATCTTGTGCGTGGTGGTGACTTGCCAATCATGTGAAGGTGTTATTGAGGACAGGAGTGGAGGAGATGTAACAGACTGAGCTACGTAATGGTAAGAACAGAGTTCACAGCAGCACAGAGTATTTCAGGAGAGGAGGTTGCAGATTCAGTGCTGCTGTGAACTCTGCTCTTACCATTACGTAGCTCAGTCTGTTACCTCTCCTCCACTCCTGTCCTCAATAACACCTTCACATGATTGGCAAGTCACCACCCCGCACAAGATCTGCACGCTCATCTCCTGAAATACTCTGTGCTGCTGTGAACTCTGCTCTTACCATTACGTGGTGACTTGCCAATCATGTGAAGGTGTTCTGGAGGACAGGAGTGGAGGAGAGGTAACAGACTGAGAGCTACGTAATGGTAAGAGCAGAGTTCACAGCAGCACTGAATCTGCATGCTCATCTCCTGAAATACTCTGTGCTGCCTTAAACTCTATGGACAGGTCAGGATCCTGTTTCTTTTAAATGCTGCACTGTAGCGCAGCCTTATATAGTGGATCGAGCGGGTTCCCCAGCAGCATTTAAAAGAAACCGTGTTTGTGTATGTGTGTGTTTGTGTATATATGTGTGTTTGGGTATATGACTTTGTCTGTTTTTGTTTTTATATGTGTGTTTGTGTATATGTGTGTGTGTGTATATATGGGTGTGTTTGTGTATATGCGTTTGTGTATATGTTTGTGTATATATGGGTGTATTTGTGTATATGTTTGTGTATAGATGTTTGTGTGTGTTTTTGTATATGTGTGTGTTTGTGTATATGTGTGTATATGGGTGTGTGTTTGTGTGTATATATGGGTGTGTTTGTGTATATGTGTTTGTGTATATGTGTGTTTGGGTATGTGTGTTTTTGTTTGTATATGTGTTTGTGTATATGTGTTCGTGTATGTGTGTGTATAACTGTGTGTGTGTGTGTTTGGATATGTGTTTTTGTTTGTATATGTGTGAGTTCGTGTATATGTGTGTGTGTTTGTCTGTTTATGTGTGTGTGTATATCTTGTTGTGTTTGTGTATATATGTGTGTGTCTGTGTATGGTTGTTTGTTTGTGTGTGCGTGTATATATGTGTGTAGGTGAGTAGAAGTATTGGTATTGTTCACATTGATAACTGTTTTTTTATGTTGTTGCAGATTTTGATGTACCGATTGGACTACATCTTCGATTCGTTGGACTACTGCGTAGATCTACGTTTTTTCAAATTTTAATAAAAGGGTTTTGTTGGGGATTTCTTATTTCAATAAAAAAGAATTGTCTTTGTGGTTTTTTTTAAACTTTATTAGTGCCTAGATAATGGCAGTTGGCTGATTGACAGCGTCCATTATTAAGGCGGTACTTAGTGTTAGCCGGTGCAGAGGCTAGCACTAACCACCCATTATTACCCCGGTACCCACCACCACCAGGGGTGCCGGGAAGAGCTTGGTACGATCCAGTACCCGACCATCTGTTGTGATGGTCGGGTACTGGGGCGGCCGTAGGCTGGTATTATGAGGCTGGGAAGGGCCAAAATCAGTGGACCTTCCCACCCTTGTAATGCTAGGCTGCTGCTGCTGTGTTGTATCGGGCTGGTTATAAAAATGGGGGGGACCCCCACGTCGTTTTTTTTTTTGAATTTAACAAATTTAGCAATAGACGGGTCCCTCACATTTTTAATAACCAGCCATATACAAGGCCGCAGCAGTCTGGCATTACATTGGTGGGAAGGGCCACTGGTTTTGTCCATTCCCAAGCTAATAACACTGTGTTGTATGTGGCTGGTTATGATAAATTGGGTGGAACCCCATGTCTTTTAAAAAAAATAAAAATTAAATAAATAATTTAAAAAAATGACGTGTGGTCCCCCCCCACTTTTATAACCAGCCAGATACAACACAGCAGCAGCAGCCTAGCATTACAAGGGTGGGAAGGTCCACTGTTTTTGGCCCTTCCCAGCCTCATAATACCAGCCTGCGGCCGCCCCAGAGCCCGACCATCACAACAGATGGTCGGGTACTGGATCGTACCTGGCTCTTCCCGGCACCCCTGGTGGTTGTGGGTACCGGGGTAATAATGGTGGTTAGTGTTAGCTTCTGCACCGGCTAACACTAAGCCTCGCCTTAGTAATGGATGTTGTCACTCAGACAGCGGCCATTACTAAAGTGGTAGTACTAAAATTTTAAAAGAAAAAGACAAAGATATAGATAAAATATTTTATTGAAATAAAGCACCCCCAACACAACCCTCATTAACCATTTTATTGTAGAAAAAAAAACGTCATCTAAGTAGTCCTCGAAACCGACGTAGTCCAAACTCCAAACCTGTGAAAAAAAAAATGAAATAAAACATGTCGTAGGCTTAGATTCAGTTTAATGTGTGATACTGACTGTTATACCATGTATAGAAGCCTGCCGTGAAGTTGACTTAGATACAGGGCGCCAGCAGACAGTATCATACATGGCCATACATACATATATACAAACATACATACAAGCATGCACATATATACATGCAAATATACATACATGCAAACATACACACATATATACATGCAAACTATCATACATACATGCATACACACACACACATGAAAACATACATACATACAAACATGCAAAGATACATACATACATACATATATACAAGCATGCACAAATATACATGCAAACATAAATACATGCAAACATAATTACATACATGTACATATATATAAACATACATGCAAACATACATGCAAAAATAAAAACATGCAAACATACATGCACATATATACATACATACATGACAACATACATACAAACATACATGACAACATACATACATGCAAACATACATACATACATGCAAACATACATACACACATGCAAACATATATACATGCAAATATACATACAAACATGCACATGTATACATACATGCCAACATACATGCAAACATACATGCACATATATACATACATACATACATGACAACATACATACATGCAAATATATACATGCAAATATACATACATACACACATGCACATATATACATACATGCCAACATACATGCACATATATACATACATGACAACATACATACATACATACATGACAACATACATATATATATATATATATATATATATACAAACATGCATACATACATGCAAACATACATTCATGCAAACACACATACATGCAAACATACATACATTCATGCAAACATACATACAAATATACATACACACATGCACATATATACATACATACATACATACATACATGACAACATACATACATACATACATGACAACATACATGCAAAAATACATACATGCAAACATACATACATACATGCAAATATATACATGCAAATATACATACAAACATGCACATATATACATACATGCCAACATACATGCACAGATATACATACATGACAACATACATACATGCCAACATACATACATACATACATACATGCCCAAAAAAATAATAATACGTTCATACTTACTTTCCTCCTGTCCGGCCTCCAGCGATGACGTTTCATCCCTTTCGCCGCTGCAGCCAATCACAGGCTGCAGCGGCGGTCACGTGGGATGAAGCGTCATCCTGGCGTGCGTGACCGCCACTACAGCCTGTGATTGGCTGCAGCGGCGAAAGGGATGAAACGTCATCGCTGGAGGCCGGACAGGAGGAAAGTAAGTACGAACGTATAATTTTTATTTTTTTATTACATTTAAATTGTATTTTCCGCGCGCCGAGCATGTACTGTGAAGGTTGCTGAAAGAGTTAGTGCAGCCCATTAACTCTATCAGCACCCGAGACAGTAGCATGCTCGGCGCACGTAAGTGACAGGTTCGGTCAGAACTAGTTCGGTCCGAACCTAACTTTTTTGTGAAATTCGGCGAACTAGCCGAACCGAACTTTTGATAAGTTCGCTCATCTCTAGTCATAAGTATCACCTACCTAAATATTGTTGCAGACCTAATGGCTGTTTATTCCTTCAACAGGATAACGCGCCCTGCAAAACAGCAAAAATTGTTCAGGAATGTTGTGATGAACAAGACAAATAGTTCAAGGTGTTGACTTGGCCTCCAAAATTCCCCAGATCTCAATCTAATTGGACATGTCTGGGATGTATTGTAAAAACAAGTCTGTTCCATGGAGGCTTCATCTCGCAACTTACAGGACTTAAAGGATCTGCTGCTCACGTTTTGGTGCAGATAGCATGCCTCGACGGATCAGAGGTGTTTTAGCAGGAGGGAAACATTGTGTGTGCGTGTGTGTGTGCGTGTGCGCGTGTGTGCGTGTTTGCGTGTGTGCGTGTGTGCGTGCGTGCGTGCGTGTTTGCGTGCGTGCGTGCGCCCCTGCATCTGGTCAAAGAAAGTCACTAATTCTAAGTTGCTAATTGTACAACTATTTTCTATTCATTGGTCTTTGGTAACTTTATGTTCATCATTAGTAAAACTAAAAGATTAACATTTAAAAAGGCTAATAACAATGCTGACAATTTGCAGAAAATGTTTTTACAGACTATCCTAGAACAGCAGTGGTAGTAGTAGAAGTTAAGCAAAAACATAATTTTACCTGTCATTACACAAAGGTCATTTATATGTTGCTCTTTACTGTCCATTTAGAAAGTAAAAATAAAATAAAATATATATATATATATATATATATATATATATATATATATATATATATATATATAGCAACTCGAATCAGACGCAACATTGAAAACCGTATTAAAAATCTGTTAGGTTTTACAAGTTGATTTGTTTTTTCCATGTTTTTTTTTTTTGTTTCACTGTTGTTTTTTACAGCTGTAAAATTTAGCACCATGCGTTTTTTTAAATGTCATGCTCAATTTCTAGAAGATGTATTCTTACTGATTGTGATACTCTACTGCCACCGCCTGGAAGGAAGCAAAGCTCATCTTCAACTAAACTGTAATATGTTCACGGATTTGTAGAACACAAATGGCAGTGTTTCACCCACCCTTCTGGCCTCCATAAGAATTTAAGTTCAGGTCCAAATTAGACTAATTTGATAATTGCTAGATAAAATATATATTTTTCGTTGGTCAGTATTTTAATTCAGTAGTTGGAAGCCAAAACCAGGAGTGGCTCCAAAACACGGAAGAGGTACAAATCTTTCCATTGTACAGTGCTCCCTCAAAATACAATATTAATTGGTTCCCGGGACAACTATTGTATGTTAAAACCATTGTATGTTGAAACCATAACCCTATGGAAAACTGGTAATTGGTTCCGAAGCCCCCAAAATGTCTACCCGAAAGATGAAAAAGGTGGATTGAAGACAAATAAGCACAAAAATACAAAAAGCACCACAGTGCCCATGTAGATAGTGCCGCAATGCCCCTGTAGTTAGTGTCATGGTTCCCACTGTAGATAGTGGCCACATAGATAATGCCAGTGCCCACAAATAAAGTGCCATAGTGTCCACATATAAAGTGCCAGTGCCCACATAGATAGTGCCACAGTGCCCATGTAGATGTAGCGTCCACGGCCGCGGTCTGTTGGGATTACTCACCCCCCGACGGCCGCAGCCATGGATCTGTAAGCGCTGGCCTGCATCTCCTTCCTAGGAGACGCCAGTGCTCACTTCCGCTCCATTCTGCTGTGTCCCGTAGGGTGAGAGCGCACTCTCGTGCCCGGCCTTAAGGGGCCAGCATGCACACATGAAAATAATCATCAATTAGCCCATGATCACCCTGGACTATAAGAAGGGCCCTGCCCCTTTACTCCTTGCCTGAGCGTTGTTGTGTTTACCCATGTTAGTCTCTCAAATGGTCCCTTAGTGTTATCCTGTTCCCGTTGTTCCCGTGCCATGCTACCTGTATCCTGTATCCTGTGCTATATTTATTCCTGTGCCTTAGACTGCTGGAGTCGTGTTTTGCCACCTGTCACGCCTGCTGATATACACCACGTCTGGTGTTTGAAAGTTCATCTGTGCCAAGCCTTCAATACTGTCTGGGCTATTAAAGGTACTCTTGTACTTACTAGGACTGTTGTTTGGCCAGCTACTACTCCACTACGACGGTGCGGCCTAGTCGGTCCACGTACCCATGGATCATGACAGTAAGCTCAGGCCATGGACCCCGCTGGTCAACGTAAGACCTTGACGACATCACAAGTCATGCAGGCGGATATGCTAGTCTGCCGATTACGACAGGACCAGCTCCTCCAGGCGGTGAACACACCGGCTGGATGAGCAAGCTACAGTCATCACTGCACCCGTTCATGTTGCTCCGGCTTTTTCCTCCTGCTACTCCTCCTGTCAGTATTAGTGCTACGACGGAGACGCAAGGACCTGCAGGGGATTTCTGAACCAGTGCCAGTTACACTTCAATCTACATGCCAGGGCATTTCCTTCTGATGTCGCAAGGATCGTATTTTTAGTCTCACTCCTTACTGGCAAGGCCCTAGCATGGGTGAATCCTATCTGGGAATGTCAGGGACCGCAGACCCGTGACTTCCATTGTTTCCTACAAACTTTTCGCACAGTATTCGAGAGATCTGGATGAGTCTCTTCAGCAGCTGAATATCTTCTGATTCTTCACCAGGGAGACACCTCCGTGGGCGAGTACACCATTCAGTTCCGCACCCTGGCAGCAGAGCTGTCCTGGAACAACAAGGCCTTGGTGGCTACATTCTGGCAGGGACTGTCTTCTAAAATTGAAGGCGAGCTTGCCGCTCATGATCTGCCACCTATCCTGAATGACCTCATTCTTATAGCCACCCGGATTGACATGAGGATCCAGGAGCCATCCCAAGAGGTTCGTCGGGAAAGAAGTTTCCCTAGAATGGCTCCTACCTTCCAGCAATCCCTGTTGCCCTCACTAGTTGTTCCACCAGAGGAGCCTATGCAGGTGGACCAGCTCAAACTGCCTGCCCAGGAGAAACACCGCAGATGCACTTCGTACTTTGTTTGTATTGCGGTCTCAGAAGCCATGTTTTGCGTTCGTGCCCTCAGAAGCCAAAAAATCTTCAATTCCTAGGATTGGTTGGAGAGACAACCCTAGACCGAATGGCGCAAAATAAAAAGTTCTCTTCTAAACTGTCCATTCCTGTGACCATGGTGTCTAGTGAAAAGACGCACCGGGTCTCTGCCTATCTTGACTAAGGTTCCACGGCAAATTTCATCCAACAAGTCTTAGTGGATCATCTCAAGTTGCCCACAGTCCCTCTGGATACGTCTCTGGCTGTTGCCTCAGTGAATGGACTACCGTTGCCCAATCTGGTCGTATCTGAGACCAAGCCACTGAAGCTCCAAGTAGGAGTCCTTCATACCGAACTGATTTCATTTCTTGTTTTACCTAAAGCCGTCAATCCTGTCCTGCTGGGTCTGACTTGGCTCCAGTTGCATGCTCCAGTCCTAGACTGGAATTTAGGAGAAGTCCTCCAGTGGGGTCCCAAATGTCCCCACCGCTACCTGTTACAGATCCATCCTGTCCAGCCTCCTCTGCCTCAGTCATTAGCGAGATTACCTACTCACCTTTCCCAATTTGCGGACGTCTTCAACAAAAAGGAGGCTGAGATGCTTCCTCCACACCAGTCTTATGACTGTCCAGTTTAACTCATTCCTGGCACGTCTCCTCCCCGTGGACGGGTATATCCTCTCTCCTTGCCAGAAACTCAATCCATGTCGGCCTATATCAAGGAGAATCTAGAGAGGGGTTTCATGCGAGCGTCTTCCTCCCCGGCCGGGCCGGGTTCTTCTTCGTTAAGAAGAAAAACGGATCTCTTTGACCCTGCATTGACTACTGTGGTCTCAACCAGATCACGGTCAAGAACCCATTGCCACTAATATCTGAACTGTTTGACCGCATACGAGGAGCCAGGATATTCTCCAAATTAGACTTACGTGGGGCTTACATTTTGATCCAAATCCGTCAAGGTGATGAGTGGAAGACGGCGTTTAACATGCGAGACAGGCACTACGAATAGCTGGTGATGCCCTTCGGTCTGTGTAACTCTGCGGCGGTCTTCCAGGAATTCGGCAATAATGTCTTTCGAGATCTTCTCTATGTCTGTATTGTGGTCTATCTCGATGATATTTTGATTTTCTCTCCAGATCCGACGACTCATCCAAGGCATGCTCGTCAAAGTTCTGCTGCGTTTAAGGGAGAATCGTCTGTATGCTAAGCTGGGGAAGTGCGTCTTTGAAAAAACTTCCTTCCCTTCCTGGGCTACATCATTTCGGATCAAGGTCTCAAGATGGACCTGGGAAAGTAAAGTCCGTCCTGGAATGGCTACGTCCTCAGGGCCTGCGGTCTATACAGCGTTATTGGGATTCACCAACTTCTACCGGCAGTTTATCCCAAACTTCTCATCACTGATGGCTCCCATCTCTACCCTTACAAAGAAGAGTGTGAATGCCAAGGTGTGAACTCCAGAGGTAGAATCTGCATTTAATAGCCTCAAGAATGCCTTTACCTCAGCCTCAATTCTCCATCATCCTGACATCTCTCGACGGTACTCATTGGAAGTGGACGCTTCCTCTGTTGGTGCAGGTGCACTTCTGTTCCAGAGAGGCCTTAAAGGAAAGGCAGTGATATGTGGCTATTACTCGAGACTTTTTTCCTCCGCAGAGCGCAATTACTCTATTGAGGATCGGGAGTAACTGGCCATCCACTACCGTCCCGCTGACAAACATGTGAGGGCCGATGCCCTGCCCAGGTCATTTGAAACAGAGGACACTGTGGAGTCCCCTCATATTATCATAGACCCATTCTGCATTTTTTCTGCTATCCCTCTGCAAGTTAGAGATATCCTTCCGGGGAGGACGTTTGTGCGGTTGGCAGACAGGAGGAGAATCCTTCGCTGGGGACACAGCTCCAAACTGGCTGGGCACATGGGGGTTCGTGAGACCCAGGATCTGATTGCTTGTCATTTCTGGTGGCCCACGCTGCCCAAAGATGTAGTGGACTTTATCGCTTTCTGCACTATGTGTGCTTCCAACAAAGTTGCTCACTCCAAGCCTGCCGGCCTGCTCAAACCTCTGCCTGTGCCCAATGATCCCTGGCAGCATATAGCAATGGACTTAGTCACAGACCTTCCTTCCTCGGCAGGATGCAATACTGTCTGGGTGGTGGTGGACCGGTTCTCGAAGATGGCACATTTTATCCCGCTGCCCGGCCTACCTTCTGCTCCTCAGCTGGCAAAGCTCTTCATCCAGCATATCTTCCACTTACATGGCCTACCCCTTCATATGATGTCTGATCGGGGGATTCAGTTTACCTCGAAATTCTGGATAGCCCTCTGTAAACTCCTAGATGTGAAGTTGGACTTTTCCTCAGCCTACCATTCCCAGTCCAATGGCCAAGTCAAGAGGGTTAACCAAATCATGGAGAATTATCTACGACATTTCATTTCCATGCAGCATGATGACTGGGTGCAGCATCTTCCTTGGGCCGAGTTCTCATACAACAACCACACAATTGAGTCCACTGCTTCTACACCGTTCTTCATTGTCTATTGCCAACATCCACTAATTCCTCTGCATTCGGGGACTTTCTACAGATCTGGCAGCAAACCCGGTCCTCTATTCTGCTGGCAGTCGATCGCATGAAGCGAAAGGCCGATACAAGAAGAAGAGAGTCGTCTCAGTATCTTCCGGGTACCAAAGTCTGGCTGTCCTCAAGGCTGTCTAAAGGTACCTTCGTACAAGATTGCTCCCAGATTACTCTGACCTTTTGAGATCCTACAGCAAATTAACCCTGTCTCTTACAAGCCTCGACTGCCTCCTACCCTCAAGATCCCCAACTCCTTTCATGTGTCCCTACTGAAGCCTGTGGTCCTGAACCGCTACAAAAAAATGCCTAGCCCTGCAGTTCTTCCGATGTGTTCGAGGTTAAGGAGATCCTGGACTTCAAAAAAGTTGGAGGAAGAACTTTTTATTTTGTGGATTGGAATGGGTTTGGTCCAGAGGAGAGCATGAATGAATGAATGAGAGTTACAGAAACAGCGTAGCACAGTAGCTATTTCTGGAATTTCGGAGCTATAGTTGTTTATGGAAAACCCGGCCACTGAGTTACAAGCATCAAAAAAATAGGATGGGCTCATGGTGGCCCGTTCTAGACATAGGTGTGGGGCCCTGATGTGGAACCTTCATCTATCAGACATTTATTGCATATCTGGTGGATATGCCATGAATATCTTCAAGATGGGAATACCACAATAAGGACATAACTGTCTGCCTCTTTGGGATAAGAATTAAAGTTTGTGAAATGATACCCTGGATGTAGTCACACGTGGAAGATTTTGTTGCAGAAATATCTGCAGCTAAAAATCAGTTCCATTCATCTGAATAGACATGAATGGAACTTACAGAAATCCATGCACCTGCTGCATAAAAAAACAACCATGCAAATGAATGGAACTGCATTTTTAATTGCAGATATTTCTGCAGCAAACTCTGCTACGTGAGACTGCACCCTAAGGCTGGGTTTCCTCGTAGCGTAAATGCTGCAGAATTTCCGCAATGGAATTCTGTGCGGATATTCCGCTGAATTTACAGTAGGAGCAAAGTGGATGAGAATAACAAAATCTCATGCCCACGCTGCGGAAAAAAAGCAGAGTAAACGTTAATAAATTGACCTGCAGTGAAGAATTTAATTCCGCAGCGTGTCAATTTAAGCTGCTTTTTTGTTGCTTTTCTGTTGGGGTTTTTTTCTATTGAATTCAATGGGGATGGAAAACCCGCAACAGAAAGCCAAGTGTTGCGAATTTTGTGTCACAATCGCAGCGATTCTGCCGCAAAAATCGCTACTCAGGAGAAAATAAAAATTCATAGTTACCCAGAACTCCCTGCTTCTTCCTGCAGTCGAGCCTCCTGGGATGTCGTTTCATCCCATGTGACCGCTGCAGTCAGTTACAGGCTGCAGCGTCACAAGGGTAAGTATAAACTTTTTTTTTTCAGTGCTGCTTTCAGCAGCGGAAAGCGCTGCGGGATGCAGGTCGGATACGCTGTATAGTTTTTATGCAGTGTATTCGACCCATGGGAACGCGGCCTAAAAGCTTGTCCACACGTGGCGTAAATGCTGCGGATTTTCCACAATGTATTTCTTTGCGGAAAATCCGCGGCATAATACAGTAGCAGAGAAGTGGATGAGATTTCAAGAAATCTCATCCAAACGCTGCGTTCCTGATATGCGGAAATTCCACATACAAATTGACTTGCGGTGCAATTTTTTTTAAGCCACAGCATGTCAATTGTGTTTTATTTTGTTGCAGGTTTTCCCCATTGAGTTCAATGGGGATCTAAAACCCGCAACAAACACTCAAGTGGTGCGACTTTTGCAGCGGAATCACAGTGATTCCGCAGCAAATATCGCACCTTAGGAAAAAAAACCTTACACTTACCTCTAAAGTTTCCCAGGCCGACCTCCTGGGATGACGTTTCATCCCATGTGACCGCCACTGCAGTCAATCACAGGCAAACCGAACAATGCCCCAAATTATACCAATGGTGACTGATATAACAAACCAGAAAAAGAAACAAGTCACGACCAGATAATTGAAAAATTACGAACAATCTTTATTAAAGTCAATTAGACACAAAGAATCACATAAAAACAACTATACACAATAAAATAACATGAACCCTCGTAAAAAGATTGAATCAGAACATAACAGCAGCGTGGCCCCCCAGATGGTAGAATAGTCGCACGATCACACAGAAAGCTAAAGTGCATAGATCAATAATTTTGGGCAGGTGCTAGGCATGGTACGTTTTCACAGATAGATACCTATACATAGAACAGGTGCAAGTGCAACCTTAGGCAAATATAACATACAAAAGGCAGTATACCTACACCTACGCAGTACAAGAGTAGCCAGGAGATCAGGACCGGGAGGGTAGACCGCTGCTGGACCCGACGCGCGTTTCGCTGATGCTTCGTCAGTGTGTCTAATTGACTTTAATAAAGATTGCTCGTAATTTTTCAATTATCTGGTCGTGACTTGTTTCTTTTTCTGGTTTGAGTCAATCACAGGCTGTAGCGGCGGTCACATGGGATGAAACGTCATCCCAGGAGGCTGGCCTGGATGATGTCAGAGGGTCGGCCTCCTGGGATGACAATTCATCCCATGTGACCTCTGCTGCAGCCAATCACAGGCGGCAGCGGTCTCCTGGGATGAAACTGATTATACAGTTTTCTGCAGTGGACATTCAGGGAAAAAAACTGCACCACAATTTGGTGTGGTTTTTCGCCCGGAATTCCCTAGGGCCACCAGGGCAGATACACTGTGTACTTTTACGCAGAGTATCCGCTCCGTGTGAACTCAGCCTTAGGTCTTATTCAGACAAACCGGATATACGTCCGTGCAACGCGCGTGATTTTCAAAGCGCGTCGCACGGACCTATATTAGTCTATGGGGCCGTGTAGACAGTTGCGTGATTTTTACGCAGTGTGAGTCCGCTGTGAAAAACTCCCGACATGTCCGTTCTTTGTGCGTATTTCGCGCATCACGCACCCATTGAAGCCAATGGGTGCGTGAAAATCACGCATGCCACGCGGAAGCACTTCCCTGGGACTCGCGTGATTCGTGCAACAGCTGTAAAACTATGAATGAAAACAGAAAAGCACCACGTGCTTTTCTGTTTACAAACATCCAAAGAGAGTGTCATAATGATGGCGGCTGCGCGAATATCACGCAGCCGCGCATCATACGGGGCTGACACACGGAGCTGTTAAGTGCCTTTTGCGCATGCAAAATGCACACGCTCGTGTGAATCTGGCCTTACAGTCTTTGAGACATCTGACTAACTCGGAACCTCTGTGCTTTGGCAGCAGGTCTTGTCAGCACCATATTGAACATATAAGATAAGGGTTGGTTTCATTGCATTGAGATTTTCATTGTTATTTTCCTAGTACTGTGCTTAGCAGAATTGTCTGATGGAGCTGCCTAATCAGGATGTGTATGGCCAGCATTAGGCTGGGTTCCCACAGTGCAGATTTGCTGCAGATATTGATTGCTTTTTCTTTTTTTTTTTTTTTTTTTTTGCCAAAACCAGGAACAGAACCCAAACAGAAGAAATACATAAAGTAAGGCTTTATAGCTCTGCTCTCCTGAACCCAATTCTGGTTTTGGCTTTAAAAAAAAACGCATGCAAAATCTGTGGGAACCCAGCCTTACACTTTGCCCAAGTTACAAACAGTTTTTTTTAAACAAACATCTGTAGAATTTACTGTATCATTGAAATTTAGTAAAAGTAGAGATTTTACATAAAAAAAAATATTTTTCTGCCTGCACAAGCAAACAAATGTAATGTTCAAATCAGCAGGTCATGAATAATTCATTTAACAAGAAATCAGGAAAGTTATATTAGCTGCATTCATTTCTGAGCCAGTAGAACACACCAAAAAGAGTTCTAATTGCAATTAGCTGATGATTTAAATTTAATGTTATTAACAGACGAGAAAAACAAGTACATAGTCAGAATAAATAAAAGATTTCTATTTTACACTTAACCATTTACAGACACTTTTACTTAATTTTGTACCTAATCATAGGCAGTCATAAAATTATACTAACTTTTCCTGCTAAATGTAAGAGTGTAACCTATTAGACTCAAACTACCATTCTACAATCATGTGATCTATTCTGTTTATAATGCAACTGCATTTATTGCTCCCAGTATTGCTTGTTTATTTCTGCTTCCACTTTACAACATGATAAGTTATACGTAGTCTTTATTAATAAGGGAAAGACATTGGGTTCACCACTAAATGAAGCAACTTTTGTGCAACTAGATAGATAGATAGATAGATAGATAGATAGATAGATAGATAGATAGATAGATAGATAGATAGATAGATAGATAGATAGATAGATAGATAGATAGATAGATAGATAGATAGATAGATAGATGATAGATAGATAGATAGATAGATAGATAGATAGATAGATAGATAGATAGATAGATAGATAGATAGATAGATAGATAGATAGATAGATAGATAGATATAGCAGGAACAGAAGACAAGTAACAGCACCAGGACTTCAAAGTTGGGGAGATGTTGGTTTATTCACCACCAGGTGGAAAGAATGAGCAACGTTTCGGTTGACACCTGAACCTTTCTCAAGCTGATTCAAAAAGTGCATAGTGCCAAATATATATAGGAATACACAGGATATACAGTATACAATGCAATTAATAATACATGAATCATAAATCAATCCATATAGAGATATGATCATAAAAAAAGTTAAAATATGTGAATCAATATGACATGATAAGTATATTTAAGTACAACATCTCTCAATATTAAATAGATAGTGCAAGATATCAATAAAAAGGTTTATAACTATCTCAATCAGTAGCATTAACTCACAATGAAGGGGGGAGGAGCAGAGGCCAATAATGTATTTAAAAATGATTATAATAATTAGAAAAATAGAACTTACAGAGCCAGCTCTCATAGGTGCGTGGAGCAAACAACGGCGTCCCTTGATCAGTAATGTGCACGTGCAAGATGGTGGACTACCAGAAGTACGTCAAATGGAACGCATCCCTGGACCGCAATGAGATCGCGCATTCGCGGAAACAACACTGTCCCAACGCATGTTCGGACAATGAAGAATAAGTAAGAAATAGCAAAATTAATGGAAATATGACATAAAATGCTTGCTTTGTATGCAGATCAAAACATATAAAATGCATATAAGTATGATTATATGCATATATCTAAGACTCTACAAGGAGTCCAAACTGTAATGGCCACAGACTACAATGTCAGTGGGAAGAAAGGTTATACCTGATTACAGGCAACCACACCACACAATTGGTGTCTACAACTCACACATTTTTTTGTATATAGCCATAAAAAATATATAAGATATAATAATCACTGTCAGATACAAAATATGCATAGATAGATAAAAATCAGATTGGTTCAGATGCTTCTCAAGTTTATTCCACACATATTTCTGAGAGAGCATATAATATACAGAAAAATATCTACTATACATATATTTATCAAAAAATAATCCTTAGAATGATGATCTAGAGTAGCAACCTCTGCTCCCATGGTATATATCTCTTCATATAGAGAGTCAATATCATAACGAGAAAACATAGTGAGTGGATGTACATATATTTTTTTATATATAAAAAGAGAATCATGACATGATTCAAATATACATTTATGTGAATTTAAAAACAATAGTGTAAGAGTCTAACTTACACCCAAGGGAACAAACCGGATCTAACTGCTCGAACTCATGGCAAATCACAACAGATCTACTGTATATGGACTGTTAAATATGTGGGGAATATGCATAATCCACATTAAGTCCCTTTGGGAACATAGTTTCAAGAGTAAAAATCCACTCAAGTTCTTTTCGTTTAAGGGCCAGCTCTCTATCGCCTCCCCATCTGTTTAGGGGTACAGAGTCAATCATTTTAAACCGCAATTGGGATACGCTATGTTTACAGTCTATAAAATGTCTAGATACTGGTAGGTCTCGTCTTTTGGTATTAATACTAGACTTATGGTTCCTCATCCTGAGAGTTACTTCAGTGGTAGTCTCACCCACATAATACAGGCCACAAGGACAACTCAGTAGATAAATTAAAAAGGTGGTGTTACATGTGTAAAAGCCCTGAATTTTACATATATATATATCTATAATTTTTGCATTATTATATTTTTATTATTATTATTTCATATTATTATTATTTTACTAATTAGAAATAAATACCTAAACATACCCTTTTTTCTGTTTATATTCTTTACGTATATTTTTACTTGTATATTTTTATTCTATTTTCTTCACCAAATTTTGGGTGCAGTCATCAGAATGAGCTGGTATTGCAGCAATTTCAAATATCTCATTTACAGCAAGCACTGAATGACATGGGAAAGTGTTGTTGGCATGCTTTGTGTAATGCACAAAGGTCACTGTGAAGGAAGGAGCAGAGCTAGTCCCATCACCTATAGTCAATGGCAGGAGCTCGTGTTTTCTGCCTCTAGCTGAATAACAGAGATTTACCTTTCATGTTATCCTGCCCTCTGATGATAATGAGATGACTGATGACCCTCACAGAAAGTGTCAGCCATTGTGTGGGCTCAGTGACCAGTGCTAAAACTGCAAGATTTTTTTTATTATTTTTTTATTATAGATAGTGACATGGAAAATGAAATTAAAATACCACCAACATTTAAAAAAAATTTGTTTAACATAAAAACTAGGTTAATAACTAACAATAGATTCCCTTTAAATGATATATAGAACTAAAAAGTTGACTGTACAATGGCAAAACTATTGCCATGATTTAAACAATGCGTAGATGTGTTCAGATCAACTTTATGCCTCCATGCACATGATCAAACCATTGTTGGTCAATGGTACTCACAGCTAATATCTAGAATAGGTCTTCTCAAACTTTTTCTACTGGGGCTTTATCCTCCAGAATATTGTGGATCTAACCAGTGGTTGAATTCCATGGCAAAATTTATCTTAAAGGGTTATTCCCAAGGTGAGTCATATTTTTTTTTTAAATGCATTCTAAACCTAAATAAAATTCTAAATCTAGTGTTGTAAAAAATTCCTTCCATAACTACCTTTTTTTCCAACTAGATAATGCAGCTAGTGCTGGTTATCTTTTCTAAAAGGGGGCGTGAGCGGCTCGATGTCAACCAAGCCGCTCTGCTCTGTTAGTGCGCGCTCCCGACGTTGCTAGATAATCTAGTTCTAGCAGCATCAGGAGAACGATTGTCACAACCAGGCATGGTAAGCGCGGTTGAAACTACCCACCCCCCTATTCACTTTTATATAGTCTTATAGTGCCACTTTGTATTTCACGGCACCCCCGCCCCTCCTCCCTGCAAGCCCCCACCATTCTGCACAGTAACACACTTACTCCCCTCGCAGAAAGCCACTTCCCCCCTCGCAGCACGAACGCCCTCCGCGCAATAAGCTACATTCCCCCCCCCACCTCGCGACAACCCTTCCCCCCCTGTGTGAACCTAGTAAGCTGGACCTTGAGCCGACTGCTAATACCTCCACCCGAGAGGTGGCCGGGCTGGCATCTAATGCACATGCGCGAATAAGCGTGCTCATGAATACACTGACATCCTCTCCTAAATACGGAGAGGATAACATTTTGCAAGCGCGGCCACCACTAGAGGTGGTCGGATCCCTGGAAAATGAGGAAGAAACAAAGATGCAACGAACAAGACTTTGAGAGGAAATCCCAGGAAAGGTACATAATTTAGAAAAATAAAGGTAATTACAAAAATGTATATCTTTACATGGTTGAGCAAAATGGTGCATGCTCAGGAGCTGATACACAGTTGACATAAGATAACTCTGATCCTGTCCGCATAACCCCTCAGATTCCGCTGTCAATGGCAACCGCAGCATCTTAGCAGTTAAATAAAAGGAGGGGACTCCCTCTCTACCACGCTCCCCGCCCCCCTGCACAATGGAATAAGGGTGCTGGTTGGATTCCATAGCAGCCGGACGCCTATTGAAGACCTCTAGGTTTGCTTTCTGTGATTTATAATTAAGTCTTGCTAGAGGAAAGGCTTCGTAGTAAAGCACAAATAAAGGCAATACACTGCAGCACACAAATCATTTTTTTTTTCAGTTTGCCAGTACATTATATGGTGCCATTAAAAACTACAACTCGTCCCACAAAAAACAAGCCCTCATATTGCTTTGTTCAAAGAAAAATGTAAAGGTTTTGGCTCTTGTAATGCCACAATGTAAAAAACGAAATGAAAAAATGAAAAAATTAAAATTGCCCTTGTCTCCAAGGGGTCAAAGTGGTTGTACTGGATTAGAAAAGGGTCTGATTTTTTTATTCCATAACAGCGCCACTCTTTTGTATGGGCTGTGCCTGGCCTGCAGCTCATTTCCATTCAGGTAAATAGAGCTGAGTTTCCATTGATGCAGAAAAGATTCTACTGTACGGACTGAAGATAAGATACTGTATATGACATGTTAGTACTAGTATCTGAAATGTAAGGCTGGGTTCACATCTGCATTCGGTATTTCCGTTGCTCTGCTCCTTCATCGGAGCAGAACAATGGAAATCCCGGAAGCTCGGGATTTGTTGCATAACGAAAAACCATCAGCGCCCAACAGAACCCATTCACTTTAATAGGTTTCGTTGGGTTTCTGTCATTTTCCGGACATCCTCTGTGCTATTTTGCCCAGTAAAAACAATCAAATCTGTGATGGAGGCCCCTAACGGAAACCTCCAACGTAGATGTGAACGGCTCCTAATCTATACATTTAATTGTTTTTACTTACACCCATTATATTTTACATGCCAGGTATGCCAGGTATATAGGTCACACAGTGTGCTGTAACTTTGATTACCCCTCTCCTGCAGTCTGTTCTCCTGCAATCTAATAGTTGCTACAAATCAATATCATAATAATCCTAATCATGAGTTGACTTCATTTCCATGTAGTTAAAAGATAAGCATACACTGATGACAAAATGAAGCACTAAAGTCTTGTATCCGCGACTTCAATTCTATTATCCTAATGTACTTGTTTCTGCTATACAGATGTATGTTTGCTAAAATCTAATTTTCAGTCCTCGGTTAAGAGCAATAGTAATTAGCTAGCAGTAATATATACCAACCCTAAAAGGGTTAATTGACAACGTTGCCCTTGAAGAGGTAAGGGTACTTACATATGTGCTGTTTTTGACCACTGTGGTAAATTACCATCAGATATGATGTTCATGGGATCCCATTCATGCAATATAGTCAAGGCATGCCCTGGCTCTTTGAAACTTTAGCAGGTCTTATCGGATTTGCAGCATTTTTGCCTCAAGTGATAAAAGTAGCATTGAAAATAGTGAAACCACAATGATGTTTTTCATGAAAGCAGTTTTAAGAAAAAAATTCTACAACTGTTTCTTCTTCAAAAAAAAAAAAATCATTCATGGCAAAATTATGTAAAAAAAACAGCACTTTAGATGCTCCGTGGAAACGCAGGTGGCCCAGGTGTTGCGGCCATAAAACAGACCCTAATCTGTGCCCTTAGTCTGTATTCACATGTATATATGTTGTTGTTGTTGTTGTTGTTGTTGTTGTTGTTGCTGTTAGAATTATTTATTTTATAGGCCATTAGTTTCCAAGGCGTTGTACATATGAAATACAGAGGAGTTTTAAATACATAACATGAGACAATAAAAACAATATACATGAGCTGAGATAACAGACTAGAACAAACAAATTAATGACCCTTGGTAGCTGGCGGGCACAATATACATAAACGCGGAAAACGGCTGCCTGCAACAGCCCAAACCCAATTTCCCAGCCACCACTGTGGTGGCTGGGAAATTGAGATAACAGACTGGTACAGGATAGCAATCTATGCGCAAAAGGGTGGTTGTTGGACATTTTATGTGGATTTGTTACATATTGGTATGTTTTTTTATTTGTTTTTATGCAAGATTTTTGTGAAAGAATAATGATTTTACAAAAACATTTGAGAAATGTTTCTGAACCATGACAAAACAATATAAATAATGCAACAAACCCTGCATGTGTGCATGAAGCCTAATATTTTGTAATGTAAAATCCAACTAAGACAACCCCTTTTTAAAATCCGGCTTCTCTCACCCCTGGCGATCAGCTGTTATCATCGGGAGAAGCTGCATTTGGGCGTACATTTCTGCCACTGCAAGGAAAGGTAGCCTTACATAGCAGCCATACTGAAACAACCCTTGTAAAAGACATGTTCACCTTAACCTTCAATATCCCTTTAGTACATACTGTATGTTCCTATTTATTTTATACCAACCTAGTCTTACAATTCCATGTGAATTCTCTAGACCTTTAGCGGTTTCCATCCTGGTACTCCACCCTTCAGAAACCTGTCGGGTGTAAATATAAAAATCCTGACCTTTACATTTAATTACATTGTAAAAATACATCAATGACACATAATTTACTGTAAAGAAATTATTTCTATCTAGAATTTTCTTAACAACCGTTTGTAAAGCTGATATCTGATTTCTTCCTTGAGTTCAATGTCCAGATTTTACAGACTCAGAGGACTGCAATATTGTATAATATTATTGATTGCAAAGACATTTGGAACCTTTTAAAGCAATGCATTCTCTGAAGATGATGTTTAGTAAACAGGATGCAGACTGTGCTATCTATTTGCGGACTTTTCACACTGTGATATTGACCTTCCTACTATTAAGCTGTATGTTTAGATGATAGTTACATTTATTCCCTAGAAACTGTCAGACTTTAGCAAGAGTATTTTACTGAAAGATTGACTGTTGTTCTGCTGGTTACAATATTTACAATTAAAATAACTCTAAACGTTTGACAAACTTCTGAGATGTCATAGTGACGTCAGAAGTTTGGATTGGTGGGGGTCCGAACACTGAGACCCCAACCAATCGTTAGAATGAAGCAGCTGAAGCGCTCGTATGAGCGCTCTGCCGCTTCGTGTCTGTTCGGCTTTTTCCGGAAATAAATGTATCGTGTACAGACTCAATAGAAAGTCGGCTTTCCAGAAAAAGCCAAAAAGACACTAAGCGGCTGAGCGCTTACACGAGCACTTAAGCTGCTTCGTTCTAGTGATTGGTGGGGGTCCCAGTGCTCGGACCCCCACCAATCAAAACTTCTGACATGTCACTATGACATGTCAGAAGTTTGTCAAACGTTTAGCTACACTTTAAGTAGGACATACACTAGAGATTTGGTTGGTCAAAAAGAACGATTTAGACCATTTTCTGACGGCCGCCGGGGCCTTCTCGTGATATGAATGAGCGTGACAGATGCCAACCGAATACAGCTATATGTGAGATAATTGATCTGCCCTGTTGGATGCCAAACTACAGATCTGCCACCCATCAGAGATAAATCGGCAAATTGTCATTTTAACTTATGGAGTTGTCGACAGAACGACAAACTTCACAGAAGTCATTCAGAAGACGGCCAACTTTACTAAAGCTTATCAGTATATGTATTAAAATTACCTGATAATCTTTTTCTCATTGATGGTTTAGTAGTCCATACTTTATAATCATTCTATCCATTCTGTAATGGAAATCCGCTTTCCATGCACTTCCTGGTGAGACTGGGATAGACTTGTGTTTATACACAGCAGCCAATCTGAAGTGGCAGCGAAACCTACAAACGAACCAGAAGAAGAATAAAAAGCCCAAAAATATATAGCAATAATATCTTTATTAAATATAAATAATCATCATATCAAAAAGAGACAGTTAAAAAGGTGAATAGAACAGTATGGACTGGATGCCAATTAGTCCCTAGATACAGAAAAAATGCATCTCAACAACCAAAGCAGGACTAAGTATGAGCAATAATAATTGTACATATAATACCAGTTATAACATATCTGTATAAGAGATTGAACACACAGTAAAATATATCTGAAGAGGCAGACCTGCGAGGGGGAGGAAGATGGCAGCTGCATGAACCAATGAGGAGGCAGAAGGTGGATTTCAGACTACATTAGACTCCCTGCAGGCTCTGAAGCTAAGCTGTAGTCACAGATTACAGTTTTGCCCTAATGGAGCTGAGCTAAAAAAACAGCAAGATTAGCAGAAATAAGTAGCAGGTTAGCATCACCTGTAGATACTGACTTATATATCCTTTTTAACTCATGACTGGACAGTCAGTCTAAGGCTCTGTTCATGCTGAAATAATATCTCCTCCCACACCCTTAATCCTGCGGAACTATCAGTTCTGCAGAAAGGCTTATCCTTCTGCCCGACTGCCTTTTGTAATACCTTTACTCTGGAACAAGAACTGAACAGATTTTATAGATCTCTTAGACTTAAAGCGGCTCTGTCACCAGATTTTGCAACCCCTATCTGCTATTGCAGCAGATCGGCGCTGCAATGTAGATAAGAGTAATGTTTTTATTTTAAAAAAAACTAGCATTTTTGGCCAAGTTATGACCATTTTTGTATTTATGCAAATGAGGCTTTCTAAAGTCCAACTGGGCGTGTTTAAAGTAAAAGTCCAACTGGGCGTGTATTATGTGTGTTACATCTGGGTGTGTTTACTTCTTTTACTAGCTGGGCGTTGTGTATAGAAGTATCAGCCACTTCTCTTCAGAACGCCCAGCTTCTGGCAGTGCAAAGACACAGCGTGTTCTCGAGAGATCACGCTGTGTCGTCACTCACTTCCTGCCCCAGGTCCTGCATCGTGCAGGACGAGCGAGGACACATCGGCACCAGAGGCTACAGTTGATTCTGCAGCAGCATCGGCGTTTGCAGGTAAGTCGATGTAGCTACTTACCTGCAAACGCTGATGCTGCTGCAGAATCAACTGTAGCCTCTGGTGCCGATGTGGCCGACACGATGCAGGACCTGGGGCAGGAAGTGAGTGACGACACAGCGTGATCTCTCGAGAACACGCTGTGTCTGTGCACTGCCAGAAGCTGGGCGTTCTGAAGAGAAGTGGATGATACTTCTCGTCAGAACGCCCAGCTAGTAAAAGAAGTAAACACGCCCAGATGTAACACACATAATACACGCCCAGTTGTACTTTTACTGTAAACACGCCCAGTTGAACTTTTGCAAGCCTCATTTGCATAAATAAAAAAATGGTCATAACTTGGCCAAAAATGCTAGTTTTTTAAAAATAAAAACGTTACTGTAATCTACATTGCAGCGCCTATCTGCTGCAATAGCAGATAGGGGTTGCAAAATCTGGTGACAGAGCCTCTTTAAGACACATTTTGGCATTTCTGTTGTTAATACTAATCCAGTTATTTCCACTGTAGCCCAGACACCACTATCTATTGAACCCCTAGGTCTACGTAATCGTAGTAACTTTTCTCCCCCAAGAATATACCATGCCACGGAAGCAGTTATTGACTTAATCTAAAGGGATACACAAGCCCTTTTGGTCAAGTATAGAATGGGTTTATATGCACATAAAAACAACTTATCCAGGTCAGAATCTGCAGCTCTGAAATCCTTGAGTGACAATAAGGATATAATAATTAAACCAGCGGATAAGGGTGGGGCTATAGTGGTATGGGACAAAAAAAGATTATATTTTGGAGATTGAGAGACAATTATCTGATCCAAACACATATAATAAAATTAATGGCGACCCTACAGCGAGGATCCGTATTAGGATAGCTACCATTCTGGAAGACTACAGAGGGTGTGGCTCGATAGACGACAAAACTTTCAAATTTTTACAGAACCCCCATCCAATAATCCCAGTGTTTTACATTTTACCAAAGATTCACAAATCCCTACAAAATCCACCTGGTAGACCAATAGTGGCCTCAACCGATTCCATCCTCTCGCCGCTTTCTATCTTTTTAGAAAAAATCCTAACTCCTCTAATTAAGACAACACGCTCATTTATTCTAGACACGGGCCACTTCTTACAAAAAATAAAGGAACTCCTGAGGGTCAGCCCCACTTGTACTTTAGTAACTTTGGACGTGAGTAGTTTGTATACCTCCATAAAACATCAAAAGGGTGTCCAGGCTGTTACTCATCTCCTCGAGTCTACCACAATGACAGCAGATTCGATATCATTGTGTCTAGAGTTACTTAACTTAATTCTATATGAAAATTTTTTCTTGTTTGGAGATGAGTTCTATATACAAACATGCGGGACTGCTATGGGCGCAAATGTAGCACCACCTTATGCCAATGCATACATGGCACTCTTTGAAGAGGAATATATATAAAACACCCCCCTTTTTGTACAACATGCGATATGCTGGTACAGGTACATTGATGACTTCTTTTGTATATGGGACGGTCCCCAAGAGTCCCTTAATAACTTCCTTACCTACATTAACCAGATAAGAGAGGAACTGAAGTTCACCTTAAATTTCAATATAGAGAGGATTTGCTTTCTAGATACCACTATTTTGAAGGATGAAGATGGGCATCTCAGTTCAGATCTCTATTCTAAATCCACGGATAGAAATGGTCTGTTACATTATAATAGTAGTCATCCCAGGAACACGCTTTCCTCTTTACCACAATCGCAATTTATGAGAGTGTCCAGGATCGTATCTGATGAGGACACAAAAATGACTAGACTGCAACATATGTCCAAAAAAATCGAACATAGAGGCTATCCTAGACAGTTATTTTTAAAAGAATTGGATAGACTATCAATAGCAAATAGGGAGATCTCAGTGAAAAGACCTAAACAAGCTAGATTACCTTTGGTACTCACCTACCATCCAATCATACCTAAACTACACCAAAGTGTTCGGAGACATTGGTCGGTATTACATACCGCCTATCCCGAGATTGAAGAATTTAAGAATCCAGTGATGATGTGTTCCAAAAGATCTCCCAATATTCGCGATCGCCTCATTAGAGCTGACATTGGCAGTTTCTCAAGGACACCAAGACAAACCTTTCTACAGACAAAACGTAACGGTACATTTCCATGTCTACATTGCTCGTGCTGCTCAAACATTATCAAGGGCAACACAATCCAGCATCCCCATAGTAACAAGACCTTTCCGGTTAAGGGCTTCTTTACGTGTGACTCTAATTTTGTGGTCTATCTAATTAAATGTCCGTGTGGCTTGACCTATGTGGGAGAAACCACCCAACATATTAGAAATCGTTTGACCAGCCATAAGTCCACAATAAGATGTAAGAAAACGTGGCTACCCCTCCCTGATCACTTCATAAAGTCAAACCATAATATTTCCCAATTAAGGTTTCAAGTTATCGAGCAGGTATCTATACCCAGGAGAGGCGGCAACCATATACATCTATTAAAACAGAGAGAGTCTTACTTGATCCATACATTGGAGACCCTTTCGCCCAAAGGTTTAAATAGGGAATTTGACCTATTATGCTGAACAATCTAGATCTATTGTCATTTTTGTCGTTCCTGCCAATAACACCATATATTTATTTCTTTTCTCAGGCACGATAGAAAAAAAACAAAAAAACACGAAATCCAGATACAGGTACCATAAAACCGGTTCACCAACTTTATTCTTTGTATACTATCTATTTATTTATTTGTCTCCTCTATATTGAACTTATTTTCGATTCTCTTCATTGGTCTTATTTTCTCTTGTTTTTTCCCTATGAACTGCCTGTATACTATTATTCATTTCTCGGTATACTCATTGTTACTGTATTGCATATATGTAGACTATACACTATACTATAATAAACTTAGATTCAAAGTACATATATACGATACCATACATTATTCATTTTCCAAAACACTGACTGTCACTTCATGCAGATCATATTATAATATACCAAGATTTCAGTTATCACACACACATACATACGATACATAAAAATAAATGTATTTTTAATATATAGTTACAGTCCAGTTTCATAGGTTAAAATATGCCCTTAGTAGCAGGGAGATTATTGACACTGGGCACATTCTTTATAGCAATGTAAACAGCTTGCGTTCCAAATCGCAAACACATTGAGCAGACTGCGCATGCGCCGGAAACGGCTTGCGTTCCACTCACCTAGCGATACCGGATATCCGGTATGAGGAGTCGGCGCCCTATATCTGGATCCATCCACGAACCATAGACACACTCTGGAGCGTCTGGCAGACGCCTATATACAACTACACCCTCAATACTACATGCAGGTATGTCACCACTGACACTACTTTACTATTTCTTTGTTCCCTACCATACTCTGTTTTACCTTTTCTCCTACGTTCTAATCACTTTTCTTAATCGCCGGTACTTTATGGTATGGTCCTGAGAGGTATTTTGCCAATACCTCTCCTACAGGTTCCCATATGTAATTTTGACAATACTTATCCTATATCTTGTGATTCATATACTTTGAATGTCTTTCCTATAGATTTCCTATTGAAATTCAGCAGCTCATAAGAGTCATGTGTATTTTACTTGATTTATGTTGTTAGGAATTAGGATTATAACTGATACGTGAATATACTGTACTATAGACCAGGTCTTTGGTCATTTGTTTATCATTTGTTTATCATATATACCTGATTATAATGGCTATGTTCACCTACCATTTAAATGTGTTTTCATTCATCCAAACATATATATGTTGAGCTTTGAATCCTATCTGGATCGATATATAGATTTTAATTTAAAGAGGCTCTGTCACCAGATTTTGCAACCCCTATCTGCTATTGCAGCAGATAGGCGCTGCAATGTAGATTACAGTAACGTTTTTATTTTTAAAAAACGAGCATTTTTGGCCAAGTTATGACCATTTTCGTATTTATGCAAATGAGGCTTGCAAAAGTACAACTGGGCGTGTTGAAAAGTAAAAGTACAACTGGGCGTGTATTATGTGCGTACATCGGGGCGTTTTTAATACTTTTACTAGCTGGGCGCTCTGATGAGAAGTATCATCCACTTCTCTTCAGAACGCCCAGCTTCTGGCAGTGCAGATCTGTGACGTCACTCACAGGTCCTGCATCGTGTCGGCACCAGAGGCTACAGTTGATTCTGCAGCAGCATCAGCATTTGCAGGTAAGTAGCTACATCGACTTACCTGCAAACGCCGATGCTGCTGCAGAATCATCTGGTGCCGATGAGTCCTCGCTCGTCTGACACGATGCAGGACCTGTGAGTGACGTCACAGATCTGCACTGCCAGAAGCTGGGCGTTGTGAAGAGAAGTGGATGATACTTCTATACACAACGCCCAGCTAGTAAAAGTAGTAAACACGCCCCGATGTACGCACATAATACACGCCCAGTTGGACTTTTACTTTAAACACGCCCAGTTGTACTTTTGCAAGCCTCATTTGCATAAATACGAAAATGGTCATAACTTGGCCAAAAATGCTCGTTTTTTAAAAATAAAAACGTTACTGTAATCTACATTGCAGCGCCTATCTGCTGCAATAGCAGATAGGGCTTGCAAAATCTGGTGACAGAGCCTCTTTAAGCTTGAGAATCTATTGTCTGTATATTCTTTATTATTTATTTTTATTTGCTATATCCATATCTTTGTTTATTTATTTTCCCTACAGCGATTGTGAGAAAGGACTTGGTTGGGCCGAAACATTTGTTTATCGCTTGCTCTGAAATATTATTCTAAAGATACCATTTGGAATGAAAATAAATATTCTTTTTTTTAAATCAAAAAATTCAAGTGTCCTTGGAGTGCTTTGGGTTTATTCTACAGTATATATCCATGCTGAAATAATGACGTTCGCTTTTAGACCATGATCATGGCCGTGGATTTTTTTAGAATATCTGTGGAAAAAATTCACAGCACAAACTCAGAGTTCTGTCCCAAATTGGCTAGCAAATCTGCACATGGATTAGCCCCATTGTTATTTAATGGAGCTAATCCACGGCTTTTCAGAATGAAATCTACGGCAATAATGAACATTCTGTAGATTTTAAATTCACAGCGTGTTCAATATTCCTGGCAAATATTTTCATGAGCGTGTAAATGGAGTATAAAATAACCTATTCACATGTGTTGAAGGGGAATGTGAGCAGATTCTATCAGGATTTAGACATGGAAACCGCGCATAAATCCTGACAAAATTCAAAGCATGTGAATATGGATTTACAGGCTCCATGATGGATCTGACAGATTGACCGCTCTCATGCTTCATTAACCCCTTCCCGACATCCGCACGTCGGATGAGGGAGTTTGGAGCGGCCTCACGGGCTGATCGTGCTCCGTAGAACGGGCATGTTGGCTGTGTGTTACAGCCGACACTTCAGAGTAACGAGCGGGGTAACCCGTTAAATGACTAAAAACTGGGGCGCGACCCCCTGTAATGTTCCAACGCCCCCCACTCCGTGACATGATCGGTGAGTGCTGTTGGTTGGCATGGTAGCCTGATGAAGTACATTAGTATTGCAGTACATCATGCAAGCGATCCAGCGAATGCTGGTTCAAGTCCCCTAGGCGGACAAGTAAAAAAATAAAAAAACTGTAAAATAAGGTTTTTTTAATAAATAAAAAAAAATCTAAATTAAAAGTAAAAAAGCAAAACCTTTTCCAATTTTCCCTAAAGTACAATGTGAAAAATAAAATAAATTAACACAACTGTTATCGACGTGTCTGTAAAAGTCTTAACTATTAGAATATATCATTATTTAGTTCGCACGGCGAACAACGTAAAAAATAAAAATGAAAAATGTCAGAATTGCTTTTTTGTGGTCACTTCATCTCCCACAAAAAAATGAACTAAAAAGTGATCAAAAAGTCTGGTATCAATACAAACTACAGCTCGCCCGCAAAGAATAAGCCCTCATACCACTAAAAATAAAAAAGTTATGTCTCTCAGAATAAGGCAAACAACTAAAATTTTATTTTTAGCAATCTATTTTCCCTTGTAAAAGTAGTAAAACATAAAAAAAAACGACATAAATTTGGTATCGCTGTAATTGTATTGACCTGCAAAATAAAGTTAGCATGTACGGTGAATGCCGTAAAAACAAAACCACCCAAAATATTGAGGAATCACAGTTTTTTTCCTATTCCACCCCACAAATCTTTTTTTTTTCGTTTTCCACTGCATTATATGGTATAATAAATGGTGCTGTGAAAATCTACAACCCGTCCCACAAAAAACAAGCCCTCATATTGCGATATTGATGGGAAAATTAAAAAGTTACAGCTTTTGGAAGGTGGGGAGGAAAAAACAAAACCGAAAATCTGAAAAATGACTGCGCGGGAAGGGGTTAAGACCTGTTTGACCAATTTGTTTGGTCTGCCATGTTTTCCTCAGAAAACTACTATTTTCTTTACAGGATAGTGAAGTATGCTGTGTTATGTTAGGCTGGATTCACACGAGGTCATTGCGTCGTGTGGGCTCCTAGCATCATAGTTGTGAACGACGCTAGTAGTCCCTGCCTCTCCGTGGAACTACTGTCACATACTGAAAACATGATTACAGTACGGGACAGTTGTCCTGCAGCGAGGCAGGGACTCCTAGCGTCGTACATAACTATGATGCTAGGAGCCCGGCTCCCTGCAGTGTGTTCGGTCCGGGATTAGCGGCCGAAATACGTTCCGTCCATTACTGACTTAATGTGCTCGTGTGAATCCAGCCTTACTGTCAAAAAGCAACAGCAACCTGATGGAAAAGTACAATGCAAGTGTGAACAGAGGCTACTAACAGTTAATGGCATAATATTTTATGTTTTCGCTGCTACTCGGATCTTTGTATTGAGTATTGTTTCTTTTATTGTTTCGTTGCTTTTCTATTTCCAGCCATGAGAGATATAAATATGTTTTTTTTCTCATATGTACACTTCTTTTTGTCCTATTTAATTATGTTCAGGTTGTCACATAAATGTAGACTGGATAGGTTGGATGCATTTACTCTTGCACGTATACCAGCTGCTGCTGTGTATAAACTACACAGATGGCTTTCTTCCAGTTTCCTTAATCTAATACGGAGAAGCCGTTTGAAACTATTGATTTCTTTATTTCTTTTTCAGACGTTCATTCTTTTCTTATTATCAGGTCTTCCTTGTAGTTATGTTTGTTAATTATTCTTGTTTGGCAAAAGAGATTCTATGCTTAACTAAGACATTACATATATAATATGCCAGTATTCACTCTTATAATAAATAATGTATGTTATATGTCTACAGTATAAAGTATAGATGACCTGCACACGATTACAGTTTTGGATATAATGATTAGGGTATGTTCACACGGCCAAATTTCAGACGTATACGAGGCGTATTTTGCCTCGTTTTACGTCTGTAAATACGTCTCAAATACGTCGGCAAACATCTGCCCATTCATTTGAATGGGTTTGCCGACGTACTGTGCAGACGACCTGTTATTTACGCGTCGTCGTTTGACAGCTGTCAAAAGACGACTCGTAAAAATACAGCCTCGTAAAAAGAAGTGCAGGACACTTCTTTGGACGCTTTTGGAGCTGTTTTCTCATAGACTCCAATGAAAACAGCTCCAAAAACGGACGTAAAAAACGCCGCGAAAACGGCGTGAAAACGCCGCGAAAAATGCGAGTTGGTAAAAAAACGTCTGAAAAGCAGGGTCTGTTTTCCCTTGAAAACAGCTCTGGATTTTCAGACGTTTTTGTTGACTACGTGTGAACATACCCCTAATGCCATTTTTCACATCACATTTGGGGTATACAGCTGAGGTAGTTGAACTCTACCTATTAGGAAGTGATGTCATATTCTAGCTAAAGGGTCAGCAACCTTCGGCACTCCAGCTGTTGTGAAACTACAATTCCCAGCATGCCCTGACAGCCTTTGGCTGGAATAATAATGCCTTTGACTGTCAAGGCATGCTGGGAGTTGTAGTTTCTCAACAGCTGCAGTGTCGAATCTAGCTACTGTATATGCTATTACTTCTTATATTTGGAAGAAAAAAAAAAAAACTTAAAATCAAACACACCATCCTATATTGAGGGCAATAAACATGAAACACAAAATATTCAGTTTAATTTTTCTTTATATTTGTATTGAAGCTTGTAAATTACTCCTAAGACCTTATTCACACAACAGGGTCCTGACAGAATCCGAGTGTCGGCCGATAAAATCGGCCGTTTTTCCTGGCCGGTTTGCATCCGTTTTGAATCCGTTCCGATTCCGTTCCGGGCCGGGCATATCTGGTCAGTGACATCAGGGGCAACTCCTGAAGGGGAATCCCCATGTGGCCGGTGATTCCACTTCAGGAAAAGCCCCTGTCGTCTGTGTCCATGTGTTACTGGCTTCTCCTGGTGTGGAATCCCCGGTCACAGAGTGTTCGGGGATTCTGCTTCAGGAGTTGCCCCTGATTTTACTGTCCATATATGGACAGAGACATCAAGCGCTCTATCCAGGAGCGGAATCCCCGAACACACGGGGATTCCGCTCCTTCAGGGAGCTAAAGTGGGGCTAGCACATAGCACAGTAGCCGCAGCAGCTGCTAGCGGCACCATAGGTCATGTGAGGTGTCGCCGGGCCAGGGTGCTTTTAAAACAAGCAGGGGAAGGGAGCCAGCGCAGCGCCCCCTTCTACCTGCTGTACAACCCGGCCCTGCCACACAGTACCTCTGTATACAGCACCACCACATTGTAGAAACTTACCTGCAGCATACAGCGCTTCATCCGAATGGCATAAACTCCTCCTCCTCACATGCACTCTCCGCTGTGAGGAGAGAGCGAACGACGGTAGACACGGCCGTCACTCTGGACACATTCCAGTGATGGCTGTGTATTACCCGGCCCCATAGACTTCTATAGGAGCCGGGAGGCCGGGTAAACGGCCGAAAATAGGGCATGTCCCATTTTTTAACGGCCAGGTTTCGTTTTATGAACGGCCGTCAAGCGGCCGGGAAACCCTGTCGTGTGAATAAGGGCTAAGAGTTCCATGTATTAATTTTCCTACAACTAACATGCATACAGAGAAGCAAGGTTTCTATGTCCTGGACGTCAGATTTTGGCCTCTCTCTCTACCTTTGTATTCAAAGCTTCTTATCTCTACATTTTGAATGATTTATAATCCATGCGTCTCTCCTCACTCAAACATGAATTTAACTGGAATGTCACTTGTCAGGACACAATGACTGGAACGCAAATGGAAAAGAGATCGACTACTTTATTTCAGAGATTAGATAGATAGATAGATAGATAGATAGATAGATAGATAGATAGATAGATAGATAGATAGATAGATAGATAGATAGATAGATAGATAGATAGATAGATATGAGATAGATAGATAGATAGATAGATAGATAGATAGATAGATAGATAGATAGATAGATAGATAGATAGATAGATAGATAGATAGATAGATAGATAGATAGATAGATAGATAGACAAGCACCAGTGACTGTAATATAACCTAACATTCTCTTCCTTAAGAAGATGTATTTTTGGAGTACTTGAAAAAAGTTAATTTTAGGTACTATAGTCATTAATCATATTGTCCGGTACATGATTGTTTAATAAAGCTTTTCACATATGAAACATTTGTAATGGCCTTAAAACTAAAATGGTGTATTATATGCCATGACTACTCACGTGCAACAAAACGATTTACTTGATGTGTTACGTCAGTGCACATCTCTCTAATTCATGAATGTATTTAACCACAAAATGCAAACTACTGATATCCAAAGTGAAGGGGTTTGTAGCCCTCAACCACATACTTTCCTTGCAGTCTTGTCTAGACCCTATGAAAATTAGATAAAAGTTTTACTCATAGCAACCAATCAGATTCCAGCTGTCATTTTCCAGTACAGATTAACAAATAAATGCTGTGATCTGAATGGTTGCCATGGATACTCAATTCATTATATGTCTGTATCTTAATAAATAAGGTCTACTGTCATTATTTCTAATTATTCTTTAAAACATTCCCATTATTTATTCTGGGGTGATTGATATTCCGAGGTGGCATGTAGGCATTGCTGACCTGGCAACACGATACCAGTAGACCACTCAAAATAACGTATGCATTATTTCAGAACTATAAGTGTGGACTTGATAGAGAGTGTGGTATATATGACTCCTCTTGTAAAGATACATGAACTTATATGTACATATATTGCTTCATTATTTTCAAGCATTACTTGTGTGTCATTAGGATGAGAGGGTATTATCACTGCATGCAATTATACCGCTAACTAGACTTAAGTGTTTTATTCGAAGAGATTCTGAAATGGTTCAAATTAATTATTTGTACTATAACATCAGTGTCTGACATTATGAAAAAACACTGGAGAGAGAGAGAGATGAAATCCTCCCAGAATAGCTTACCTTTTATTTCTGAAAATAACTAGTAAGCATTATGCCAACCTTCATCACGTCTGTGCGCGGTACAGCTGCCTCATTGTCATACACATGTGAGTGCATTCGCCTGACTATTCCAAATACTGTAAGTGCGTACATTCATTTACGCTTTATTTGAAGTGAACAATAGGGCACAAATAGGGCAACCGTCTTCTAAATCTGTATACATCAAAGTGATCCTTATCCATTAAGATTATATTTTTTGCAAGCATAGAGTTGTTACTCCTGCTAAACGGGCAAATCAAAGACAAATCTTTGTTAAAGGAAAACTCCACCTTCTCAGACAGTTGCAATACATGAAAAACGTTGGAGAAACTGAACACAATTTCGGTAGATATTGATGTGTTAACCAATATTACTCGGAAGCTATATCATCACCTCCTGGCGCTAATCCAGACATATAATACCTGGATTTTTTAGCACCAAATGTATAATTGAAACAGTTTCAGTAAGAATTTGCGTCCCCCATCCTTATTTACCTATAAAGTTCAAGTACACAGTTGCACTATAGAAAAGGGTTCAAACAATTCCTTCCCACATTTTTAGCTAATACATGTTGCGATTAGATCTCTAGATCGGTGCTCTTACCAGTGTGCTAGGGCTTTCCAATCACAATTATCTAGACCTCAGTATGGCCTGAATTTTTCATTAGTGAAAGATTTTCCATCAGGTCACTTTAGGCATATTGCTATTTACACTACATTTGTATATTTTATGACTGTGGTCATTTTCCAATTGCACTTTATATAAATGCCAATTTTGATTCCCTTGAATTTCAGCAATATTGAGCACATTCGAGTAGGTACATTTTGCTACTTCAGGTTAATTAAAGATTTCAGACTGCATGTAAACGTGTATGGTGACCTTATGTGAAATTTATTAATACTGTTTTTATACTGGTCCAAGAGTTGTCTATCCTCCACCGTATTTGGAGAACAAGATACAGGTTTATATCATTTAAAACAAAAATATCTCTGTGTAAGAACAATTGAGAAAAATTGTCAAGGTAACGCTAGCCACCGCAGATTGAATGGGCAACCTGCCCATAGGTCACGACAGCCAAAACCTATAGTGCAAATCAGACATTTAAGACCTATTCCCATAATGTTATACTTACAATATATGGTGTAAAGTAAATTACTTTAACATTTAACATTTCTTATCACTTGTCTTATATTTCAATTACGGTGTTTGAAGTAGAGAAACCATAGAGGGTAGTGTCGTATGCTGCTGGAGAAGAGATCATCTTCCTCCATACTCTACAAGGTATTTTACATTGTGCAGATCTTACTGTATGCAGTGCCAAAAAGTGCAAAAAAGTTGAGCCCAGGCTATAATTTGTCTGTCTGATAAAGTAGCAGAGGAGAGCACGGGGGAGGGGGTAATAGTGCTGCGCTGTCTGACTAGTAAAGGCAGTGAACTGTTTTTCATAGGAGACACCCTCATAGAGAGATGTAATGGTGGCCTGTGGTTATAAACATTTTATTTAGATTGTGAGCCCCACAGGGTGCAGAAACTGGGGACAACTTCTGTACAGCGCTGCAGAATATGTTGGCGCTATATATAATTAACAGAAATAAATAGATAAAATACAAGCTCGCCAGACAAATTTATTATAACTCCTACCCTTATAAATAATCTCATAGCAACCAGAAAGTAACTGAACCTCTCAGAGTTATTATTTATGTACAGTATTTCTCTTGAGATCGTCTCAGACCTTTATGAGGCCACATATAAATGAGAACATGTTTAGCCTGATGCCAGGACACAGTAAATAAAAATGCTTTATGAATAATCAGAATTTTGTCGAAGAAAAAATGTCACTTAGGCATAAATCACATATCTATATGCAGTTCCTGGCAGTCTGGCATTGTTCTTGCTCTCATTTTATTTAACATGAAAACAGCAAAATCTAAAGGCGTCAAAGTAATCAATCTGAAGTAGTGCCAATGCGCAATTTTCTATGCAGTGGCTCTGAAAGCCTAAAAACACTGCACAAATGCAGTGAACTGTAATTCAAAATGTTAACAGGTCCCCTATGAACTCTATTTCACAGTTTGTATGTGTAAGATAGATTATAGATAGGACTTATCTTCCAATGGTGCTGAGTTGCCCAGCCACAGATACATTCTAAGTTTTTCCTGGTTGTGATTGGAAACAGTCAGGAAACTTGACTATAGACACATTTCCATGGGAAATTTTAGTTTTGAAGCCTGAAGAATTATGAATGCAGCTCTGGATTAAACAACAAACTGTAATCCAGGATCAGTCAAATATATAAAAAAAATGTGTTTCCAAAGTTACTCACTTTCTAATAGAGTCAATGACTTATTAACAGGCACACCCCAAACACCGTAGCTGAGCTCTTTTATTGATAACTAATGTAAGTCTACACATACAATTGTAGTCTTACATTACCAGGGCAGACTCAGCAAGCATTGAATATAGTCAGTAGAATATCACATAGCTCTAGTAGAATAGCTTCATTCACATTGTCCCAAACATTCTCAATGGGTTGAGATTTGAGAACTGTTCAGGCCACTAAGTAAATTATACCTGTCACCTACAGGAACCTGGATGAACTGCAACCAAAGTGAATGAGACTCGTCAGCAGCCTGTGCTATTGGTATGAAGATGAATAAAGAATACCTGGTCTACATTTTTCACACCATTACGCAACTGCCACATGGTTGAAATGTTATCATCACACAAGATGGGTCAGTGGGTCTTGTTTCCAATTTTGACCTCTCCCTCAACTTGCGGAGTCCCAGAGGTAGCTGGGATTCATTAGACCTGGAGACTTTTTCTAATAATATCTAAGCATGTTAGGACATAATGTCATATGACCAAAGATCATTCAACTTGATCAGATCTTTACTTCCTGTAAAACCTTGATGAGCGTAACATATTATGTTAAAGCTTAAAAAAAAAAATGGTGAAAAGAGTTTTAGCATGTAGAAAAAATGCTTGAATTACTACGGCATATCAAGTAGAAGTGTGGGAATACAACCTGTCTGTAAACTGATTTAACTGATCTCCAAACATACACAGAAAATACATACACTTAGAAATCATGTTTGTACAGATTTGAATGTATCTGTTATTTAAAGGTGCTAATGAGTTTCTAGATATTAATTATTTCCTGGAATTTGAAGTGTCATTTCGAAAACTTAAATTATAGTTGAAAGGCACTCTAGTCATCTTCTACTATATCGATCAAATCCTACTATATCAATGAAATCTTTAAACTGTATGGCAGTGCTCCTCTACAAAAAAATCTGTACAGTACAGTTTATTGCTGTATTAGTACCCAAATGTGTTAGAGCCTAACCTGGATACATTTAAGCATGCTTCTGTACATTCTACCTCTACTGTACTGTTATAATTCATTAATAAACAAAAAAGTCTCTAGAAACCCACGCAAACATAGTAAGGACATGCAAACTCCATGCAGATGTTATTCTTCGTCGGATTTGATACAAGCCAACGCAAAGTTATAATCTAATTAAAGCTTATTGGAATATTAACAAACACAATTTTATGGTATGTGATCCCAATTTAAAAACACAAAATATAGGTAAGGGAGATCACAGTGACTGAGATCCCGTTTCCTTTTGTGCTGTGACTATGGTCTTCATGTTGGCATTGGTGGTGACAAACAGCAGAGTTGTCACTTTTTAATACAACTCCTTGTCATTGCTTTTTTGTCTCTGTTATGTCTGTACATATGGGGGTGGATTCAGAGAAAATTGGGAAACTCAAACTTTTTTGGCAAGAAATATATGGATGTAAGTAACATGGGCCAAAAATGTATCTATCTATCTATCTATCTATCTATCTATCTATCTATCTATCTATCTATCTATCTATCTATCTATCTATCTATCTATCTATCTATCTATCTATCTATCTATCTATCTATTATTTATCTATCTATCATCTATCTACTATCTATCTACTATCTATCTATCTATCTATCTGTCTGTCTGTCTGTCTGTCTGTCTGTCTATCCTCCTGTCAGTTAAAAACGAAAGAACCTAATTCTAGTACATTTTTAATTTGGCATATGTTTGTCAAAGTACTGAAATAATTTTGTTATTTTGTCATTATGTTCAATCCTTATTTATTTGTGCTAGAAATGCACCGGGATTTAATTTCTTAGTACTCAACATGATATTTTCTCTTCAAAACACCAATTTTGTTTACAGAATTCACTCAGCTCTCCACAGTCTCCATGGTTACTAAAAGTCTCCTAGGTGTTGCTGACCTGTTGCGTTCACATTGCCGAAGCCAAAAAGGAAAAATAAGTAAAGAACAACAGCAAAATCTAAATGAACATTTTGAGAGATCATTTCATCTCTTGTCTTATTGTGTGTGTAAAGTGCTTGATATATCCACAACAAAATGAAGGGTTTGTCCTTGGTAAATAAGGGCTAGATTGGTCTATGGGAAGTACATGGTATATCTTTTTGAACATTTTAAAGTGCTTTGTTATTCTTTTATATTTTATTCTGAAATAAGGGCAAGTGTCTTTGATAATAAAAATGTGAATTGCCGCATGATTTTCTAAAAAATAAACAATTGAAAGTCAAGTAGGATATATGTTGTTATGCTTTTACAGTTGGGATACTGTTCATTTTGTCAAAATATGTAAGACACAGATGAACTGTGAGAAGTGATATTTTTTATTATTCTTTTAGTAAAAGATAGCTACACCTTAAAGGGGCTCCCGGTACTGGACAATCCTCTTTTTGTTAGGTGGTCCTTCCACATTATGCTGATCACAGGCTGTTCCACTACTGGAACCCCCAGTGATCTGCTGTAATCTGATGGGGGTAGTATGGCTGGTACTGCTGTAAGGGGCTTGACTGAAAATGTGATAAAGAGGGGTCACCAACATCCGTCATTTATTTTTACTAAACAGCGAAAATACTGTATTAACTGAAGACTATGTAGTTTCCATTAGATAAGACTACATAGGCCCCACTTATTACAGTAACTTCACTGCTGTCTAGCCCTCCATTTACTTACCCTTCCCGCTCATGGGTTTTCTTCACCACTAGGAGCCTATGCGCACATTTTCCTGGCAAGAAACAAAGAATAGTAAGTAAATAGAGGGGTATGACATGGGCCTGAATTGATTTATTTTTTTGCTAGATTAATATTTGGTCTGGTCTGAGCTCTCTATTTGAGGGTTTGAATTCATTTTGGGGTTTACTCCTGGGTTTGAGTTCAATTTGGTGCCTAGTCGGGGGTCTAAATTAATTTTAGGGAGTTTTTAGGGAATAAATTTGGAATCTGGAGTTAATTAATTTTGGGGTCTGGTCTGCAGTCTGAGATAATTTTTGGGTCTGGTCTGAATAGTTTTGTTTTTTTGCTCTGATCTGAAGTTTGAATTAATTTTGGTGTCTGGTCTAGGATCTGAATTAATTGTGGGGCTTGGTGTGGGGTCTAAATTAATTTTGGGGTCTAGCCTGCAGTCTGAAGTAATTTTTGGGTCTGGTCTGAATATTTTCTTATCTGCAGTCTGAATTAATGTTGAGGTCTGGTCTAAGGTCCAAATAAATTTTGGGTCCTGTTCCTGCGTTTATTTTGCGGTCTGGTGTCTGAATTTATTTTGGGGTCTGGTCTGGGGTCTGAATTAATTTTAAGGTTTCTATTTAGGAGTTTGGTCTGGAGTGTGCATTCATTTTGGGGACTGGTCTGTGAGATGAGGTAAATTTTTGGGTCCGGCCTGAATTTTTATTTTTTTTCCAGCAGACACAGGAAGATACAGGCAGCGTGAGGACCTCGGGCGGTGAAGGGCTGCAGTGGAAAGTTTGCCAGCAGACAAAAGGGATAAACAGGCAGTGTAAGGACCTCGGGCGGTGAAGGGCTGCAGTGGGAATCTTGCCAGCAGACATAGAGAGAGACACAGGCAGTGTGAGGACCTAGGGCGGTGAAGGGCTCTGGCTGAAAGGTTGCCAGCAGACACAGGAAGATACAGGCAGTGTGAGGACCTCAGGCGGTGAAGGGCTATGGTGGAAAGTTTGCCAGCAGACAAAAGAGATACACAGGCAGTGTAAGGACCTCGGGCGGTAAAGGGCTGTAGGTGGGGGAGGCTTACCAGCAAACAGAGGGACACAATGTGGTTGTAAGGGCGTGAATCTGAGCAGCACATACAATGTTTGTGGTAGGGAAGATGCAAAGCAGAAGACATAGGAAAGAACTATTTCACAGCCGCCAAAGTCTCATGAGAAATGTAGTCTGTGAAATGCATCACAATAAGACTAAAGTACGCACAGGGTCCAATCATGCGTAGGACCCATGGGGCACATGAAGGTGGGAAGTGGACCCCCACCAACCTTAATCCGACCCAAAGTATGCAGCTGAAGTAAGGTTATAAGGTAATATCATTCTCACATACAGTAGATAAATAAAACGTTTTACTTCATGTCAGAAACATTATACTGTACCATGGTCACAAACGGTTTGAAAATGTCTCCATCATTTCCCGACATTGACCCAGCAATGACTCTCCCACATTTTATACTTTTGCTTTCAAACCATAAAATATTATGGAAGATTGAGCATTTTTTTGGCTAACCCCACTGTCTATCCCTGCCCCTGACAGATTATTAGAAAAAGTAAAGAATGCTTCATCAAAGTAATACTACAGTAATACTGTATCCGAATATAATTTTTAATTAATTGATCCTAGACATTATTTTCCCCATATTGAAATATAGTAATAATGACTTCTAATTCTCACTATGAAGTCCCACGTGTATACAGACTTACATTCTGTCAATTATAAAATATTGTCTACCCCTGAAACATGAAACCCCTATACTGTGAGTAAGATTAAGCAATAAAAAGTTGAAAACAAAATTCTTTGATTGAAAAGGAAATTATTTCCATGTTAACCCATTAGTGACCGGCCATAGGTATTTTTACGGCGGCCACTAACAGGCTTTATTCTGATGTAGTAGACTTTTTACGGCGCTGTATCAGAATAAATAAACAAGCTCCGGGAGCAGTTAAATCTCCCTGCTCTCAGCTACCAGAGGTAGCTGAGAACAGCCCTGCTCGAATGGGCGAGATCAATATCAGTATCGATCGCATCCGTTTAACCCCTCAGATGCAACGTCTGAGTGGTTTTGGAGAGAGGGCGGGTACCGATGGTTTCTATGGCAACCAGGAGCCTAACAAAGGCCCCCAGGTCTGCCTCTAGTTAATTCCTGCTAGGCCATGCCAGAGGTGTGGCCTAGCAGATGCCCATTTAACACGGACAGGGAGTAATACACTGCAATACAGAAGTACTGTAGTGTATTATAAAAGCGATCGGATAATCGCATAGTGAAGTGAAAAAAGAAAAAAGTTATACATATTTGGTATCGCCGCATCCGTAACAACCCCAACTATAAAGTTATTACATTATTTAACCCGCACGGTGAACGCCGTAAAAAATAAAATAAAAAACAATGCAAGAATTGTTCTTTTCTGTGAAACCTGCCTTAAAAAAATGTGATAAAAAGTGCTAAAAAAGTTGCATGTACTCCAAAAGGTACGAATAAAAACTACAAGTCGTCCCGCAAAAAAATGCCCTCATAGAGCTGCATCGGAGGAATAATAAAAAAGTTATGGCTTTTCAAGGCACAAAAATAAATAACAATTTTGAAAAAAAAAGTGTTTTTACTGTGTAAAAGTAGTAAAACATACAAAATCTATATAAATTTGGTATCGTTGCAATTGTAACAACCCGCTGAATAAAGTTATTGTGATATTTATACCACATGGTAAACTGCGTAAATTTAGGACGCAAAAAAGTGGCAAAATTGCTGGTTTTTCTCTATTCTCCCTAAAAAAAAAGTTAATAAAAGTTAATCTAATTTATTGATGGAGACACAAAAACAAATAATTTTGACAGTGTAAAAGTAGTAAAATATACAAAATCTATATAAATTTGGTATCTTTTGCAATCGTAACAACCCACTGTTAAGTTATTTTCGATGCAGTTTAAATCACCAGAAAAATTGTCTGTGTGAAGGAGGCCTTATGGGTTTGTTGCGTTTTTCTATTAGGTTATGTTCACATGGCCTATTTTCGGCCGTAAATGCCCGAAAAACAGCCATAAAATCGGAAGCAGAATTGAATTTCAATGGGAAAAACGGCGTTCTGTCCCAACGGGCCGTTTTTTAAGCTGTTTTTCATAGACTCTATAGAAAACAGCTCCAAAAATGGACGTAAGAAACGCAGCGAAAAACGCACCGAAAATCGCGAGTTGCTTAAAAAAACTTCTGAAAATCAGGAGCTGTTTTTCCTTGAAAACAGCTCCGTACTTTCAGACGTTTTTGAGTTTGCGTGTGAACATACCCTTAAGCTGAAACTCCCCGTTTGAACCCAGTCTAATGCTTTATTCCACAGTGTGTTTTATCTCCAAGTTCCATTGGTTCCCAGCAAGAAGAAGTAAATTAATCTTTAGGGTATGTTCACACGCAAACTCAAAAACGTCTGAAAATACGGAGCTGTTTTCAAGGGAAAACAGCTCCTGATTATCAGAAGTTTTTTAAGCCACTCACGATTTTCGCTGAATTTTTCGCAGTGTTTTTTACTGCCGTTTTAGGAGCTGTTTTCTATAGTCTATGAAAAACGGCTCCAAAAACGTCCCAAAGAAGTGACCTGAACTTCTTTTTCATGGCCGTTTTTTTACGCGCCCGTTTTTCATAACAGCCGCGTAGAAAACGGCCTGTCTGCTTCGGATTTTTCGGCCGTTTTTCGGGCATTTACAGCCATGTGAACTTACCCTTATGTGTGAGAGTACTTTACTTGAAAAGTGTACGGACTTATTACTCCCATAATAACACAGAAACATGAGTGTTGTGCTATGGGGTTGCAGTTTATCAGCTATTAGTTATAAATAATCCTTCAAATCTTTGTAAAACTACTCTAATTGATTCAAGTAATTAAAAACAGAATCATAGCATAACACAGTACACTTGAAAGAATTGAGATGACTAAGGGTATGTGCACACACAAAATAAAAAACGTCTCAAAATACGGAGCTGTTTACAAGGGAAAACAGCTCCTGATTTTCAGACGTTTTTTAATCAAAGTCGCGTTTTTCGCAGCGTTTCTAACGGTCGTTTTTGGAGCTATTTTTCTATAGAGTCTATGAAAAACGGCTAAAGAAGTGACATGTACTTCTTTTTCGCGGGCGTTTTTTTACGTTTTTCAAAACGGCCGCGTAAAAAACGTCCTGTCCCCGTTCTCTGCTTCCGATTTTTCAACCGTTTTTCGGGACATTTACGGCCCGAAAAATGTCTGAAAACACTCCGTGTGAACATACCCATACAGTTACATAGAAGGGCTCAGAATTCATAGAAGTACAGGCTAATTGAGATAGGCAATTCAGGGATGATTGTGATATATGGAGCACTTTCAGAATGAGATGTAAATCACACAGTGTGAGTCAATGACTGTTTTCTATGTAAAGCAGGCGCCATCTACTGGTAATATGGAAATCCATATAAACAAGACATTTAAAGGCTATATACACCTTTGAAAGGAAATTATTTTATTAGTAAATAAATGTGTTATGTGTTTTTAAGCAACTCTCAAATTGACTTTTATTTAACCCCTTCCCCCTGCTGGCATTCTGGGCCCTAATGTCCAAGCCATTTTTTAGATTTTTCCATTGTCACATTCGAAGAGCTGTAACTTTTTTATTTTTGCGTCGGCATAGCTGTATAAGGTCTTGTTTTTTGCGGGACGACTTGCAGTTTTTATTGGTACCATTTGAGAGTAGATGCGACTTTTTGATCACTTTCTATCACATTTTTTTTAAGTCAGGATTAACAGAAAACAGCAATTTTTCCATTGTTTTTTATTTTATTTTTTACGGCGTTCACCGTGCGGGTTAAATAACATAACAGCTTTATAGTCGGGGTCGTTACGGATGCGGCGATACCAAATATGTGTAACTTTTTTGCTTTATTGTAGTTTTTTTTAATAGTAAAGCATTTTGTAAGGGGAAAAGCTGGGTTTTTCATTTTTTTTTTCACTTTTTTTTTTAATTAACTTTATTAAACTTTTTTTACTTTTTTACTAGTCCCACTAGGGGACTTCACTATCCTCCGATCGCTATTATAATACACTGCAATACTTTTGTATTGCAGTGTATTACTGCCTGTCCGTTTAAAACGGACAGGCATCTGCTAGGTCATGCCTGCGGCATGATCTAGCAGGCATTCGCTGCAGGCAGACCTGGGGGTCTTTATTAGACCCCCGGCTGCCATAGAAGACACAGACACTCGGCGATTTTATCGCCGGGTGTCAGTGAGATGAGAGGGAGCTCCCTCCCTCTCTCCAAAACCATTCAGATGCGGTGCTCGCTATTGTGCACCGCATCTGAGGGGTTAAACAGGTGAGATCGATACTAATATCGATCTCACCCGGCAGAGCAGGGACGCCCCCAGCCCTCAGCTGCTTCTGGCAGCTGAGAGCAGGGAGATTTCACGGCTCCCTGCTCTGTTTACTTTATTCTACAGCTGCGACGTAGTTTGGCGGCGCTCTAGAATAAAGCCCACTAATGACCGCCGTAAAAAGACGTATCGGCGGTCATTAAGGGGTTAAAAAATGTTTTTACTTTTTACGATAGGTCACCAGTATAGCATCGGTGCGGGTCCGACACCTGGACCCTGCGCCGATAATCCTCTCCGGCTGCCTACGGGCACCGGATGCTATGGCACATTATGCAATGTATGAAGCCGGAAGCAGTTTGCTCCGTACATTGCATAGCGACCGTGCTGCCGAACTGCAGCTCTGCTCCTATTCACTTGAATATTATCAGAGCTGCAGTACTGCAGCTTGGTCGCTATTCCAAGACCGGAGCTATATGCTTCCGGCATGGACATCCGGTGCCCAGAAACAGCCACAGCGGCTTAACGGTGTGGGGTCTGGGCATGGCCGGCCTTAGCTATGTTCGACCAGTGCACAGGGCGCCAGCTGCCACACGGCAAGAGGGGCGCCAGCGGGTGTGTGTATCCCCGCGCCGTTGCAACTACCAGCGGGGATACACACACTAACTGCAGTCGCACCCGGGTGCATCTTCCCTTAGTGCCCATCGCTACCGCTGTAGCAGCCATAGCGGCTGCTAGCGGTGACACCGGGCATGAGGGCGGTGGCGCCGCTAGCAGCTGCTGTGGCTGCTATAGCGGTAGCGACGGCACTATAGCAGAGCAGGGAGATATCTCCCTGCTCTGCTGTCCACTAGCGCCACTGTAGCTCCCTTCAGCTACAGCGGCACTAGTAGAAAGCAGAGCAGGGAGATACCTCCCTTGCTCTGCTATAGTGCCCCCCTGTAGATATCAAACCCCCCCTTCCAGGATAGCGCCACCGTAGCTCCCTGAAGGAGTGGAATCCCCATGTGGCCGGGGATTCCGCTCCTGGAGCGCTGCTTGATGCCTCTGTCCATATATGGACAGTGACATCAGGGAAAACTCCTGAAGCGGAATCCCCGGTCACAGCATTGCAGACTCTATGATCGGGGATTGCACTCCAGGAGAAGCCAATGACGTCATGGACAAAGACGTCAGGAGCTTCTCCTGGAGTGGAATCGACGGTCATAGCGTCTGTAACGCTGAGACCGGGGATTCCGCTTCAGGAGTTTTCCCTGATGTCACTGTCCATATATGGACAGAGGCATCAAGCAGCGCTCCAGGAGCGGAATCCCCGGGCACATGGGGATTCTGCTCCTTCAGAGAGCTACAGTGGCGCTATCTATACTGGAAGGGGGGTTGCTATATACAGGGGGGCACTATAGCAGAGCAGGGAGGTATCTGCTCTGCTGTCTACTAGCGCCACAGTAGCTCCCTGAAGGAGTGGAATCCCCGTGTGGCCGGGGATTCTGCTCCTGGAGCGCTGCTTGATGTTTCTGTCCATATATGGACAGTGACATCAGGGGAAACTCCTGAAGCGGAATCCCCGGTCACAGCATTGCAGACTCTATGATCGGGGATTCCACTCCAGGAGAAGCCAATGATGTCATGGACATAGACAACAGGAGTTTTTCCTGGAGTGGAATCGACGGTCATAGCGTCTGCAACGCTGTGGACGGGGATTCCGCCTAAGGAGTTTTCCCTTATGTCACTGTCCATATATGGACAGAGGCATCAAGCAGCGCTCCAGGACCGGAATCACCGACCACACGGGGATTCCGCTCCTTCAGGGAGCTACGGTGGCGCTATCTTTACTGGAAGGAGGGGGGGTTGCTATCTACAGGGGGGCTGTGGGCTGTGTGGCACTACCTACAAAGGACAACTGTGCAGGAGCACACAAAATACCCAGCTTTCCCGGGTATCAAAAAAAAAGTGTGGAAATAAACTAAGATATAACTTTTATTTAATCTAGCTAAAAGGATTAATGCTTTACTCAGACTAAATAAAAGTTATAACTTAGTTTATTTCCACACATTTATTTGATAGCTGGGAAAGCTGGGTATTCTGTGTGCTCCTGCACAGTTGTCCTTTTTTGAATATCTATTGCCCGCCAGCTATCGGTCATTTCGAAGTCCTTGCACTACCTACCAGGGGGCTGTGGGCTGTGTGGCACTACCAACCAGGGGGCTGTGGGCTGTGTGGCACTACCAACCAGGGGGCTGTGGGCTGTGTGGCACTACCAACCAGGGGGCTGTGGGCTGTATGGCACTACCAACCAGTGGGCTGTGTGGCACTACCAACCAGTGGGCTGTGTGGCACTACCTACTAGGGGGCTGTGTTGCACTACCTACCAGGGGTCTGTGTGGCACTACCTACCAGGGGGCTGTGTGGCACTACTTACCAGTGGGCTGTGGGCTGTGTGGCTCTACCAACCAGGGGGCTGTGGGCTGTGTGGCACTACCAACCAGTGGGCTGTATGGCACTACCAACCAGTGGGCTGTGTGGCACTACCAACCAGTGGGCTGTGTGGCACTACCTACTAGGGGGCTGTGTTGCACTACCTACCAGGGGGCTGTGTGGCACTACCTACCAGGGGGCTGTGTGGCACTACCTACCAGTGGGCTGTGGGCTGTGTGGCTCTACCAACCAGGGGGCTGTGGGCTGTGTGGCACTACCAACCAGTGGGCTGTGTGGCACTACCAACCAGGGAGCTGTGGGCTGTGTGGCACTACCAACAAGGGAGCTGTGGGGCACTACCAACCAGGGGGCTGTGGGCACTACCAACCAGGGGGCTGTGTGGTACTCCCTACCAGGGGGCTGTGGGCTGTGTGGCACTCCCTACCAGGGGTCTTTGCGACACTTCCTACCAGGGGGCTGTGCAACACTCCCTACAGGGGGCTGTGCGGCACTCCCTACAGGGGGCTGTGCGGCCCTCCCTACAGGTGGCTGTGCGGCCCTCCCTACAGGGGGCTGTGTGGCACACTCTACAGGGGGCTGTGTGACGCTATCTACAAGGGGGCTGTGTGGCGCTATCTACAAGGGGGCTGCGTGGCGCTATCTACAAGGGGGCTGTGTGGCTCTATCTACAAGGGGGCTGTGTGGCGCTATCTACAAGGGGGCTGTGTGGCGCTATCTACAAGGGGGCTGTGTGGCGCTACCTACAAGGGGGCTGTCTGGCGCTACCTACAAGGGGGCTGTCTGGCGCTACCCACAAGGGGGCTGTGTGGTGCTACCTACAAGGGGATATGTGGTGCTATCCACAAGGGGGCTGTGTGGTGCTACCCACAAGGGGCTGTGTGGCGCTACCTACAGGGGGAATCTGTGAGTGGGTGTCTGATGGTCATTTTGCTGTGAGTGGTGGGCTGATGGTCAGTTTGCTGTGAGTGGGGGGTTTGATGGTCATTTTACTGTGAGTGGGGGGCTGATGGTCTTCAAGTGGTTTCCACCTCTGACCTCCAATTGAAATTAATAGGAGGCAGAAGATACCTGCGGCGCTCGTTTGGAGCTTTTTTTCCTGCGTCTTTTGCATTCGCTTCAACAGCTTAAGAAAAAGCACAAAAAAGGTCACACAACGCTGTCAGTTGCTGGAGGAATTTCGAGGCAGATTTTTTTTGCCTTACAAAAAACGTGTGTGAACATGCCCTACGAGTTGAGTGCTTGTTCTTAGCCGTTTTCTGTCTTTCTCAAAACAATTTTTGGTAGGGGGGCCCTGAGGAAATTTTGTTTTTCCAGTACTGCCTCGAGTCCGAAAAGGTTGGGAAACTCTGTACTAGGGTCCCGTCATGGAGCAGCTCAGTTCGTCATGGGAACGGGGCCTAGGTGAGTACAATTTTAGTTTTTGTTTGGGGACACTGTCTACAAGGGGGAGGTGCGGGGACTGTATGGCACGATCTACAAGGGGGAGGTGTGGGGGGCTGTATGGCACGATCTACAAAAAGGAGGTGGGGGATTATGCCACTGTCTACAGGGAGGCTATATGGCAAAATCAACAGGGGGGTATTATACTGTGTAGGGGCCACTAAGCGGACATTATACTGTGTTAGGGTACTACAGGGGGCATAATACTGTGGGCACAATCAGAGGACAAAATACTGTGTGCTTGAAGGGGTTGTAATATATTATATTATTAAATATTATTATTATACTGTATGGGGGCACTAAAGGGGCATTATAATTTTTTTATGGGGCATTTTTTTTTAATGATGGGGTGGGGCGCCGAAATATCATTTCGCACAGGGCGCCATCTATCCTAGGGCCGGCCCTGAGTCTGGGTGTTGGACCCCCACAGTCCATGTACTGATGGATAGGTCATCAGTTGTCCATAGCGGACAACCCCTTTAATCTAACCTGTATACATAGAATCTGTATCGTTCTCTCTCAGCCGAATCTGTCAGTTCAGCTGAACAGACAGTTTGGCTGAGAGCGGGTCCTGCATGCCTCTGACACACAGGATTCAGCTAATATCGATCACATCTTAGTTATGAACTTAGATGCGATCAATATAAGGTGGATCCTGTGTTTTAAAAGACAAGCAGAACCTGCTCCTAGCCTAGCCGTAAGTTCAGCCAAACTGACGGATTTGGCTGAGAAAGAATTAGGCTGGGTTCACACGACCTATTTTCAGACGTAAACGAGGCGTATTATGCCTCGTTTTACGTCTGAAAATAGGGCTACAATACGTCGGCAAACATCTGCCCATTCATTTGAATGGGTTTGCCGACGTACTGTGCAGACAACCTGTCATTTACGCATCGTCGTTTGACAGCTGTCAAACGACGACGCGTAAAAATACAGCCACGTCAAAAGAAGTGCAGGACACTTCTTTCAGACGTAATTTGAGCCGTTCTTCATTGAACTCAATGAAGAGCAGCTCAAAATTTACGGCTGTCAGAGAAGCCTCGCAAAATGCGAGGAGGAACATTTACGTCTGAAACGAGGCAGCTGTTTTCTCCTGAAAACAGTCTGTCTTTTCAGACGTAAAAGCCTGCTACCGTGTGCACATACCGTAATACATCTTCTATGTATACAGGATACATAGAAGCTGTATTGTAAAAATTCAACAACATTTTTAATAAAAGTCAATTTGAAAATTGCATAAAAACACATAACACATTGATTTAATCGAAGAAAAAAAAATTCCTTCCAAAGGTATAGGTAGTTTTGTGATAGCACTGCTGCTGCATCATTTTTCTTTGACATTCACTTATTGTGGTACCATAAAATAAGAGATTTTTACTTCAAATGTGACTTTAATAAGCACAATACATTCCAGTCTTATTTTAAAAAATATATATCTGTCGTTATGGAACAAGACATTATAATGCTAGGCGATCTGAGCTGCAGGCAGGCACAGTATACATAATATGTTAAAGGGGTTTTATGAGAATAGTATAAAAGTGGTCAAGGTCGGGGGGAATGCAATAAAACAAAAAAAGAGGACTTAATCACCTAACAGATCCCCCGGGGTTGCAGCGTAGCTGCTCCGGTCCTCCCTGACGCTGTTTGTTGACATGGCTGCAGCGATGATGTGCTATATACCTATTTGATTGCATCAGCCAATCACTGAACTCAGTAGGTATACAGCACAGGACCGCTGTGGCAGTAGCTAGAAAGCAGGCATGCGCGGTGTGATTGGTATACGGCATATCCCTGAGGGATGCAGAAAGCGTAACAAGTTACACGATGAGCGCGCCTAGCAGAGAACAGATGCACTTTAGTAAAAGTGAGTGAATTAGAAGTTTGTTCAGGGGGGTGAGTGTATAATGAGTGCCTATATAAAAGTTTTTTATGTTTTACTATTTTTACACAATAATTATTTTTTTTTGTATTGCCATACAAAGTAGCTTTTTTTTTTTTTTCTGCATGAGTTGACAGTTTCATTATCATTTTGGGGTACATACGCAATTTTTATAGCTTTTTAATCCATATTTCTGGGAGACGGGGTGAAAAACTTTTTTTTCTGGCGTTTACCGTGTGGGCTATATAATGTAATAATTTTATAGTTCAGGTCGTTACAGATGCAGCAATACCAATTATATTTACATATTGTGGTGTGTTTATTCGGGCGGAATTTCCGCTGCTGCGCCGGGAAAAAAAGCCTTTCAAACTTACCCCCTCCCTCTTGTCTGCTCGTAGTCTGGCCTGCTGGGAATGATGTTGCAGGCCACGTGACCGCTGCAGCCTGTGATTGGAGAAGAAGCGGGAAACTCTGGGTAAGTATAACATCATTTTTGTTTCTTACTTGCGATTTTTGCAGCAGAATCGCTGTGATTCCACCGCAAATGTCGCAACACACACTACTTTGTTGCAGGTTTAAACACCCCATTGTATTCAATGGGGAAAACCCGCAACAGAAGAGCTGCGATTATGCAGCATTAGTTCACATGCTGCAGCTGAAGAAACCGCACCGCAGGTCAATTTATGTGCGTTTTTTTGGCGTCTTTTTTCCGCTGTGTAAGGACGAGATTTGTTGAAATCTCACCCACACTGCTGCCACTGTAATACGCTGCAGATTTTCCACGATGAATCCGTTGTGGAAAATCCGCAGTGTTTCTGTGTTCCTACCCTATATATTAGCAACAAATCTTCAACGGGTTAACATACCTTTAGGCCGGATGCACACGATGCGTATTACGTGTGGCGAATCCACAGCTTTCATACAGTACCAGCAAAGTAAACACATTGCAGATTTTTTTCTGCACGTAATTTGACCTGCGGTGCATATTTTTAAGTCTCCAGCATGTCAATTTCTCTTGCGTTTCCGCTTGCAAATTGTCTGACTAGTTTTTTAAAAAATGCACCAAAATCCACAGGATAAAAACGCAGCTATTTCCGCATCAAAATGTAAAAACCGCACCTAAAAATACATAAAAAAAATAATAATAGGTGCGGATTTTACCTACGGAATTACCTGCGTTTACCTGCGGTTTTGATGCAGATTTTCTGCACCAAATTCTGCAGCTTGTGTATTTATCCTTTAGGGTATGTTCACATACAGAAGTAAAAATGGCTGAAAATGATGGCTGTTTTCAGAGAGAACAGCATCTGATTTTCAGCCGTTTTTAAAGCTGAAAAAGTTTTTTGAGGCGTTTTTTCTAGACGTTTTTGGAGCTGTTTTTCTATTGATACTATGAAAAACAGCTCCAAAAACTTCTCAAGAAGTGACATGCTCCTTCTTTTTATGCAGCGTTTTTTCTGAACAAAACACCATTTTCCCATTTGAATTCAATGGGCAGATGTTTGTAGGCATTTATCTACCATTTTTTCAGGCATATTTCGAGGCGTTTACTCCCCGAAATACATCTGAAAACACAGCGTGTGAACATACACTTAGGCCGGATTCACACGAGCGTGTGCATTTTGCGCGCTCAAAAAACGTGGCGTTTTGCGCGCGCAAAAGGTCCATAAAAGCTCTGTGTGTCAGCAGCATATGATGCGTGTTTGCGTGATTTTCATCATTATGACACTCTGTTTTTATGTTTGTAAACAGAAAAGCATGTGGTGCTTTTCTGTTTTCATTCATAATTTTGACTACTGTAGCGCGCATCACGCGCGGCACACGGAAGTGCGTCCGTGTGACGTGCGTGGTTTTCATGCACCCATTGACTTCAATGGGTGCGTGATGAGCGAAAAACTGTCAAATATAGGACATGTCGTGAGTTTTACGCAGCGGGCATACGCAGCGTGAAAATCACTGACAGTCTGAACGGCCCCATTGAAACTAACATAGGTTCGTGCGACGCGCGTGAAAATCATGCGCGTTGCACGGATGTATTATACGTTCATCTGAATAAGCCTTTAGGCTGGGTTCCAACAGTGCCATTTTGCTGAAGATTTTTCCTACATTTTGTAAGCCAAAGACCGGGTTCCCACGTAGCGTTAACGCTGCGGAATTTCCGCAAAGGCATTTTGTGCGGAATTTCCGCAGCATTTACAGTAGCAGCAAAGTGGATGAGATTTAGTAAATCTCATGCCCACGCTGCGTAAAAAAAATGCAGCGTAGATGTTAATAACTTGTCCTGCGGTGCGGAATTTAATTCTGCAGCATGTAAATTTATTTTCCGTTGCGAGTTTTCCCCTATGAATTCATTGGGGATGCAAAACCCGCAACAGAAACAGCATTGGGGATGCAAAACCCGCAACAGAAACAGCATTGTGACTTTTGCAGCGTAATCGCAGAGGTTACCCCGCAAAAATAAAAACGCCGGAAAAAATAAAAAAAATCATACTTACCCAGAATGCCCTCCTTCTTCCTGCACTCTGGCCACCTGGGATGACGTTGTACCATGTGACCGCTGTACCTAATCACAGGCTGAAGCATCACATGGCCTGAAACGTCATCCAGGGAGACCGGAGCGGACGTCAGAGGAGAGGGGGTAAGTATGTGTGCTTAACTACGCAGCAGAATTTCCGTCCGCAAAATCGCATGTCCCGCGGGTTCCAGGTCGGATACGCTGCGTGGTTTTTCAGCAGCGCATCCGTCCCGTGGAAACCCGGCCAAAACCAAAATTGGATTCAGGAGAGCAGACCTATAACTGCAGCAACATTTGCATATTTGACAGGTAATTCAGACGTTGCGGATATCACAGCGGACTTGCCGCATATTTGAGACTTTGCATTGCAAAGGCTGAAATCTGCAGTGAAAATCTGCTGCTTCTCTGCAACAGATTGTGCATGCTGTGGAATGTAAATTCTGCACCGCAGCCTAAATTCCGCACTTTTATTTTACGCAACGTCTGAATAAAGTTACCTAAAATGGTATAGAAACCAATAAAAAAAAGGTCTGTTGCGGATTTCCACTGCGGACTGTCCGCAGCGGATTTCAACAGCAATTCCACCACGTCCGAACATGCCCCAAGGGTGCAATCACACATGGCATATGTGCCTTGTATTTCTGCAGCGTATGAAATATGGATAAACTATTTTTCCACTCTATAGTTCTTGCTTTGCATAATATTTTTTCCATAGGCTTACATTGTAAAGTTTTCCTGCAGCTTATGTTTATGCTGTGGAAATACAAAGCAAGTATGCCCCCTGTGATTGCACCCTTAGGCTATGTTTAGACGTGGCAGAATTTTTCCGCTGCAAATGTTGGTGCAGATTCGGGGTAATTACGCAACGAATCTGCACCAACATTTGCATATTTGACAGGTAATTCAGACGTTGCAGAAATTACAGCGGACTTGCCGCAGATTTCAGTTTTTGCCTTGCAAAATCTGAAATCTGCAGTAAAATTCCGCTTCTTCTCCGCAACATCATGAGCATGCTGCGGAGGGAAAATTCTGCACAGCAGCCTAATTCCCACACAGTTATTTTCTGCAACGTCTGAACTAAGTTTCCTAAAAATGCATAGAAAGAAATGTAAAAAATGTCTGCTGCAGAATTCCACTGCGGACTGTCCGCAGCGGAATTCAACAACAATTCCGCCATGTCTGAATGTGCCCTTAGATCCCTCATAGAAAATCTCTGCTAGCTTGCTAGGTAGCACCCTAATGTGTTGGAGAAGTTGCCTGACAATAACCCCACCCCACACATTTGTGGTGACCACAGCACTTCAATCCACTGCATTTGCAGGGAAGGCTATCTGACGGTCACCAGAGAAGAGGAGCGTTTTAGGGCACATTCAGACATGGCGAAATCGCTGTTGTGACAGTCCACAGTGGAATTCTGCAGCAGCCGTTTGTTTTTTTTTTCATTTCTTTCTATACATTTTTAGGAAACTTAGTTCAGACGTTGCAGAAAATAACTCTGTGGAAATTAGGCTGCGGTGCAGAATTTTCCCTCCGCAGCATGCACTTTCCATTGCGGAGAAGAAGCGAAATTTCACTGCCGATTTCAGCCTTTGCAATCAAAAACTGAAATCTGTGTCAAGTCTGCTGTGATATCTGCAACGTCTAAATTACCTGTCAAATATGCAAATGTTGGTGCAGATCTGTTAAGTAATTGCCCCGAATCTGCCCCAACATTTGCTGCGGAAAAATTCTGCCACGTATGAACATGGCCTTAGGGTATATTCAGACGTGGCGGAAAATTTCCGCTATGGATTTTGTGCCGCAAATCCGCAATGGATCTGCGTCAAAATCTGCATATGAAACTTGCATATTTTTGTGCGTATTTAGCAGTGGATTTGCCACAGATTTCAGCCTCTGCATTGCAAAGGGTAAGATCCGCTGTGAAAATCTGCTATTTTCCGCTCCTTAAAGAGGCTCTGTCACCAGATTTTGCAACCCCTATCTGCTATTGCAGCAGATAGGCGCTGCAATGTAGATTACAGTAACGTTTTTATTTTTAAAAAACGAGCATTTTTGGCCAAGTTATGACCATTTTTGTAATTATGCAAATGAGGCTTGCAAAAGTCCAAGTGGGTGTGTTTAAAAGTACAAGTCCAAGTGGGTGTGTATTATGTGCGTACATCGGGGCGTTTTTAATACTTTCACTAGCTGGGCGCTCTGATGAGAAGTAACATCCTCTTCTCTTCAGAACGCCCAGCTTGTGACAGTGCAGATCTGTGACGTCACTCACAGGTCCTGCATCGTGACGGCCACATCGGCACCAGAGGCTACAGTTGATTCTGCAGCAGCATCAGCGTTTGCAGGTAAGTCGATCTTACCTGCAAACGCTGATGCTGCTGCAGAATCAACTGTAGCCTCTGCTGCCGATGTGGCCGTCACGATGCAGGACCTGTGAGTGACGTCACAGATCTGCACTGTCACAAGCTGGGCGTTCTGAAGAGAAGAGGATGTTACTTCTCATCAGAGCGCCCAGCTAGTGAAAGTATTAAAAACGCCCCGATGTACGCACATAATACACACCCACTTGGACTTGTACTTTAAACACACCCACTTGGACTTTTGCAAGCCTCATTTGCATAATTACAAAAATGGTCATAACTTGGCCAAAAATGCTCGTTTTTTAAAAATAAAAACGTTACTGTAATCTACATTGCAGCGCCTATCTGCTGCAATAGCAGATAGGGGTTGCAAAATCTGGTGACAGAGCCTCTTTAAGCTATTTTAACACCAATTTTTTTCAGCAACATCTGCACTAAGGCCGAATTCAGATGAACGTGGGGAAACTCGCACGTGAAAAACTGCAGATTTTCACGTCCAAGTTGCCCCCGTGCGGGTCCCGTTTTCATGGATCCCCATAGACTTGAATCTAGGGATCGAGGGATCCAGAAAAACGGAAGAAAATCGGACGTGTTCTATTTTTCAACTGACCCTGTAGATAGTCCGTTGAAACAACGGCCATGTGAACGACCCCATTGAAATACATGCAACCCTGTGACGAACGTTCCACGTTCGACTGAATTCGGCCTAAGTAAGGCTGGGTTCACACGTGGCGGAATTGCACTTGAATTCCGCTGCGGACACTCCGCAGCGTTAATCCGCAGCGGAGCCGTTTCTCCATTGACTTCCACTTTAATTTAGAAGTGTTCGTTTAGACGTTGAGTAAAATTCCGCTGCGGAGCAAAGGCTGCGGAGCGGAATTTGGTGTCCGCAGCATGCTCTGTCTGTTGCGGAGCAGTGGCGGACTGGTTGCGGACTCATGGCGGAATTTCTCCATTGACGTCAATGGAGATTCTAAATTCCGCAATGAAGTCCGCAGCTGTCATGCACATGTTATGTGTGCTGCGGATGCGTCTTGCTTTTTTGACATGACATTTCTTCATTCTGGCTGGACCTATGTATTTCTAGGTCTACAGCCAGACTGAGGAAGTCAATGGGGCTCCCGTAATTACGGGAGCGTTGCTAGGAGACGTCAGTAAATAGTCACTGTCCAGGGTGCTGAAAGAGTTAAGCGATCAGCAGTAACTGTTTCTGCACCCTGGACAGTGACTACCGATCCCAATATACAGCAACCTGTAAAAAAATAGAAGTTCCTACTTACCGAGAACTCCCTGCTTCTGTCTCCAGTCCGGCTTCACAGGATGACGTTTCAGTCTAAGTGACGGCTGCAGCCAATCACAGGCTGCAGCGGTCACATGGACTGCCGCGTCATCCAGGGAGGTCGGGCTGGATGCCGAAAGAGGGACGCGTCACCAAGACAACGGCCGGTAAGTATGAAATTTGTTTACTTTCACTAGGGAAAGTGCTGTCCCTTCTCTCTATCCTGCACTGATAGAGAGAAGGGAAGCACTTTTACCGCAGTCCGCAGCAGCTAGTCCGCATCAATTTACTGCACATTTTGGGCAGATCCGCAGCCGTAATCCGCAACCCGGATTAGGTGCGGCATTGATGCGGACAGTTGCGGAGGAATTCCGCCACGTGGGGGCATGCCCTAAACAAAAAAGTTATAGAAATCATTGAAAGAACTGTCTGCTTCAGGAATTCAGCAGCAAATCCGCTATGTCTGAACATGCCCTTAGGATAGTACTTATTGGTTTTTACATGTGCGGCTGCTGCAGGGGAAGGGCAACGTTACATACCTGCCATTAAAAATGAATGGCTGATCATGTAATATATAAATGGGCTAGGTACACCTGAGTGGGACCTGGTTTTTATTTAGCGGCTCTCCTCTCTGGCTCCCAACTAAAAGAAGCAACAACACATACATGACAATAATGCATCTTTTATTTTCACACCATTTAGTCACCTTCATTAGTTTGTTAATGTAAAAATGGATATATTAACTTCTTTCCCAGCTGCTGTGTGAATTAGGTGGGTGGATTGTTGCTGCTGCTCTTTTATTGCGTGTTTCTTTCTTATATTTTATGTATCTACATGAAACATAGCAGATATTCCTTTTATTACTACTCAAAAAAAAACACAAACCACAGAACTATAAATAAAAAACCCAATTACTCACAATGAACAGTAAATGTAATGAATACACAATGTATCTAAACAGCACCTGTAAATTATAGTTTGTAAGACATTGTGCAATTTATTCATATTTGACAACATGGATGTGTTTTGATACCATTAACGCAATCCATTATGTCTATTTTTGTGACAATAAAAAATGAAACCTGTTGCAATTGATTTAATAATAGTTATAATTGCACATTGCCTTTCAATAAGGGAACCCATGTAGCGTGTTTAGCCCAGCAGAGTGAACTATCCCATAATGTACTATTGTTTCCTTTAATTACAATCTAGCAGGATTTAATAGATGCTGTAGAAAGAGCAGTGTAGCATTTAATACAGCTGGAAAGGACAATGAACTTGGCATTTATATTTAGGGAGAATTTGCTTAGTTAGCAGTAGAAGTAAATGATGTACCACTTTACCCGCTCTGGCATCTGATTCACCACAGCTTTTGCTATAAAATGTGCACATTATGATGATAACACTGCTAAAAGGCATTTTCAAAATACTTTTTCTTTATCGTTTCAAAATAATTCTTATACATTATGCTTATTTTGCAGTTTTAAGTGGTACCTGGTCAGTTAGAAACAATATTTTGCTTCTTAATTTATTTAAGAGAATTTTATAAAGTTTCACTTTCAAGTGAATTTATTTTGTATAAGCCAGAATAGTGGGTAATAGATAATAATTTTATAATAATGTGGCTTTATATACAGGATCATTACATAGTTTCCTCCATTATATCTGTTAACATCCTTCGTAATATAGTAATCCAAGAGGGATGAAAAATAGTACGGCACTCACCAGGATGTCTTGATGCGTTTATTCAAAAATAATGGCACATGGCAAACGCTCTCGTTCACAGGCTAGTGCAGTGCTCCTTCTGGCAAGTTTGGCACGATGGCTATTTTGTGTCACTCGTGATGCTTCTTCAAGGTGCCTCAAAGCCACTGATGACGCAAAAGGGCCATAGTGCCAAACTTGTCAGAAAGAGCCCTGCACTAGCCTGTGGACGAGTGTTTGCCATGTGCCATTATTTTTGAATAAACGCATCAAGACAACCTGGCGAGTGCAGTACTATTTTTCATCCCTCTTGTGTTACTATTTTTTTACATTGTGTCTCTGCTTGAGACGGGTACTGAGCACCCCCTGCATGCTGAGGAACTTCATCCAGGGTGTGAATGCTGATATAGAACAAATTTGCTTTGATCATTGCAGTGTGTAGTGCCGATCATACTTTTTCTATATAAAGGAATTCTTCATAATATATAATGTGCCTACTCCTTAAATATGCAATCCTGTTCTCACAGCATTGCTTTATTTGCCCCAGTATTTACTGCACATGTACACTCCAGAAAAGGTAAAACTATGTGTCTGGCAAAGGAATACATATGCACCCATGGTACTATAACCGCTATAGTCATTGCAACCCATAATGTTAAAGTTATCCAGTATTGGACAGTGAATGCCTGCGACAGATACCATGGTGGAACCCGATGGAACCCATCATAAGTCAAGGGAGTCTGTTTTGAGCCATTGGTTTCTGTCGTGTGATGGATCGGTCACAACTTGTATTCTATTATTCTGCTCCCATGACGGAACAGAAAAACGGGTTTCACAATGCAGATGTAAACCTAACCTTATAGAGAGTAATTCTTTTTATTAAAAATGCTAAAAGTTAAAATATAAATATGCCCATTCTAGTCTATTAGAAACTGCGTAAATTCTTCTTAATTGGCAGCATTTATATCCGTTGTAATCTTTCATTGTAACCTTTGATTAAATTGTACTGTATATTTTGTCTGCTGACAATGACATGCGGATGTGACACGCTGGAGAGGACTACAACCCACCACCACACCCGAAGCCGCCTCTAACAGAGCCATAAGATTATCAGGTAAATTTATTTTACGGAATATGGCATTTTTGCCACATTCTAGAGAAGCAGCAATTTCTGGAATACCAGCTGCCAGACTGATGAAACTTGACTATACTACAATTAAATTGACCCACTTTAGAAATAAGATTATTTTTTACAAGTACCTCAAACATTCAGTCCTTATTTAAAACAATAAAAAAAAGTGCCTTTTGTTTTTGATAGACCTTCAACAAACCTTACTACTTTACTACTACAATCATAAAAAAAAACCCAGATATAATGATAATGATATCAAATAACGAAGTATCAAGTTAGTTATAAATATTCATATGAGAGGGATGTTACTGTCCCATGGTGATGCTTACAAAAATGGAAAAGTGTTCTATTCCCAAGGTCCCTAATCTTTTAAAACTTAGATGCAGTCGGAGTTCCAAAGCAACTACCTAATTAATACTGTGTATGATAATTATGGATAATAAAACGCTCAGCAGTGCTGCTTCCATTTTTTAGCAAGGAGATTGAGAAGACAGAAGATGTAATCCCTCCAGCGGCAGTAAAAATGACGAATACAGAACTTCTTAATTCAGCCATATGCTGCTGACAGAATAAAATATTAAAGCAAGAATGAGCTCTAAAAAGAAGATATTCCATGCAATTATTTTAGTTAAAAGGTCTTCATTGTCAAGTTGTCAAAAGGTTTTTATGTGCCCTTTCCAGCTGGTGAAAGAGTGTTATGTTTTAAAGTGTATTCATTGATCAAAATGAATCCACAGAACAGTGCGGAACATAAAAAAAAACAACACATTGCATTTTGATTTCCATTAAAGAGCTAAACAAGGTCTCCTTATAATAAGCAAAACCAACATGTGTCTTTTTATACTGGAGAAGCTCAATGGAATATTTTTTTATTTTTTTTTTCTAAAACTGCAGAAGCCATAAGAAATATAAAAAGCTAATACCATTATAAAAAGACTTCTAGATTAAAAGAACAAAGGCAGAGAAAATGAACATCAGCCATGTATTACACACATTATGTATTTATCGGAGTTGTAGCAACATATGTTTCTAAGATAGGCTGGTATTTACCCCCAAAGTCATGCTGTGCCATAAAAAAGTAAATCAAAGCCAACTAAAATCTCAGGTCTTCTGCTAAGAGATTTAATAAAAATTGAAAAATTGTGCTACTTGAGGGGCTAAAGAGTGGGTGGTCTGGGTCTAATCTGGTTTAAATATACACTAATGACCGCATTTTCATTGGATATGTAGACTCTTCAGTAAAGCAAATATCCAGCATTTTTTATGGCCAAAAAAATGACATTTGAATGTAGACACCTTGGAGCAATGAATTCCAAAATACCGCATGTGAATGTTCAAATGGTTATTGAGGTAATAAAGCACAAAACATACAAAATGCAAACTAAAAAACTAATTCATACTAAATAATTGCAGTGATGACAGTAGATAACAGTAGTAAAACCTCAAACCTATATAAAACTACTACATTGTTCACTGTCTTTAAGAGCTTCGGATACATTGCATTATGTTAATAAGGAGTAACTACAGCATAAAGAGGCTCAGCGCTGTAATGTAGATTACAGCAGTGTTTTTTATTTAGAAAAACAATAAATTTTGACCAAGTTATGACCTATTTTAGATTTATGCTTATTACTTTCTTAATGCCCAACTGGGCGTTTTTTAGCTTTTGACCAAGTAGTCAAGAGAAGTGTATGACGCTGACCAATCAGCGTCATACACTTCTCTCCATTCATTTAATAAGACATTGTGATCTTGCGAGATCACGATGCTGTCACTTACTCACACATTAACGTTACTGAAGTGTCTTGAGAGTGAATAGACATCGCTTCCAGCCAGGATGTGATGTCTATTCACAATCCCGACACTTCGGTAACGTTTGTGTGGGACTTAATGACGGCAAGCGTGATCTCGCGAGATCACACTGTAAATGACAGCACAGCGTGATCTCGATGTGCTGTGCTATAAGTCCCACACAAACGTTACCAAAGTGTCGGGATTGTGAATAGACATCGCGTCCTGTCTGGAGGTGATGTCTATTCACTCTCAAGACACTTCAGTAAAGTTAATGTGTGAGTAAGTGACAGCACATCGTGATCTCGCGAGATCACGATGTCTGAGTACATGAATGGAGAGAAGTGTATGACGCCGATTGGTCAGCATCATACACTTCTCTTTACAACACCCACTTGGTCAAAAGCTAAAAAAAACTCCCAGTTGGGCATTATGAAAAGCATTAGAATAAATCTAAAATTGCTCATAACTTGGTCAAAATTGATTGTTTTTCTAAATAAAAAATACTGCTGTAATCTACATTGCAGCGCTGATCACATTATGTAGGAGATAGGGCACTTATAATGTGGTGACAGAGCCTCTTTAAACGTTACAGAGGACATGGTTTGGGATAGATGGATTTAAAGGAATTTTCCCACCGAACATTTCAATGGCTCGCTTGGTTGTTTCCATATATACCATTGACAGAATTATTACAGCTTTTGTATGTTTTTTATGTTATACCTCAGAATCACACAGTAATGTGCCATATACTGTACATGTTTATTTACACTTGATTGAAAGTATACATATATGCTACTGCTGCGATTTTGAGAGTTCTCAGTGGCATTAGGCCTTAGGGTATGTGCACACACACTAATTACGTCCGTAATTGACGGACGTATTTCGGCCGCAAGTAGTGGACCGAACACAGTGCAGGGAGCCGGGCTCCTAGCATCATACTTATGTACGATGCTAGGAGTCCCTGCTTCTCCGTGGAACTACTGTCTCGTACTGAAAACATGATTACAGTACGGAACAGTTGTCCTGCAGCGAGGCAGGGACTCCTAGCATCGTATATAACTATGATGCTAGGAGCCCGGCTCCCTGCACTGTGTTCGGTCCGGTACTTGCGGCCGAAATACGTCCGTCAATTACGGACGTAATTAGTGTGTGTGCACATACCCTTAAAGTGTACATTTAGTCAAGCCGATTATCTCACGGTGGAAGACAAAGTGGCTCAGAGGGGTTGAGTCTATTTTCTAGAAAAACATGCTAAGCCTGAAACCTCTGCTTCAAAGCTCCTATTGCCTCTCAGAAGCTCTGTTTTCCACTTAGATCCTTAAACAGCAGGTAACTAGAGATTCACTTCACAGGAGTTTTCTTGTTTCAAGAAAAACTTCTCTATGGCCATAAAATAAAAATATTACTTTATTTATTTCTGTTACTTATATAGTGCCAACATATTCTGCAGCGCTGTACAGAGGTTGTCCTTACTTACTGTGTCCCTATTGGGGTCCACAATCTAAATTCCCTTTGGTACATTTGGGGTGTGGGAGGAAACCAGAGTGCCCAGAGGAAACCCATAAAAACATGTGCAGAACATATAAACTCAATGCAGATGTTGTCCTTGGTTGGATTCAAACCCAGGACCCCAGCACTGCAAGGCAAAATTGCCAACCACTGAGCCACCGCACTGCCCTCCGTTTGTGGTATTTTTCAATGAAGTGTGGTCCATTCTGACAAGACATCATAAGGCAACAGCAGTTAATAGTGGCTCACCACAGTCAACACTATGGATGACAAATTACAACTTCAACTACAACTGCAATTGGCCGCCACAGTCATGTGACATTTCTTACGAAGACAGAGGGACAGAGGGAGACCCAAAGAGTAATGGTGCTGAAACTGGCAGGAATTGTAATGGTAAGTATATTCTTGTATATGGAGGTTTGTTTTTTCCACCTTAACCATAACCGTCAAACGTATGAATAATTTTATTACATATAATATTGGGATAATTATGTTCATAGTTTGGTGGGGTTTTTTTTTTTTGCTTTATTTTCAATTATAACATTCTATTCTGCTTTGCTTCACAAATCACATTTATTTTTCGTAATATAAAATGCTGATAATTTCAATTTTAGGGAAAATCATTACCTGATTTTATGTGACAGATATAAAATAGACATTTATGACATTAGAAAAACTTGCTTAGCACATCTAAACCAAGCACGCATGAATGCATTTGTAATGAACAATTTTCTGTTATCACAAGTACTACCAGAATTGATTAGAGATTCCTGGAATAATAGCATGAAAATTCTGTCTTAAGCGTTGGTTATTTTAGAACACCTCATGATCTCTAGACTAGAGTTTTCTTCTTTTAAAAAAAAACTTTTTATGAAAAATTTACGTTAACCCCTTTTTTCATTTTCATTTTGGCAGACCTTTATGACATGCCATAACAATCTATGTGCAACCCACTATTGCCTCACAGAGTGGTTGGTTGAGTAAAAGAGAGGGCCACCCCTCTGTTTAACTACTTAGATGCCACGGTCTTCATTGACTGCGGCATCTAAGTGCTTAAACGGCCGGGATCAGTGTTATCTCAAATCCCGTCCATTTGTGCAGGGTGACAGCTGACACCTACGGCGTATGGAGCGGGCTCAGCTCCTGATCCGCCCAACGCTTCCCCCTCCTGACTATGGCATACATGTACTCCGAATGTCGGGGGAAAGTTAAATACATTTTGAAAAATGCACAGCATTCTTACGCTAAAAGATTACACTCAATATAAAATAAGACTTCAAATGAAACTGTCAGACGCCTTTTTTTTTATCTTAACGATTATGCTTCAAATTTAAAATTTTTTGTGGTAAATGTAGCACTTAATTTATTATCGTCTGAAAGAAAATATGCAAATGCACAAAAATTCCCTCTATACAAATCTTTTTGTGTATGCTCCTTTCCAGGCAAGTGTCCCAAAAAAAAAGAAATAAAAAAAACAATAAAAAAAATACTCGTCATTTCATGGACAAATCTTTTCATCTATAGCCAGGGTAAACTTTATTGGTCTACATTAAAGCAGCACCTTAAATATATACATGTGTTATGGATTAGATAAGGGATAGTAACTTTATATACTGTTTATAGATAACACTGCAAATTGATACATTCAGCGGTCACAGTTCATGTTACAAGATGAGCCTCCTGTGTTTCCTCCTGTTGTAAGTATTTGAGTAACCGTTGTGAAAGCGATACATAGCAACGCAGAGCTATACTTTGATCCGTTTTATTTGGTTAAACACCTAGGGAGAGAAACTCTGTGAGGGAGAGCCCTTGTGCTAGGCCGCCATTTTCAGGATGAAGCAACTAGCTTACAGAGTACAACATAGGAACTGAATTCTCATCACATAACGTGGGCAGAATTATCTAGTTCTAAAGTTTAGCACAAAGATTACTATCCCATATCTGATACAGAGCTTGACTATTTTTTTGTTATAATGTAGACCAATAAAGTTGTCCATGATTTGGAAAAAGGTCTACTTTTTTTTCAAGAAACAGTGCCACTCCTATCCATTGGCTGTATCTGAATTTGCAGCTCAGTCACAGTCACTTAAAAAGTGATGAACTGCAATAGCAGACATAGTCCATGGACAAGAGTGGCGCTGTTTATGAGAAAAGAAAAGTAATTGACCATTCCTGTGTATATAGATTCTATGGGTTAACAGGGAAAACATTTTTTCTCTCTTTTCATAGTTTGATGTATATCAGTGTTAACTAATACAAGCAATGGTAATATCTTTTTGCAAATCTTACAAGTAAATTAAAGACATAAATATAATTAACATTGTACTATTAGGTTTAGAAGGAAAAAAAAGATATTAAGCTTAGTAGAAGATGAATTGTACATCTGTGAAAATGGTGTGCTTTGCTTCAAGTAGTTATTCTGCAAATCCAGCCGGTTATCACGTTCACAGCCCTCCATGGTCTAACTGAAGTGAGTGTTTATATACTGCAGCTTTCAAGCTTAATCCACTAATTTTACCATGGGCAGAAATTTTGTATGAATTTTCCACAACAAATACATGCATTCATCCTCTGGGAAATTAAAACCGTGTTGCTTTTCATTTCATATTTTGATCTATCGATATTTTTTTAATTTTCTTTTTAAAGTATATAAAAATGGCACTGCGTAGTTTTTAATCTGAAATATTATTCAATATAATATTATAAAATGAATTCAATCAAACTATTATAATATATATATTTATATATATATATATATATATATATATATATATATATATATATATATATATATATATATATATATATATATAAAAACTAATTTACTGTATAGTCACTGTATAAATGTACAGTAATATATTGTTACTATAACACCTCGTGCACACGACCGAGTTCGGGATGTGAAAATCGGTCTGTGTCTCGGCCGGATATCCCAGCCCGACCGTGGTATAGGTGAATGGGACTCTTGCCATCATAGACATTTATGATGCTACGAGTCTCTGCCTCCTCACGGAACTGCTGTTCTGTACTGTATAATTGTGTTCAGTACGAAACAGCAGTTCCGTGAGGAGGCAGAGCCTCCTACCATAATAAATGTCTATGATAGCAGAAGTCCAGTTCACCTGTACCGTGGTCGGGCCGGAAAATCCATCTGACACACGCTTTTCAGGGCCCGAACTCGGTTGTGTGCAAGAGGTGTAAATATATGGTTCATGGTCCATCTCCTCAGCTATAAAAGGGTTGGCTCATCAGGACAACCAACTTACGTTCATCTGCTCCCTCTACAGTGAGCTGATTGTCATGGATACAACTTCTAGAGCCCCCAACAATTTGCTGTCTGCACATCCACATTTCCCCAGCGGCACTGATTAAATTCAACAGGTGATCATGTAAATACATTAATACCTATACCTACTTAGCCCCAAAACCTATAACAGTCTGCACATACTAATGCATAAATATAATACCCATCAACATATGTGTAGACACACTCGTATGTTGTACAATAACCTACAGCACACCATATGTACCATACAAAAATTCATTTTTATTGAAAAAGAATTAAAAGCAATTGGCCATCAAGACCTAAAAAATAGGACATACACAATGTAAAACAATATGGTGGTGGTCAAAGAAGCACAATATTCACAACAATATTATAATGTCACCAGTATGTATCACAATCACAGAAAATAAATCAGGTAAACTTTCAAGAACAAGAAGTATACACTCAGTGAGTCACTACATATAGATAGAGTCCTATGAAAACCTTGATATTTGCAACAGACGATAAACTATTATCAACCAGTTTGTTGCATAATATGCCACTATTATACAATAGACCACCACCACCACCGAGCCCCATGTAAATACATCCTCATATGAGACCCTTTAGAGTGGGAATTTATCTTTGCAGTAGCTCTTCTCAACTCTGGCTAACAGGGGGAGTGCAAGCAGGGTAACTCCTGTGATGTCCATATTCAAAAATAGGGCTTATGGAAAGGGGTTGTTCTGATGGGAAAACCTCTTTAAACCCGTATAATGGAATCCAACAAACAAATCCTCTGTACAAAATCGACGTCAGGCAGAATTTGTATCGCGTTACTTTATGACTCTGCAAAGGAAAGAAAGAAATTTGCACTGTAACTTTACTACTTTAGATAATCAGGGATGTGCTCATCAGGGCCGGCTTTAGGGGTGTAGGGGGCACCACTGGGCTCTGCTCTGCTCCATCCTCTGCTCTTATTTACACACACAGAGTAAAGAGGCGCCACGGAGCAAGAGCAGGGGAGGAAGCTCCACCTACAGCCCGTCCTGCAAGAAGCCTGTGATCCTGTCAGCAAGGAGGGATGGTAAGTGTCTCTGTGTTTGTGTGTACATATATTCTACTGTGTATGTTCGCGTGAGTGCATGTGTGTCTGTCTATATATGTGTCTGCATGTGTTTATGTCTCTTTGTAAGTGTGTTTTCAATATTAAAGAAGAACAGACAAAATGAAGATATCTGTGCTGCCCTATATACTGTGCTGCCCTATATACTCTGCTGCCCCTATATAATCTGCTGGCCCCTATATACTATGCTGCAACCTATACACTATGCTGAAAACTATATACTCTGCTGGCCCCTATATAATCTGCTTCCCCTATATACTCTGTTGCCCCTATATACTCTGCTGCCCCCTATATAATCTGCTGGCCCCTATATACTATGCAGCAACCTATATGCTATGTTGTAACCTATATACTCTGCTGGCCCCTATATACTCTGCTTCCCCTATACACTCTGTTGCCCCTTATATACTCTGCTGCCCCTGATATACTCTGCTGCCTCTATATACTCTTCTGCCCCTATATAATCTGCTGCCCCCTATATACTCTGCTGCCCCTATATACTCTGCTGTCCCTTATATACTCTGCTGCCCCTATATACTCTGCTGCCCCTATATATTCTGCTGCCCCTATATACTCTGCTGGCCCTTATATACTCTTCTGCCCCTATATACTGTGCTGGCCCTTATATACTCTCCTCCCCTATATACGCTGCTGCCCCTATATACTCTGCTTCCCCCTATATACTCTGTTGGCCCTTATATAATCTGCTGGCCTTTATATACTCTACCCTTATATATATATATATATATATATATATATATATATATATATATATATGTGTATATTTGTCTCTGTGTGTGTTTATATGTGCCTGTGTGGGTATAGTTCTCAGATAGATACATAGGACTGCAGGTAACACTACTATATTATCAGTACTCAGAGAGTTATCACTGTGTGTTATCTGTGGTATTACATAGGACTGCAGGTAACACCTACTACATTATCTGTACTCAGACAGTTATCACTGTGTGTTATCTATGGTGTTACATAGGACTGCATGTGAAATCTACTACATTATTTGCACTGTGTATATTTGTGCCTGTGTGGGTATATATGGGTCTGTATGTGAATGTGTCTTTGTGCTTGTATGTGTATTTGAATATGCTCCTGTCTGCATATTTATATGTGTATGTGTGTGTGTGTGTGTGTGTGTGTGTGTGTGTGTGTGTGTGTGTGTGTGTGTGTGTGTGTGTGTGTGTATATATATATATATATATATATATGAGTATGTCTATATATTTACCTCTATGTATGTATATATTCCAGAGTGTGCGTATATATATTTGCCTGTTTGTCTGAATATCTGCCTTTATGTATGTAGAGTATATATGTACCAGTATGTGCGTGTCTATACTAGTCCATGTCAAAGAATTGGAATATCATCAAAAAGTTAATTTATTTCAGTAATTCAATTCAAAAAGTGAAACTCATATATTATATAGATTCATTACCCACAGAGTGATATACAGGGCCAGCTCTACGATAGATGGCGCCCTGTGCGAAATGATCTTTCGGCGCCCCACCCCATCATTAAAAAAAATGCCCCATAAAAAAATTATAATACCCCTTTAGTGCCCACATACAGTATAATAATAATAATAATATTTAATAATATAATATATTACAACCCCTTCAAGGACACAGTATTTTGTCCTCTAATTGTGCCCACAGAATTATGCCATCTGTAGTACCCCTACACAGTATAATGTCCGCTTAGTGGCCCCCACACAGTATAGTGCCCCCTGTAGATTTTGCCATACAGCCTCCCTGTAGACAGTGCCATAATCCCCCACCTCCTTTTTTGTAGATCGTGCCATACAGCCCCCCACACCTCCCCTTGTAGACAGTGCCATACAGTCCCCCACCTCCCCCTTGTAGACAGTGCCATACAGTCCCCCACCTCCCCCTTGTAGATCGTGCCATACAGTCCCCGCACCTCCCCCTTGTAGATAGTGCCCCCAAACAAAAACAAGAATTGTACTCACCTAGGCCCTGTACCCATGACGAACTGAGCTACTCCATGACGGGATCCTGTAGCCTAGTACAGACTTTCCCAACCTTTTCGGACTCGAGGCAGCGCTGGAAAAACAAAATTTACTCAGGGCGCCCCTACCAAAAATTGTTTAGAGAAAGACAGAAACGGCTAAGAACAAGCACTCCACTCGTAGGGTATGTTCACACACGTTTTTTGTAAGGCAAAAAAAATCTGCCTCAAAATTCCTTCAGCAACTGACAGCGTTGTGTGACCTTTTTTTTGTGTTTTTTCTTAAGTTGTTGAAGCGAATGCAAAAGACGCAAGAAAAAAAGCTTGAAACGGGTGCCGCAGGTATTTTCTGCCTCCTATTAATTTCAATTGGAGGTCAGAGGTGGGAACCACTTGAAGACCATCAGCCCACCACTCACAGTAAAATGACCATCAGCCCCCCACTCACAGCAAATGACCATCAGCCCGCCGCTCACTGATTCCCCCTGTAGGTAGCGCCACACAGCCCCTTGTAGGTAGAGGCACACAGCCCCTTGTAGATAGCGCCACACAGCCCCTTGTAGATAGCGCCACACAGCCCCCTTGTAGATAGCGCCACACAGCCCCCTTGTAGATAGCGCCACACAGCCCCCTGTAGAGTGCGCCACACAGCCCCCTGTAGGGAGTGCCGCACAGCCCCCTGTAGGGAGTGCCGCACAGCCCCCTGTAGGGAGTGCCGCACAGCCCCCTGTAGGGAGTGCCGCACAGCCCCCTGTAGGGAGTGCCGCACAGCCCTATGGTAGGAAGTGTCGCAAAGACCCCTGGTAGGGAGTGCCGCACAGCCCACAGCCCCCTGGTAGGGAGTGCCCCACAGCCCTCTGGTTGGTAGTGCCCCACAGCCCCCTGGTTGGTAGTGCCCCACAGCCCACTGGTTGGTAGTGCCCCACAGCCCCCTGGTTGGTAATGCCCCAAATCCCACTGGTTGGTAGTGCCACACAGCCCACAGCCCCCTGGTTGGTAGTGCCACACTGCCCACAGCCCCCTTGTAGGTAGAGCAAGCACTACGAAATGACCCTGATAGCTGGCAGGCAACTGACATTCAAAAAAGGACAACTGTGCAGGAGCACACAAAATACCCAGCTTTCCCAGCTATCAAATAAATGTGTGGAAATAAACTAAGATATAACTTTTATTTAGCCTGAATAAAGGATTAATCCTTTCAGCTAGATTAAATAAAAGTTATACCTTAGTTTATTTCCACACCTTTTTTTTTATTCCCGGGAAAGCTGGGTATTTTGTGTGCTCCTGCACAGTTGTCCTTTTTTTGTAGGTAGTGCAACACAGCCCACAGCCCCCCTGTAGATAGCAACCCCACCCCTTCCAGTATAGATAGCGCCATTGTAGCTCCCTGAAGGAGCGGAATCCCCGTGTGACCAGGGATTCCGCTCCTGGAGCGCTGCTTGATGTCTCTGTCAGCATTGCAGACGCTATGACCATCTATTCCACTCCAGGAGAAGCTCCTGTCGTCTGTGTCCATGACGTCATTGGCTTCTCCTGGAGTGGAATCCCCGGTCATAGAGTCTGCAACGCTGTGACCGGGGATTCCGCTCCTTCAGGGAGCTACAGTGGCGCTAGTAGACAGCAGATCAGGGAGATACCTCCCTGCTCTTCTATAGTGCCCACCCTGTAGATTGCAACCCCCCCCCCCTTCCAGTATAGATAGTGCCACTGTAGCTCCCTGAAGGAGCGTAATCCCCATGTGGTCGGGGATTCCGCTCCTGGAGCGCTGCTTGATACCTCTGTCCATATATGGACAGTGACATCAGGGAAAACTCCTGAAGCGGAATCCCCGGTCACAGCATTGCAGACGCTATGACCATCGATTCCACTCCAGGAGAAGCTCCTGTCATCTGTGTCCATGACGTCATTGGCTTCTCCTGGAGTGGAATCCTCGGTCATAGAGTCTGCAACGCTGTGGACGGGGATTCCGCTTCAGGAGTTTCCCCTGATGTCACTGTCCATATATGGACAGAAACATCAAGCAGCGCTCCAGGAGCGGAATCCCCGGCCACATGGGGATTCCACTCCTTCAGGGAGCTACAGTGGCGCTAGTAGATAGCAGAGCAGGGAGATATCTCCCTGCTCTGCTATAGTGCTGCCGCTACCGCTATAGCAGCTGCAGCAGCTGCTAGCGGCGCCACCGCCCTCATGCCCGGTGTCACCGCTAGCAGTCGCTATGGCTGCTACAGCGGTAGCGATGGCCACTAAGTGAAGAAGCGCCTGGGTGAAAAGGCGACTGCAGTTAGTGTGTGTATCCCCGTTGGTAGTTGCAACGGCGCGGGGATACACACACTCGCTGGCGCCCCTCTTGCTGTGTGGCGGCTGGCGCCCTGTGCGACCGCACTGGTCGAACATATCTAAGGCAGCTATGGTGATATATTTGCAGCATTTTTCTTTTAATGTTGATGATTATGGTAACAGTTAGCGAAAACCCAAAATTTAGTGTCTCAGAAAATTTGAACATTATATGAAGCCCAATTTCAAAAATTATTTTTACTACCGAAATGTAGGCCTACTGAAAAGTATGTACAGTATATGCACTCAATACTTGGTTGGGGCTCCTTTTGCATGAATTACTGCATCAATGCCGCATGGCATGAATGCGATCAGCCTGTGGCACTGCTGAGGTGTTATGGAAGCCCAAGTTGCTTTGATAGCTGCCTTCAGCTCGTCTGCATTCTTGGTTTTGGTGTCTCTCATCTTCCTCTTCACAATACCCCATAGATTCTCTATGGGGTTTAGGGCAGGCTAGTTTGCTGGCCAATCAAGCCCAGTGATACTGTGGTTATTAAACCAGGTATTGGTACTTTTGGCAGTGTGGAAAATGAAATCAGCATCTCCATAAAGCTTGTAAGCAGAGGGAAGCATGAAGTGCTCTAAAATTTCCTGTTAGACGGCTGCGTTGACTCTGGACTTGATATAACACAGTGGACCCCTAACCTTTACCGCTGCACCTCCGCTGCATCGGAGAACAGGTGAGGTGTCAGGGGCAGAGGTGTCTGCACAAGGGGTTGTACGTAGGAGGATGGCTTGGCAGAGGAAGCGCCGCAGGGGTGCAATAGCAGGAGTGCTGCAAGATTCTTCCCCTCCTGCTCTTGCAGGAGCTGGAGAAGGATTGGATGTGTGCCATCAGCCAGGGCTGCAAGATCATCGGAAACTGTAGCCTTTACCATGTGTTCCGTCTGGTTCTGGCCTGCAACATGGGGGTCAGAGCGGGGATGTTTCTAATGCAGGTGCCAGGGGGAATCCGCGTGATACTGGTCACTTGTCTGCCTTGTCCCTTTTTTCTGTTTCAGGTTCGGCAAGAAGTTTGTCAAGGAGAGGGACGAAACATCGGTCTGGAGGTGGTCATAGGCACGATCGTTGCAGACGTCGGCACGGCAGAAGTGGCCGTTCTCGGAGGGTGAGATCCCCCTCGTCGTCTTCTGGTACACATCCCTCCTCTTCTTCTTCACCGTCATCATCGACTTCGTACTCCCTGCCGAGGACGTGGAGCCATGCTGATGAAGGGAGGCAAAACAGGCGGCATCGTGTCGACACACGTTGTGCCGGGGAGGACCTGGGCAGGTCGTCCCAAGGAGGATCTTCAGCTCATGCACTGGGTGGTGAGCGATCCTCGGTTCCGGCGGCGCCAGTGGTGGAGGCAGCGACTTTGGGAGTGGCGGGGACCCCTGCGCTCGGTGAGTCCTCATGCGGTGACGCATGGCTTTCAAAATCATTAATGGCTGATAATGACTTGGTGTCTGTATTGAAGGCCGTGGTGACCAGGTTGGAGAAAAGTGATGGTGCTACTGCACCTTCTGTTCCGCCAGGGGGGCAAGCCCCTGTCTGCGAGGGAATCCAGAATCGCTTGTTTAATGTTTAGGGATTCCCTGTTGTGTGGTGTAGCCCCTCTCGGCACTCATCTGTCTGCTGAGATCAAGGAAAAAATTGGTAGGAACGAATTTGTGGATATTTGGTCCTTGATCTCAGTGGAACAGGTGACGGTGGACAAGGAGCGCACTTTTGAGCGAGGGTCGGATAAAAAGGTGAATGTTGCAAAAACGTTTGGCAATTGGCTCCCGGGTTTTGCTACCCTGGCGCATATAGCATGTCAGCAACACCCTGAGAAGGGTGCGGAGTTGTTCATATACTTCGATACCATCTTTAGCACCCACAGGCTGCACGGAGGTGCAGCGTGGTGGCGCTACGACAAAGAATTTTGTCGCCGATTGGCTTTGTCGCCCAAAATTGGCTGGGCGTCGAAGGCAACGGATGTATGGTTGCAGTTGATTCTAGCGCAAAGTGGTAAACAGGTTACTCCCTTTCCCAGCGGGGCCGCAGGTTCGTGAGTAGCTCCAGGGACCACGGCCGCATGCCCTACAGGAGCATGTTGGCTTTACATCGAGGGACATTGCAGGTTCTTTGCCACCTGCAAGTTTCGTCACGAATGCTCCATTTGCGGGGGTGCTCACGCGGCACTTCGATGCTTCCGCAGGGGGAAACAACCTGGTAAAGGGGCCGCTGCCAGCACAGCAGAGAACGCCGGTGGGCGTCCTCACGATGGGACCTTGGTCAGAGCGGTACCACAGGAGACAGGAGGCCGAGACCCTCGCTAACGGTTTTAGCGTGGGTTTCGTTATTCCTTTTGAAGAATCGTCAGTTATGCTGTTGTCGGATAACTTCAAATCTGCTTGGGATAATATGGAAGTGGTTAGGCCTAAAGAGGTTGTGTTGGGTAGGGTGGCTGGCCCTTTTGAGGAGCCCCGTTCCCCAAACTTGAGGGTTTCCCATCTTGGCTTGGTCCCCAAAAAAGGTAGTGCTAAATTTAGGATGATTCACCATCTATCATTTCCTCGTGGGGGCTCGGTCAACAATGGGATATCGAAAGAGGAGGCGGCAGTGTCGTACACGTCGTTTGATGTAGCAGTACACCTAGTTCGTAGTGCGGGCCCTGGGGCGCTATTGGCTAAATCCGACATAGAATCTGCCTTTCCTCTGTTGCCGGTTCACCTGGACTGTTTTCATTTATTAGGTTATTGCCTGGATGGGCTGTTTTATGTAGATATTTGTCTCCCGATGGGTTGCTCTATGTCATGTTGTTATTTCGAGATGTTTGTTTCATTTTTAGAATGGGTAGTGCGTTCTGAAACTGGTGTGTCTTCCATCATACACTATTTGGACGTTTTCCTTTTTGTAGGCCCAAGTGACTGCGGGGTTTGCGCTATGTTACTAAGCACGTTCAGGAAGATCATGTTGCGTTTTGGGGTTCCAGTGTCCGAGTAAAAGACGGAGGGCCCAGTTACGATTTTGTCTTTCCTAGGTATTGAGATAGATACGCGCGAATTGGTGTTTAGACTTCTGGCTGAGAAGCTTATGAGATTGGTGTCGCAGGTAGATCAGGTAGCTAAGTCTAAAAAGGCTACACTTAGGCAGCTACAGTCTCTCTTGAGTCTCTTAGTCTTTGCTTGTCGGATTATGCCCATGGGCAGGGTTTTCTCTCGTCGGTTGTCTTAAGCTATTAAGGGCGTCCTTAAACCGGATCATTTTATTAGGGTGTCCAAGAGTATGCGGGAGGATCTCATCATATGGCGCTCTTTCTTACATTCATTCAATGGTCGTGCAGTTTGTCAGGACAGTGAGGTTTCCAATGTAGATTTTCGTTTGTTCACCGATGCGTCAGGTAGCTGGGGTTTTGGAGCAGTCTTAGGTAGGCGCTGGTGCAACGCACCCTGGCCAGTGCATTGGCAGTCCCTCGGGTTGACTAAGAACATCACTATGTTGGAACTTTTCCCTATTGTAGTGGCTCTGGAGTTATGGGGTGCAGATATAGCTAACAAACGCATTTGTTTTTGGACTGACAATACGGCAGTTGTCCAGGCAGTTAATAGTTTGTCTTCCAGCTCTTTGCCCGTGTTAGCACTGCTACGTCGTCTAGTTCTGAAATGTTAGTGTCTCAATGTATGTTTCCGTGTGAAGCACGTACCTGGCATTGACAACAAATTAGCTGACGCTTTATCTCGTTCGCAGATGTCGGTTTTTCGGGAGTTGCATCCACAGGCCGCGAGGGAGGGGGGGTTTTCCCCCCCCCCCCCACTCACTTGTGTACCCTGGTCGAGAACAACTTGTGAGCCTGCTGGAAGGTTCAGTGGTTTCATCTACCTGGAAAAGTCATTGTCGGGCTTGGTTTAAGTGGTTGGAATTTGCTGGCGGTGTATTCCCGAGTGCTGCGACTAGGCATCTTGACATCACGCTGGATTTACTGGTCCATTTGAGGAAGGTGGGTAGCAGCGCATCAGTGGCGAACAAGTTTTTGGTTGGGGTAGCCTTTATGTTGAAGTTGTGGGGTGCTCGTGATGTCACAAAAGAGTTTGTAGTACGCCAGGCTTTGAAGGGTTGGATAAAAGAGCATGTCTCGCGTGATATGCGGCAGCGCGTGTCCTTTGCATTGCTGGTGAGAATCGTGGGTGGCTAGGGGGTCGTTTGTACAGATGAGTACGAACAGTGTTTATTTAAGACAGCGTTCATACTAGCATTTTTCTGTGCGCTTCGCATTAGTGAGCTGGTTGCCCCCAGTGTTAGTAAGGTGGGGGCCTTATTGGCGGACGACATGATCTTATTACAAGATGCGGTTCGGATCCGAGTTCGTAAATCCAAAACGGATCAGATGGGTAGAGGTGAATGGTTGTCAGTCGGCTGGGTAGGGGGGAGACGTGCTCTGTATCGGCCGTCCGGGACTTCGGGTCCCGGCGGACTTCCGGTCTGCAATATCTGAGCCACGTCAATGGCCTCCTTCTCACCCGTTTTCAGTTTACGGCGGTTTTTAAGTCTTGCCTGGGTAAGCTGGGCTTGTCGGCTGCAGAGTTTGGGACTCACTCTTTTCGCATAGGTGCGGCTACAGAGGCTGCCTCGCTGGGTTTGTGTGAGGGGGAGATCAGGCGTGTAGGTAAGTGGAAGCCAGATTGTTATAAATCGTATGTGCAGCCTGATTTACTGTGTTAATGTTTTTAGTTTTTGTTCATTTTCTTAATTTCTGTTTTGATTAGGTTGTTCAAGGCCACAGATATGGATTGTTGGACATTCATATATCCATTGGGCCTCCAGGCGCACTGCCCGGCACCCCATTGGCTCCAATTTGGGTCTCGCGCAATGCGACGTGCATTGGAGAGGCATTAGGGGTCTACAGTGGGTACAACTGTTGCCCGAACTAGTGTCCATTAGCAGGGATGTGAGGGGGCCGGTGGTTCTCATTATTCATGCGGGGGGCAATGACTTGGATCAGATCAAGTTGGCCGAGTTGTTGTCCCTGATAAAAACTGATTTGGATCGCATGGGGGGCCTATTTATGCCATGTGTGCTAGTGTGGTCTGAGGTGGTTGCTCGCAGGTTTTGGAGAAACGCGAGGGACGTCGCGGGCATTGAAAGGGCACGTCGCCTTTTGAATGTTTGTATTTCACGTTTTGTACGTTTTTGTCAGGAGTCGCGATCCGGCATCGCGAGCTGGAGGGGGATAACGCCGATCTGCTGGGTCCGGATGGCATGCACCTTAACAAAATTTGATTTAGACATTTCCCTGTTAGGGCTTTTGGAAGGTGCGGAAAGGGGTTTGGCTATGTTGGGTGGGGGTGGTCGGTGAAGCGAGGAAGCGTCTTGCTTCCCCTCCGTGGCGGAATTATGGTCTAGAAGGCGGGATAGGACACCCTACATGCCCACTGCTGGACAGCAGGTGGGGCGTATCAAGAGATAAGAAAAGATACATGAGTGGATAAATATGCCTTCAGGCCAAGTGTTTAAGTTAAATGTTTATGTTGAATAAAGCTGTGGCCATCCCCCAGATTTTCCATAAAGAAGTGTCCTGGTCTTTATTTTAGTTAAGTTACAAAGCGAATGGGCTAAGGAAATATATAAGTACGGACTTTACATGCAGTCTTACCACTACACTCTGCTGCCACTATTGTTTCGGGGATACTCTGCTGGTACTATTGTGTATGGGGGGAACTCAGCAAACACTCTATATAGGGGACATTCTGCTGGCACTATTATAATGAAATCTTTGCTAAAGGCTTCCCTGCTTTATTCTGACTGTGTCAGAATTTTATCCATGGTACTGAAAATACATCACCATATTGCAGCCGTCTAAATGTGGCCTAAGGCTACGTGCACAACAGCATCTTATTTGGACACATAACCCTGTTTGTTTTTATGAGCTGAAGGAATTAAAACAGCTGATGCTATCCCTAACCCTTTAGCCTAAAAGTATACATTTCGTTATAATGTCTTTTGTGTAAAGTAATAGTGACTATATGTTCCAGAGCCGGTCTCTTCTTACACAGTCTAGAGCTGGCACATGACTTCTCCCGTCAATCACTAGTTGCAGTGGTCATGTGCCAAACAGGGACAACTGACGATTAGATATGGTCTTGCAGAGTTTAAACTGATGAAAAATGCAGAATACAAGTCATATAATGATCAGGAAAGGGGTGTTATTCCTCATGTACATACTGTACACTTGACAGCTGACTTTGAAAAGTCACATGAAATGATTTAAATAATCCAATATCTTCCACGCATAAAAATAAACAGGTTTACGCATGTAAAAAAATAAAACACTAATGAAATTGCAGGATTGCAATGGCAATGTAGCACTATAAATATCAGTTAGAAAACTTTAAACAGGTACTAGTACTTTGTTAAAAAGAAATAAAGCAGATTATCTAGCTGATGTTGATTCGAACTGCTAGTCCTAGATACAGCAGTTGTCGGTCTGCAGGGTGCTTTAGCAGTCAGTCAGTGTGAAAGAACTTTTGCTGCTTTCTTCATGCATTTCTAATTTCTAAACAGATCTGGCATTCTATAGTGCTGCCCTGCTGAGAAGGGGGCAGATGGCATTAAAACACTCAACATGCTTCAGGCTGGTTATGAAAATCAATTGCATTTTATGTAGCACCATCTTCTCTATTTCCTTAAACCGCCTGCTGTTTAGATGTCCTATTTTATCTTATTAATTGAGCTAATTCCCCTAAAACTTCCTGTGGGAGGTAATTAAGAAGTTTTGTATCACTCACCCAAAATAAGACTATTGATTTTTTTTTTCACAAGAACAGATTTAGATATGTCAGTTTACGTCAAGCTTTAACCAGCTAGTTGATGAATAATACAAAAGCCAAATTTTATGGGTCTTCAGAATTTTTTATCCTCAAAGGTGCTGTTTGGTTCAAGTCCGAGGAAATAATGTTCACCAAAGTTACAAAGTTCATTAATAACTGTTCCTGTAATTTAACAAATGTGATAATGTAGGTTAAAATGGTAAATCGTCATAGAGAATATTCTTAAAATATTATTTGCCTACCAGGGCTAAATAAAATATATTTAAAGGCTATGGACACCTTCAACTTATTTTTATATATGTTTGTGGTTACCTGGAATTAAAAAATAGTTGCACTAAGTTTCAGGCTGCAATCTCCATTACTTTATTCATTTTCGGACCCCCTAATATTCCGTTTGCAAGCTGCTCTAGTTTCACAATTTACTCCTGTGTTCGTGTCCCTCTGAGTAATAAATGCTGAATGTGAGGTCTGTGTGTCCAGGATGCTACAGCCTTCACTAGCTCGCATGTATCAGCACAGCTTCAAAAAAAGTATTTAAGTATTGCAGTATGGCAATAAAACGAATTTTTAAGCAACATGACAGGCTTAGGATCAGTTCACACTTCATCAGAGCTTACTGAGGTATAGGTCGGGAGTATTCCCCGATGTGCACCTCTGACGGAAGACTCCAACTTAAGCAATTGTACAGATAAACAGTGGCATACTTCACTCATTGTCCCCAATGTAAAAAAAAAAAAAGTATCCCATGTGTTAGCCACTGTGTAAGAAAGATCATTCTGCGCTTTTTTTATATGAAAAAAAAATGGTATGTTGACACATACCACCCTGACAGAGGCCACTCTTTTGGCCTTTGTCAGGTGAATGGAGACATATGGCTACGTTCAGCATATGCACCAGGAGCTGTGAACGAGATGTGAGCAGAGCCTTAGATACACGGGCTCAGCAGTACCCTGTCCCTGGATATTACTTTATAATGGAAATAAGCTCTGTAGGGCCTGGAATGTATTACATGGATTTAACGGTTGTGTATTCTGCCTCTGACTACGTCTGATCAGTACTGTATTCACTTGTCCAGTCTGCAGCATGATGCGCTGCAAAGTGCCTGTGTGGATCTGACGAATGTATGGTCACTGTATCATAATATCATTCAGTTACATTATTGTAATAAAGAATTACAGTATAGTGGTAATATTGGTTTTCATATAGTGCTTTTATTTTGCCACTGTATGTTGGTATTATTCAGTCCCTGTAAGGTAGTGACTCATTCTATGGTGGGATTAATCAGTCACTGAATTATTTGGTGTTGGGGAAAACATTGATAGATACAGGTTCTAGATTCCGGTACTTTATAAAGTGCATAGCATTTCCCAACACAGCACATGACTTTGCAAAATACAACCTACTGCACATCAAGACTCACCAGGCATCGTTCACTGCCACTGTTCTAAAATTAAAAGAGGAGTAATATGTTAATGAAAGTAAGGTGTCTCCCAACAAATAAAAAATGATGTTTGTGTCAGAAAGTAAATGTAAGTTGTTTTTGTAATGCAGTTACAAAAATGAGTGTAAGGGCCTGTTCACATCACCGTTCGCTTTCCATTCTGGGGTTCCGTCGGAGGTTTCCGTCGGGTGAACCCCGCAACGGAATGTGAAAGTGAAAGCACAGCTTCCGTTTCAGTCACCATTGATCTCAATGGTGACGGAAACCTCGCTAATGGTTTCCGTTCGTCACCATTGCAGCAGGTTTCCGGTTTTCCGACGGAATCAATAGCGTAGTCGACTCTGCTACTTATTCCGTCGGAAAACCGGAAACCTGCCGGAATGGTGACGAACGGAAACCATTAGCGATGTTTCCGTCACCATTGAGATCAATGGTGAGTGAAACGGAAGCTGTGGTTTCAGTTTCACTTTCCGTTGCGGGGTTCATCCGACGGAAACCTCAGACGGAACCCCGGAACGGAAATGAACGGTGATGTGAACAGGCCCTTACTGCGTTGGTTTTAGCATGAGTGGGTAGCAGAGCTAAAAAATAGGCATGATCTCCTTTGTCAACAACTGTCTACACACTCTGACACTGTCAGCCCTAGTTGGGCAGTGTGAGACTGGCTAAGGACTGTGTGAATATATACCAATCTATTACCATAATTGTATCCTCTTCTGCTCAGGAATGTCTTAATTTCATTCATTTTTAGTTTACTTTGGCTTTATTAGATTTTTCTTTTAGAAAATTCATCATTTGTAGCCTTTGCTCTTATATAGTACACAAAAGTAAAGGTTCATAATGTCAGTAAGACATGAAAAATACTGAGCAATGTACAATATATATATATATATATATATATATATATATATATATATATATATACATACACACAGTATGACAGGAACAGTATTTGGCAGTTTTATTATTCCTTTTTCAATTTATAATGCAATAAACAGTCATGTTTGAACAACTATAAGTACCTTGATAATTGTGAACGTTTTTTTATGATTAAACATTGTTAAAAGTAATTACCTAGCAAGTGCAGTGTTTCTTTGTAAATGGCCAAAAATAATTAACTGTTCTCTAAAACTCCTTGAGCTGTGTTTATGAGAACTTTTTACCTATTTTTTTATTATCTTGCTTTGTTATTCAACATGGCAACATTTTCCCCTTATTTCTGAAATGTAAATTGTATGTTTACTTAGATTTTTCTCACATAAAAAGAAAGCATATAATACATGGGCATGACAGGTCCTCCAGAGTGAGAGAAATTCTTTGTAAAACCTTTTCACTCTGCTTTATAGAGTAGGATCCTGGACTTTCAAAGATTATGTCCAGTTCTTTGTTAAATCATCATCAATCTCCCTGTCTCCCTTATACAACTAGCACTGTTATAAAAGGTACTATAAAGTAATTTAAATATGGTACAGAAAGACATATAATTTCAATACTGTTATTGAAAAGTTGTTAGTAAGTTAAAGCTTCCTTTTAAGACTGGGTGCTTTGAATACACTGCCAAATAGCTACAGCCTTTTATATAGGATGGGTAGGAGTACATGGCAGACACGGGCAGGAATGCTTGCGGTACTGAAAGTACTCTTTTATCCATTTCTGATTTAATAATTTTCGAGCATAACAATAATTGCTCATTGTGAATTCAGGGAATGATCGACAATAAACCATAAAGCTAGTTAGAATGAAAAATGTTGTATGTAAAGACAAATTTTTGACCAATTTAATCAGATTTTTTGGGTGAAGAACCTCATCAAGTGCTGTAAGGCAGGATTGCTGGTAGAAAATACAACAATACTGGTTTATTTTCTTGAGATTTCAATATCTATATTATTTACTTTAAGTTGCACCAACTTCTAGAAGAATAAAACAAATATTCTATTCAATGGTAACAAAAAGCTTTCCAAAATATTTAATTAGATCATTAGCACCTGGCAAGACAACACTTTCACCATTCCAAAGTGTTTTGATATCTTACAACACATCATTATCTCTCCCTAATATAAAACTTGATGGAGCAAATGACCTTAAAAGTTAATGACCTAATCAGAATGATGTTTGTTTTAGTAAATAAATATACACAGTTCTGTGAAAAGTATTTTCCGCTTCCCAGATGTCTCCTATCATTGCACATTTGTCACACTGAATGGTTTCTTTAAAATCTAATATTAGACTATGGGAAACAAAGATTTTGAATTATTAGAAAATTCTTAAAATAAAAAATACATAAAATAATAACTGCCCCTTTAAAAGAAGTCTGTATCCTGGACAGACCTTTTTAACTTAGGGCATCAGAACTTTAAGAAAAACAAAATGTATTCGGGGCACGGCTAAAAACTGCACCATGTGTGGGAATTGTTTGAGCAGTACTACATGTTTGCAAATCTATAGCTTTTTAGCATGTAAGTTGCCATTGACTTGCCCCTGTGGTCATACTTGGCCAATAAGCTGAGATCAGGGACGGCTCAATGGGTGAAGGAACACAGCTGGTTTTTCTTAGGGTCAGGCCTGTCCTGGTGATAATGACTAACTGGTTGCACTACATTCAGCAGTTATAATTGTAATGAAGCGCTTCCTTTAAATTTATATTATCAGTCGTATCAGTTGTAGAACGTTCGCCCACTCTTCATTGGACTACTGCTTTACTTAAGACACATTATTAAGTTTCAAGTTCTGCAATAGCATCTTCATTGGGTTCTAGTTTAAACGTGTGGACTGCCTCAGTCAAAGTTTTATCATTTTCTCAATTATTCAGTAGACCTTATTTCAATAACAGTGTTCTACTAGTTTTTCCAGGAAAAAAGCTCAAAGGATTGTGCATTATGCCTATAGGACTGCCCTTTCATTTCAATAGATATCACTTCGGGTCACAGGTTCTTGGCAGGCCCCAGACAGAACAACACACTATAGCGATAGAGTACAGATATCATTGTAGGCATATTGATTCAGTGTAATATCCGTGGCTGCGGGCTGTCAGCTCCAACCTCCCCCTGACAGCCGCAGCCACGAGTCGGCAAGCGCTGGCCCCAGCCTCCTCCTCAGGAGACGCCAGCGCTCGCGTCCACTCACCTCGTGCCTGCTCTTAAAGGGGCAGCGCGTGCACCGAACCGCGTTGATGAACTTTGACCCGTGAGTACCCTGGACTATAAGAGGGGTCCAGCCCCCTAGTTCTATGTCTGAGCGTTGTTGTGTTCCCTAGATTGTCTATGTGATGGCCTCATAGTGTGTTCCCTGTTCCAGTCCCTGTCCCTGTACCTATACCTGTTTCCAGTTCCTGTTCCTAGCAATCGATACATCCCTGGTCTAGTACTGAGCTGTGCCAAAGTCGTGCTGTGCTGCATCCACATCTGACTTGCTCTACCTCGCCTGACGTCCGCCTGCTACCTAGTCCCAGCTGAGCCTGCCCTGCCGCTGTCTGAGCTGTCACAGGTACCTATAGACATTCACCTGCTCCCTGTTGGCCAGCTGCCTTACCGCCAAGGTGATACGGCCCAGTAGGTCCACAGACCCTTCGTGACATGCAGATTGTTGGCAATGGCAGAAAGTGTGGATTTAAAGCTGGACACTCCCGGCAAAGCTGCGTTACAAGAGGTGACAAGGTTAAAAGCGATAGGTCACAAAGGTTTAAATAAGGTTAATTAAAAAAAATTTATAGCTGTGCTGAGCCCAGGCATATGAAAAACCATTGGAGTATAGAGCGGAAATTCCTTCACTTTATCCCTGCCTGAGGAGTGGCTCCTGTAGTCTTCAACTTACCCTCCAGGAAAGCTAGGATTCATGTGAAACTGCATGGTTTATTAAAACTGATACCCAAGACCTTTTATTCATGTTCATACCCTATGCAGTAAATAGGATATTGTAGGAAATTGTTTTCATTAGTCTAACTTTTTGCAGTTTTATATTCAGGATGAACACAGGGCCAGCGTTAGGGGGAGGGCAAACTGGGCAATTGCCCAGGGCCCCCTGCCCACTTTAGCAGTCGTACTGGCTGCTACAGAGCCCATGTTATGAGGGGACCCGGGGCGCCCGACACATAACCTTTATAGGACATGCGGCGTGGGCCCCCTCATTCCAGATGGCATCGCTAGCAATGGGGGGGCCCCTGGGCAACCTGGGCTTCCATAACACCTCAATAGTGCCACAGGCTGATCGCCTCCATGCCACACCGCATTGATGCAGTAATTCATGTAAAAGGAGCCCCGACCAAGTATTAAGTGCATATACTGGACATACTTTTCAGTAGGCCAACATTTCGGTATTAAAAATCATTTTTGAAATTGGACTTATATAATATCCTCATTTTCTGAGACACTAAATTTTGGGTTTTCATTAACTGTTACCATAATAATCAACATTAAAAGAGAAAAATGCTGGAAATAGATCACTCTAGGAGTAATGAATCTATATAATATATGAGTTTCACTTTTGGAATTGAATTACTAAAATGAATGAACTTTTTCATGATATTCTAATTCATTGAGAAGGACTAGTGTATATATATATATATATATATATATATATATATATATATATATATATATATATATATATATCTAGAAGAAATCCCACAGCACTCCAATGTAATAAGAAAAAGTGGTTTATTCAGTCAGCACAAGATTTCTTCTATATTTACCTATATCCCTTGGATCGGGATTACCTGCCTGCACCCACTACCATAAGTTCCTACTGTCCCGGGTCCGGCGGGACAGTCCCGGTTTCACACCGCTGTCCCACCGTCCTGGGCAGTCTGTAAATGTCCCGCTGGGCGCTGCATCAGAACAGCTGATCGCTGCTGACTGCAGCAGCGATCAGAAGAAGGCAGGAGTCTTGCGGCGGTGTTCTCACTGGGATCGATGCCGCCCCGTTAGTGGACCAGTCCAGTCACCTGACCTGTCACCTGACCTGTCATCTGACCTCACCGGTCAGGTGACTGGACTGGTTCACTCCCGGGCTAGCATCGACACCAGTGAGAACGCCGCTGCAAGACTCCTGCTTTCTTCTGATGGTGAGTGACGTCAAAGCAGAGTGGAGAGTGGCAGCAGTAGCCCTTATTCACACGACAGGGTCTCCCGGCCGGGTGATGGCCGTTCATAAAAGGGCCATCACACGGCTGCAGTAGGAACAATAGACCCCTAATGGGGCTATTCACACGACCTATTTTTTGACGGCCCAGGAAACCTGGCCGTCAAGCAATGGGACATGCCTTATTTTCGTCCGTTTACCAGGCCGCCCGGCTCCCATAGAAGTCTATGGGGCCGGGTAATACACAGCCATCACCGGAATATGTCCCAAGTGACTGCCGTGTCTTCCGTCGCTCGCGCTCTCTCTCCTCCTGCTCCTCTCTCCTCCTCACAGTGCAGAGTGCATGTGAGGAGGAGGAGGGTCTTTTTTTGCTCTCTGTAGGAGTTGGAATCACTAATTCCCGGCCGGATTTTAAAACGGACAGGGAAAAAAACTGATGCAATACGGGTCAAAATCGGCCGTTAAAAATGGCAACATGGCACGAAACAGAATCGGAACGGATGCAAAACGGCCGTTTTTATCGGCCGACACTCGGACCCTGTCGTGTGAATTAAAAATCGGCCGTTTTTCCTGCCCGGTTTACATCCGTTTTGCATCCGTTCCGATTCCGTTCCGGGCCGTGTTGTCATTTTTAACGGCCGATTTTGACCCGTTTTGCATCCGTTTTTTTCCCTGTCCGTTTTAAAATCGGATACATTTCATTTAAATTTGTTGCCACACACAGCCCTTTGTAGATAATGCCACCCAGCCCCCTGTAGGTAATGCCACCCAGCCCCCTGTAGGTAATGCCACCCAGCCCCCTGCAGGTAATGCCACCCAGCCCCCTGCAGGTAATGCCACCCAGCCCCCTGTAGGTAATGCCACACTGCCCCTTGTAGGTAATGCCACCCAGCCCCTTGTAGGTAATGCCACCCAGCACCCTGTTGGTAATGCCACCCAGCTCTCTGTTCGTAATGCCACCCAGCCCCCTGCAGGTAATGCCACCCAGCCCCCTGTAGGTAATGCCACCCTGACCATTGTAGGTAATGCCAACCTGCCCCTTGTAGTTAATGCCACCCTGCCCCTTGTAGGTAATGCCACCCAGCTCCCTGTTGGTAATGCCACCCAGCTCCCTGTTGGTAATGCCACCCTTCCCCTTGTAGGTAATGCCACCCTGCCCCTTGTAGGTAATGCCACCCAGCTCCCTGTTGGTAATGCCACCCAGCTCCCTGTTGGTAATGCCACCCAGCCCCCTGCAGGTAATGCCACCCAGCCCCCTGCAGGTAATGCCACCCAGCCCCCTGCAGGTGATGCCACCCAGCCCCCTGTAGGTGATGCCACCCAGCCCCCTGTAGGTGATGCCACCCAGCCCCCTATAGGTGATGCCACCCAGCCCCCTGTAGGTGATGCCACCCAGCCCCGGCCGGGGATTGGGGATTCCGACTCCTACAGGGAGCAAAAAAAGACCCTCCTCCTCCTCCTCACATGCACTCTGCACTGCGAGGAGGAGGAGGAGGAGGAGAGAGAGCGCGCGAGCGATGGAATACATGGCCGTCACTCGGGACACATTCCGGTGATGGCCGTGTATTACCCGGCCCCATAGACTTCTATGGGAGCTGGGCGGTCGAGTAAACGGGCGAAAATAGGGCATGTCCCATTTTTTGAATCGTGTGAATAGCCCCATTAGGGGTCTAGTGTTCCTAATACAGCCGTCCCCCGGCCGGGAAACCCGACAGGGTCCGAGTGTTGGCCGATAAAAACGGCCGTTTTGGGCCGTTTTTCCCGGCTGTTTTGCATCCGTTCCGATTCCGTACCGGGCCGTGTTGCCGTTTTTAACGGCTGATTTTGACCCGTGTTGCATCCGTTTTTTTCTCTGTCCGTTTTAAAATCGGATGAATTTCATTTACATTTCTTGCCCGTGGTAGGTAATGCCACACAGCCCCCTGTAGGTAATGCCACCCAGCCCCCTGCAGGTAATGCCACCCAGCCCCTGCAGGTAATGCCACCCACCCCCCTGTATGTAATGCCACCCAGCCCCCTGCAGATAATGCCACCCAGCCCCCTCTATGTTACATAGTTACATAGTTACATAGTTACATAGTTTGTACCGTTGAAAAAAGACACATGTCCATCAAGTTCAACCAAGGGATGGGAAAGGGGAAGTGGGATGGGAAAGGGGAAGTAAAAGATTTCTACACATAGCAGTTAATATTTTTTTGTTCTAGGAAATTATCTAAGCCTTTTTTAAAGCCATCTACTGTCCCTGCTGCGACCAGCTCCTGCGGTAGGCTATTCCATAGATTCACAGTTCTCACAGTAAAGAAGGCTTGTCGCCTCTGCAGGTTGAACCTTTTTTTCTCCAGACGGAGGGAGTGCCCCCTTGTTTTTTGAGGGGGTTTTACATGGAACAGGATTTCACCATATTTTTTGAATGCGCCATTCATATATTTATATAAGTTAATCATGTCCCCCCTTAGTCGTCTTTTCTCAAGGCTAAATAGGTTTAGTTCTTTTAATCTTTCCTCATAACTTAGATTCTCCATGCCCCTTATTAGCTTCGTTGCTCTTCTTTGTATTTTTTCCAACTCCAGGGCATCCTTTCTATGAACTGGAGCCCAGAACTGGACTGCATATTCTAGATGAGGCCTCACTAATACTTTGTAAAGTGGTAATATTACATCCCTGTCCCGCGAGTCCATGCCTCTTTTGATACACGACAATATTTTGCTGGCCTTTGAAGCAGCTGATTGACACTGCATGCTGAAATTTAGTTTATGATTTATAAGTACACCCAGATCCTTCTCAACAATTGACTCCCCCAGTGTAGCTCCCCCAGCCCCCTGCAGGTAATGCCACCCAGCCCCCTGCAGATAATGCCACCCAGCCCCCTGCAGGTAATGCCACCCAGCACCCTGTATGTAATGCCACCCAGCCCACTGCAGGTAATGTCACCCAGCCCCCTGTATGCAATGCCACCCAGCCCACGGCAGTTAATGCCACTCAGCCCCCTGTATGTAATGCCACCCAGCCCTCTGCAGGTAATGCCACCCAGCCCTCTGCAGGTAATGCCACCCAGCCCCCGGCAGGTAATGCCACACAGCCCCCTGTATGTAATGCCACCCAGCCCCCTACAGGTAATGCCACCCAGCTCTCTGTATGTAATGCCACCAAGTCCCCTGTAGGTAATGCCACACAGCCCCCTGTTTTGCACCCATCCCCCCCCCCTTCCAGGAGAAGTCACTGACTTCAATGTCCATATATGGAGAGGAATCCCCGGCCACAGGGTCAGGGATTCCGCTTCAGAAGTGAGTGACGTCACTGTGTCCATATATGGACAGTGTGGTCACTCACTTCATCTGTAGCGGAATCCCCGGCCACAGGCTTGGGGATTCCGCTTCAGAAGTGAGTGACGTCGCTGTGTCCATATATGGACAGTGTAGTCACTCACTTCTCCTGTAGCGGAATCCCCGGCCACAGGGTCGGGGATTTCGCATCAGAAGTAAGTGACGTCGCTGTGTCCACATATGGACAATGTAGTCACTCACTTCTCCTGTAGCGGAATCCCCAATCCCCGGCCGGGGATTGGGGATTCCGACTCCTACAGTGAGCAAAAAAAGACCCTCCTCCTCCTCACATGCACTCTGCACTGTGAGGAGGAGGAGCGAGAGCGCGAGCGACGGAAGACACGGCCGTCACTCGGGACACATTCCGGTGATGGCCGTGTATTACCCGGCCCGGTAGATTTCTATGGGAGCAGGGCGGCTGGGTAAACGGCCGAAAATAGGGCATGTCCCATATTTTGACGGCCAGGTTTCCCGGGCCGTCAAAAAATCTGTCGTCTGAATAGCCCCATTACGGGTCTATTGTTCGTACTGCAGCCGTGTGATGGCCATTTTATGAACGGCCGTCACCAGGCCGGGAGACCCTGTCGTGTGCATTAGGGCTAAAGCCTACCTCTACCGCTCTCCGCTCTGGCGGCAATGTGGCACCTACAGGGGGACTGTGTGTGGAGCTATCTACTGGGGGGCTGTGTGTGGAGCTATCTACAGGGGTGCTGTGTATGGAGCTATCTACAGGGGGCTGTGTGTGGCGCTATGTACAGGGAGCTGTATCTGACGCTATGTACAGGGGGCTGTATCTGGCGCTATCTACAGGGGGGCTGTGTCTGGCACTATCTACAGGGGGTCTGTGTGTGGCACTTACAGAGGGCTGTATCTGACGCTATGTACAGGAGGGCTGTGTGTGGAGCTATGTACAGCGGGGCTGTGTCTGGACCTATCTACAGGGGGCTGTGTGTGGCGCTATCTACTGGCGGGCTGTGTCTGACGCTATCTACAGGGGGCTGTATCTGACGCTATCTACAGGGGGGCTCTGTGTGGAGCTATCTACAGGGGGGTTGTGTGTGGAGCAATCTACAGGGGGGCTCTGGTGGATGATTTTTCCATTGACCGGTAGCAGAGTTACACAACTGGAAAAAAAAATCCCCATCATGTAACTCTGCTACCTGTCAATTGAAAAGTCATCCACCACAGGGTCTCCCTCTTGACTTTCATTGTTCTCAGCCTTTTGGTTTGTCCTTCAGCTGCTGCCGCTGTGATGAGCAAATGTTATACCCAAGATAGGAAAAGTAACATAAGGACGATATAACCTGATCCATAATATCTGTGATATCCAGACGGTCCAGAGATCCGCAGTGAGAATGTGCGCTTGTTATTTGCAGAAGGATCTGGCTGTGATTTGATGTGTTTATGTGGGATATTGGGGCGTGGTTTATGGGCGTGGCTTAAAAATATCCCTCTTTTCCGAATTCAAAAGTTGGGAGGTATGCCCACTACCATTTTGGAATTGAATATTGAGTGCTGCTCATTTCTGTTTGTGTAGATAGATACACAAAAACCAGAAACAAATAAAGTGAACGAAAACAAAACACAAACACGTAGGCAACTACCCAAATGCCCTCATTGCCGGAAACTATATACCCTAATAAATGGGGAAGCCGTTTTGGCACTTTTTTTGTGTGAATGTACTAAATCAAATATTAAAGAGCTAACAATAAGAAACATTTAAACATTTTGGGATTTGTTGAACAACTTACTCCAAAGAAATAAAAAAATTATTACTGTAAGGGTATGTTCACACACACTAATTATGGACGTAATTCTGGCGTTTTTGACCCGAATTACGTCCGAAAAATGCGCCTCGATAGCGTTGACAAACATCTGCCCATTGAAAGCAATGGGCTGACGTTTGTCTGTTCACACGAGGCGTATATTTACGCGCCGCTGTCAAATGAGGGCGCGTAAATAGACGCCCGAGTCAAAGAAGTGACCTGTCACTTCTTGGGGCGTAATTGGAGCCGTTATTCATTGACTCCAATGAAAAGCAACGCCAATTACGTCCGTAATGGACGCGTAGTTCAAGCGCCTGCACATGCCGTTACGGCTGAAATTACGGGAGAAAACATCCCCGTAATTTCAGCCGTTACGGACGCTGTCGTGTGAACATACCCTAAGGGTATGTTCACACGAGAGCATTACGTCCGTAATTGACGGACGTATTTCGGCCGCAAATACCGGACCGAACAAACTGCAGGGAGCCAGGCTCCTACCATCATACTTATGTACGACGCTAGGAGTCCCTGCCTCTCTGTGGAACTACTGACCCGTACTGTAATCATGTTTTCAGTACGAGACAGTTGTCCGGCAGCGAGGCAGGGACTCCTATGATGCTAGGAGCCCGGCTCCCTGCAGTGTGTTCGGTCCGGTACTTGCGGCCGAAATACGTCCGTCAATTACGGACGTAATGCCCTCGTGTGAACATACCCAAAGGGTATGTTCACACGTTTAACAAAAAACATCTGGAAAAATACGGAGCTGATTTCAGAGAAAACAGCCTCTGATTTTCAGGCGTTTTTGAAGCTGAGAATTAAATTTGGAGCTTCTTTTGAGGCTTCTTTTCAGACGTTTTTTGAGGCGTTTTTTGAGGCGTTTTTCATAGTGTTTAATGGAAAATCAACTCCAAAAAACGCCTCAAGAAGTGACATGCTACTTCTTTTTACAGAGCGTATTTATACGCTCCGTTTTTTGACAGCAAAGCGTAAAAAATAAAGGCTCGTGGGAACAGAACATCGTAATTCCTATTGAAAGCAATGGGCAGATGTTTGTAGGCGTATTAGGGGCGTTTTTTCAGGCGTAATTCGAGGTGTAAAACGCCTCCATTAGGGTATGTTCACATGACAGCGTCCGTAACGGCTGAAATTACGGGGATGTTTTCAGGAGAAAACATCCCCGTAATTTCAGCCGTAACGGCATGTGCAGGCGCTTGAACGCCGTGTCCATTACGGACGTAATTGGCGCTGCTTTTCATTGGAGTCAATGAATAACGGCTCCAATTACGCCCCAAGAAGTGACAGGTCACTTCTTTGACGCGGGCGTCCATTTACGCGCCGTCATTTGAAATGTAAATATACGCCTCGTGTGAACAGACAAACGTCAGCCCATTGCTTTCAATGGGCAGATGTTTGTCAACGCTATCGAGGCGCATTTTTCGGACGTAATTCGGGGCAAAAACGCCCGAATTACGTCCATAATTAGTGTGTGTGAACATACCCTTAGGGTATGTTCACACGGAAGCGTCCGTAACGGCTGAAATTACAGGGCTGTTTTCATGAGAAAACAGCTCCGTAATTTCAGCCGTAATGGCATGTTGAGGCGCTTTTTGCAGCGTCCATTACGGACGTTAAATGGAGCTGGTTTTCCATGGAGTCCATGGAAAACGGCTCCATTTACGTCTGAAGAAGTGTGCACAGAACATCGTAAGACCCATTCTAATGAATGGGCAGATGTTTGCCAACGCTATCGAGGCGCATTTTCGGACATAAACCGAGGCGTAAAACGCCCGAATTACGTCCTTAAATAAGCCGTGTGAACATACCCTTACATCTGAAAATAGGTCGTGTGAACCCAGCCTAAAAGTGGTATATAAAACAGCCCAATATGTCACAACAAAAACTATGCAAAAAGTATATTGGTAACAAATAATAAAGTTGGGGCTGTTTAACCATGTGCACAAGAACCCTAAAAGTGTCTTGACTGTAATAATCCTGCCGTTAAAGGGTTAAATACTTTAGAATAGTCCCACAAGGAGTTAGTATATATGAATGTAGGTTCCATTAGAAGCTTTTAATCTCACCCATTTATGTTACAAGTCTGGTGATCCGTGAAGAAGTCCTTCTGCACATCATGTTATTATGGACTTTTAAGGCCATTATTTATAAATGTAGAGGTTATTCTCAGTGAGATTTATTTTTCTGGAAAAATAACAAAAGTCATTCAAAACTCAAAAGTGTTTTAATATTTATGTGCAATCTGTATGGCCGTGTAAATGGAATCATGCCAGCTTCCCCCTTGACCAGTTTAGCCACTGTTGCGTATATATTTTAGGAAAAAGCTTAACGTTTCTTAGAGTCTTTAATGTTACAGATCTCGGCATGGCATTCTTGTATGGTGTATCAAATTCACAGGGGCAAATAAGCATGTTTACTGTAAAAATGGACAGTCTGTGCTATGGTTCCTTTATGTGGATTTTGTGGTTATTTTAAGTCTGAAAAAAAACAACTAACACACTGCGACATACGGTCTGCTGTACACAGTGTCCATTCAATCCTGCAGTCTCTAAAAATGTACAGTATCCAGCTGAATGCTTTTGGTATTCACGTCGTCATTGCTATTTAAAAAAATCACATATAACCAAACAGATCACTTGTGCAAAATGTAAATGTATACTGTGTGTTTTTATCCTTGATTTTATCCTTGATTTATTTTTAAGAATAAATGGTCACAAACACGACTTATTTAACAACATCGTACGATATTTCTCTTCATGTTTAAGTTTCAAGCAAAGTTTCCTTTATTGATTTCATTTGGTGTAAAAAATTATTTACAACTGTGCATCCAACTGCTCAACTTTTAATTCTTGAAACATAACAGGATTAATTTAGAACCCTGCAAATGGCTTAAAATTCAAAAACTAGTCGTAGTAGGACAATCGAAACTAATTGTATATTGGAAAATTCCCTCCCATGGCCACAACTAACCAGTAGCCTTGGAGAGTGTCTTTTCCATGATGCTTCAGACCATGTAACCCTTAATGGGGTATTCCTATCTTCAACATTTATGGCATATTTACAAGATAAACAATAAATGCCTTATAGGTGCGGGTCCCACCCCTGGTACCCCACCTTTCAGGAGACAGGAATAAGGTTCAATTGAGAGGCGGCCGCACTTTCACGCGGCCCTCTTCGTTAAAATCTATGTGAGTTACAGAAAAAAAAATAGAAACAAGCAATGATCGACTCTTTCGCTAACTACCATAGATTTCAATGGAGATGACTCCACACCGCTCTGTTCATCTGTACGGAGACTGCGGCTGCTTGGAATCAGCAAACAGGTCAACTGTCACCTGTTCTCCTTATGGGTGAGGATCCCTGCCAGCCCCGCCGAGATAATAATTGCAGGGGCCAGCAGGGAGAGACAGTCCTGGATCGCGGCAGGGTTAATATATTGCACTCTTCATTCTAGTTATCGGTGTGGGGTCCCTCAGAAGGCAGAGTATAATACTGGTAAGGGCACATTCAGTCTGCAGTGTAATTCTGCAGCAGCCGTTTTTTACATTTGTTTCTATACAATTTTAGGAAACTTATTTTCCGCAACGTCTGAACTAACTGTGCAGAATTTCGGCTGCGGTGCAGAATTTTCCCTCCGCAGCATGCTCATTACTTTGCGGAGAAGAAGCGGAATTCCACTGCGGATTTCAGCCTTTACAATGCAAAAACAGAAATCTGTGGCAAGTCCGCTGTGATATCTGCAACGTCTGAATTACCTGTCAGATATGCAAATGTTGCTGCAGATTCATTGTGTAATTGCTTCGAAACTGCACCAACATTTGCAAAAATTCCGCCACAGCTGGACATGGCCTAACAAGAACATTTTTGCCAACTTTGTCTCGGAAGTCACAAAAATTTACCCAGTCACTCTTCAGTTCTATTACAATTTTCCATCTAAACATTGCCTGTGAATTAAAATGACTTTTGGACTAATATAAAATTATGAGAACATAAGATTAACAGACATAAAGCAAATATGTTTTGATTAGCAGCTTAATAATGTCTCTCTTGGTAGTAAGCACGGAAATACAGGATCCCTGCTGCCGTGATGCCTTAAAGCCGTTCTGGTTCCAGCGCACATCTGTATCGCCTTCCCTTCTGGACCAACATGAAGGTTATAATGGGAGCCCAGAAAGACATGTATTAGTCCCACATAATCATATTTTAATGGTACATCTTTTGTGTCTCCATAAACAAATCCCAATAACTGTTTCTCCGGAACCCCCTGGCACAAATTTCCACAGTTGGTTATGGTTCTATTAATAAACCGGAAATACAGGCAACATATGTTTTCCATGAATACAGTTGTCCTCACTGTACATTAGAAAAGGCCTATGTGTATTTTTTCTACTGCCTGCTACCACGGCGTATTCATCTTACTACACAGAATAGGACACATTTACAACAAAAAAAAGTGCCAGAAAAGTGGCATAATGTGGCAAATATTGGCAATCAATAGGTGGCATAAGGAAGGAAAATGTTTCCAGTATTTCATAAATTGTGCCAAATACATTAGGTAGCGTGTGTTATTTAAATAATTTTGATGCAATTTTGTTACAAGTATGACAGATTTTTAAAAAGATGCATCATAGGGGTATAGCTGAACAATGATTGTGCGAGATATATTGAGTTGTTTTTTTTTGCATACATTTTTTTTCGATAGAATAGGCAAAAATTTATTATTTAGTGAGTGTCATTTTGAAAAGTCTGGTGAAATTTTCTCCAAAGAAATAGACTTGTTCTCCCTTTGTATAGTATCCATCTTCAATATTGATACATGTGCCTCAATGTACTCATAATCATGTTGTAACTTATTAGCAGATTTTAGTTTTAAAATAACGACTTACTACCATTATAACGTGCTAGAATGTGAAATCTAAACCACACTCAAGTTAATGATAAATAGTAAGAGGCGCAGTGACAAGGAGCTCCATGACCAACAGTACAAAACAGCCAAACCAAAAATAACATGCAGATAGCTAGTAATCCTAATCTTTGCCAGTGATTGGTCCTTCACCACAAGGTGACCTAAAACACTTCTCCATTATTTAAAGAGTAATTAGAATTTATGAGAGTAGACCAAAAATACAATACTACACAATGGATAATATAAAACACTAACATATACCTAAACCAAAAAAAGAAAAAAAACAAACATAATTTACAGATCAGTCATAATCAAGCGGTAAATAAACCTCAAAACTATAACGGAAGTATTGATTTATTTTAATAATTAGTGACGCTTTGTTGTATTTCTTTTCATGAATGCAATGTAATGATAGCTATTAATGTACAGTAAATATCACAGTGAATATACAGCGGCGCATTTCTTTCCTCTCCCACTAGATGGTGCTGCATATATCTATTTGATTTATGTGCCACTGTGTACACTTATTGTACTGGACCTTCTTTTAGAGCTTGGTTGTTATAGTTGTCCAAAAAAAAAAAAAAATTTCCTACTTCCTTTCCCATTCCTTTCCTGAATAATAAGCCAGAATACAATGGGCTCCATAATGGCTTTCCACCTGACCTATGGTGGTGTTCATGTCATAAATGTAGGCCATGTTGTTGCTATAGGGCACATAGGGGAAGAGAAGCTTGATTTTTGAAGTGACCATCACCACCATTACCCCACACACCACGCTATTTTACAGATTGGTGGTTTATTTTGGAACGGGTGACAGATAAGCTACACGTCTAGTATGCCTCTGTTCTAGGAGGGTTTGAAGGGGGTTAGGAGCCAAGGGAGCGAGTTAAGGGGTCTGATTTTCATACATCCCCCCCCCCCCCCATACAAGGCCTGCAGCATTATACTGGGCTGTAAAACGGGACCATGCGTGAAAGCTATTTGTTTTTCTTTAAATTGATTTTATTGATTTGCCTCACAGCGCCTGACAGAGATTATTTTTTTTATAAAGTACAGTACTTATACCTCCTAACTGTACATGATCAATAGTTGTGTAGTGTAGAGATTATTTAGTTATGTATTGGAGTTTTTACTGCTAAATAGAAGGATTGCGGTATGAATTGGTTTCTACATGTAGATATTTTATATGTGTATAGTCTATATTACTTGTTTGATTAACTTCTCTATATTTTATATTTGCATTCTCCGTTCAGTTCTGTTATGGTTAATAACCCAATAAATAGTGAGTATTAGGTCCTGTTCACATCAGCGTAGGCTTTCCGTTCATGGGTTCCGTTGCAGCTTTCCGTCGGAGGATGGAAAGCTATGGTTTCCGTTTGCCTTTCAGTTCATGGATTCCTCAGATGGAAAGGTCTGATGGAACCCATGAACAGAAGGGTGACGCTGATGGGAACACACCCTAAGGCCTGATTCACACGAGCGTATTTTACGTCCGTGTTACGGACGTTAAAACAACATCCGTCACATGGACATATGTAATTCAATGGGGTCGTTCACACGGCCATTGTTTCAACGGACAGTTTGAAGGGTCGGTTGAAAAATAGAACATGTCCTATTATGTTCCGTTTTCACGAATCCCTCCATAGACTCAAGTCTATGGGGGTCCGTGAAAACGGAACCGGTACGGTGGAACCTCAGACGTGAAAAACGTCACGTTTATCACATCCGAGTTTTCCCACGTTCGTGTGAATCTGGCCTAAAAAGGAGGTTTTTGCACTCCATTTGTCGAAGCTGCAAAATGAAACATGGCGGTATGCCATGGCATCAATAAAACAAAACCAAAGTCAATCAGGGACATGTGGCCTATAAAGGAGAAACCTGTAAAAACAATGTCAAGGTCTTTACATGTTTCAATGGTTTGTTTTACTTCAAAAGTAATTTTTGGTGTAAATGGGTGTTCACATTTTCAGGCAAAAACACATTGGGGGAGATAAATGAGCCAGAATTCTGGATCATTTTGCACAAAATATTTGCCAACATACACCTGATTTATTATGTGTTTTAGACACATTTTGCGTCTCACAAGACTGTTTCAAAACATTTCTAGAAAGGGTGTGGCTTAGCAAAAGAGGGCGTGGTTTAAACTGTGCCAAAGTGCACCAAAAATGCGCAAAATAGTGCAAAATATTGGTCTAAGATACGCCAACTAAGAGGTGGCATAAGGAAATGTGACTAATGTGTCTCGCAAGATGAGCCAAATTTATTGTACAGCATGCGCCACTAGCGCATCTTCTGACTGCCTGGTCTGGTCTAATAAATCTGCCTCATTATTTTAATGGTCCTTGGCTGGGACAGTATAGGATGAACAATGCATAACAGCTTGGCCTTGAAAAATCTGTATATTTCTGGTTTTGACTTAAAGGAAAGGTGTCATGATTTATTTATTTATTTATTTATTATTAATTTATGTGATTTTATGTAATAAAATATTATATTTACTTTATTTTTGTCACAAAATGTAGTTATTATTTACATGTTTTTACTGTACTGGGGGCTGCCATTTTTTATTTAATCTGTGTATGTGTCACTTCACGACACATACACAGATGAAATATGGCAGCTACAGGGCATAAGACATAATAAATGGGAGCCGTTCATTATATCCTGTGCTTGTGCCGTATACCTCTGTACTGCGCATGCTCTGTGGCAGGCACAGTTCAGAGTGACCCAGCATAGAAGCTGGTTTGTAGGGGAAAAGCCAGCTCCATTTTGGTGAAGACCGGCCAACTGCAGGTAAGGTGTGTGTGTGTGTGTGTGTGTGTGTGTGTGTGTGTGTGTGTGTGTGTGTGTGTGTGTGTGTTTTGTGCGTGTGGGGGGGGGTTGTGTGTGGCGTTGCTGCATGTTTGGGCTGCACCCCCCCCCCCTTTTTTTTGTTTTGTAGGTTTCGCTGTACATATTGGACTACATCGTAAATTCGTTGGACTACTTAAACATTTTTAAAAAATAAATAAAATAGTTAACGAGGGTCTTGTGGGGGAGTTTTCTCATATTTTCTTATGTCTCTGTGGTTTTTTTTAATACTTTATTAGTGCCTTAGTAATGGCAGTTGTCTGTTAGGCGGCGTCCATTACTAAGGTGGGGCTTAGTATTAGCCAGTAAAAAGGCTAGTAGTAACCCCCCCATTATTACCCTGGTACCCACCGCCACCAGGGGTATCGGGAAGGGCTGGGTACAATCCAGTACCCGACCATCTGTAGTGATGGTCAGGCACTGAGGAGGTCACAGGCAAGTATTATGAGGCTGGGAAGGGCAAAAAACTGCGGCCCTTCCCACCCTGGTAATGCTAGGCTGCTGCTGCTATGTTGTATCTGGCTTGTTATGAAAAATGGCTCTGTCTTATTGTTAAACAGTTTTGGAGCCCAATGTTTTGAAATTCCACCATTTAAGCAGTGCATGTATTGATATCATCATGCACTTGCAGCATGCCATTTATGATATGCCATGAGTAAGGACACGAGAGTTGTCCAAAACGCGTAGGCACAACTACCATTGCAACCACCCCTATTAATTATGGAATTGTAACTTTTTTTGAATAAAATTGGAACATTGCTTCCTTTTAAAACAATTAGCGCTGGATCATAGTCTCTTTCTGTCTTTTGCAAGCATGCCATTTAGTTGTGATGCCCAAACTAATTTCAACACAATCCATATTAAAAGGTGAAGCATTCAGTTCTATTATTCATATGTGTAAAAAGTTCACATCCTCTTTACAATTGCTGACAAATTGCTTTACAAATGCTTCCATGGAGTATTAGGATGGATTCACACGCGGCAGATTTTGTTGCAGAAATTTCTACGACTAAAGATCACTTCAATTCATCTAAAGTGGTTTGTTTCTACATCAAGCACATAGATTTCTGCATGGACTTCAAATGAATAGCACTAAATGTTTGCAAAAATTCTGCCATGTGTGAATCCACCATTACAAAGCACAGAGGACGGTTTCCATTTCGGATAAATGAGCATCTAAACTTAAGATCTCTGCCGAAATAACAGCTATACCAGACAGGTCAGAGACCTGCATAGCTGACATAATTACAGGCTGTTAGAAAATATATAAATGGTTAAACCTAATCCCAAGTCATAAAAGTTAAAATATACGCAATTGTGGAATTTTATGGTATGACTCTTACACTTCATACAGTATAATTGGAGATACTGGAGCTGGACATGCACCAACACAACTGAAGTATTTATGGCTTTTTATTGCGTTTGGTCCTCTTTAAGTAGGAGGCTTAGCAGGAGAAGTATATAGACAGATTCAGAGAACAGGCTTCAATGGATCGTCCTTAGTACTAATTTACAAATTCCCACATCAGTCATTTTCTCTGACTATCAGAATGGAAGGCTCCATTATTTTAACACATCGGATTCTGAACAGTGGGCAAACATGTCCTGAAAATACAACCATTTGTAAGGGACCCTCCTGTGTATTGCCCCCTGACAATTTCAATGCTACTCTAAACATAGTTTTAAGTACTGTCATCACCATCATGTTAGCTCTAGTCATGTTTTCAATGGGCTGCACTGTGGAGGTAAAGAAATTTTGGGGTCACATAAGACGCCCCTGGGGCATAGCAGTAGGATTCCTGTGTCAGTTTGGGATAATGCCCCTCACTGCCTTTGTATTGTCTCTGGCATTTAACGTTCATCCCGTCCAAGCTGTTGTTATTTTAATCATGGGCTGTTGTCCTGGTGGCACTGGCTCTAACATCCTGGCATACTGGGTAGATGGAGACATGGACTTAAGGTAAGATATATATGTATATATATATTTGGATCCCAAACTTGTTCTGTATTTCATTCTAAGTGCTTATATGGCAGTTAATACCGTGCTCTTGTTCAAATATTTTCACACACACTTTTTGTTTTCACCATTTTTAAATGCTTGTAAAAAAAATGCCATCAATTTTAATTGTTTTTCATGTCATTCTTTTTTGGTTGCATATTTATTTTGTTTCATTTGTGGCGTTTTTGAAGTCCTATAGAGAACCCTATGGGGAAAAAAGCAAAAAATGACACCACACCCAAAGAATGATGCGTTTTAATAAAAATAAAAAAAACACTACAGACCCCATAAAACTAACCCAAAACCCCACAAACAAAACTAAATTGCATGTACTGCGTTTTATAGTGCACTATAGACATTTATGTAATATCTGACTGCAAGAAAAAAGCGCTAAAAAACGGTATGTGTGAATCCAGCTTAAATAGGTTTTATGGTATGTTTTCAATAGACCATCAGTTCTCAGTCAAGACACGTGGGAGATACAGTTTTTGGTTGTACCCATTAGCGTATATTGACACACCGCAGATTTGTTGCAGAAATTTTGCGACTGTTCCATTCATCTAAATGAGTATTTGGATAAATGGACAACCCCATTCATTTGTATGGAACTGATTTATAGTAGCAGAAATTTCTGAAACTATCTATCTAATAATGAATATATAATTTCAACCTTGCATTTGTATTGTATATACAGTATCACTGCTTGATTGGCCAGCAAACTCGCCTGACCTAAACCCCATAGAGAATCTATGGGGTGTTGTCTAAAGGAAGATGAGACGCCAGACCCAACAATGCAGACGAGCTGAAGGCTGCTATCAAAGCAACCTAGGCTTCCATAAAAGCTCAGTAGTGCCACAGGCTGATCGCCTCCATGCCACGCCGCATTGATGCAGTAATTCATGCAAAAGGAGCCCCGACCAAGTATTGAGTGCATATACTGGACATACTTTCAGTAAACCAACATTTTGGTACTAAAAATTGGGCTTATATAATATTCTAATTGTCTGAGACACTAAATTTCGGGTTTTCATTAACTGTTAGCTATACTCCTCAACATTAAAAGAAAAAATGCTGGAAATACAGTAGATCACTCTGTGTAATGAATCTATATAATATATGACTTTCACTTTTTGAATATAAGGACACAGTAATATGGATAGATTGGTATCCCATTATCTGGTCGCCAGGTTACAAATCCATGCAGTTTACTGCATTTCAGTTTATTGTGTGTCACTAAACTGGAGGCTTTACAGATGTATTTGGAAACAACAAAATGTAGGTCATAACACTTTAGTACAGTTATGTTAATATGGGCCATGTATATATTGCTTCAATAAAACAGATCAAAGGAAAATGTTCTAAAAGGGAATGAAGAGAATTTTATTTTTTCATTCGACATCATGAAAATTGTATTCCAATGACAAACTTTGCCTCCATAACAACTTCATGTTAAAATTTACAAATAAATATCAGAGTGCCTTGCTGAAAACTTTCTTGTTTCCTCTTTAAGTAATACAGAAGATCTCTGTATGTTCAGAGATTGTACAGGGAAAAATTGGATGCCTTGTGGATCATACAATAGAGCTAGAGACACTCTGTATGGCACCATATTGCAGCACTATTATTTTCCGTAATATGGCGTCCAATTTTTTTCCTGAGGATTTCATATAAAATCGTTGCCATTTAGGCGTACAGAAGCAAAGAAATCTGGAAGATTGTACAGTCAGGTCTCATGCACAGGGTCATGCCTGTAATCACGGTCTGCAATTACAGGCACAGCCGGCAGCATTTTTGGCCTGTGTCCTTTTGCTGAAGCTTTCTACAGCCCGGACACCTTCCCAAATATACAGGAAGGTGTCCGTGCTCAATAGAAGTGAATTGGTCCATAATTGCGAACCGTAATTACAGTCTGTAATTATGGACAAATTCTACTGTCGTGTGCATGGGGCCTTATAATATGCTAATATGCATGAGGCCAAAGGCCATTTTCATTTGTCAATATTTTGCATCAGTATATGTAATCCAAATCCAGTAGGGGTATCAAAACATGGAAGAGGTGCAAATGTTTCAATCATACTTTTTCTCTGTATCGGTTTCACTCCTAGTTTTGGCTTACAAATACTGATGTGAAATAGTGACCAAGATACTTCCATGTGAAAGAGGCCTAAGGGCATGGCCAGATGTGGCGGAATTGCTCTGGAAATCCGCAGCGGACATTTTCTCCATCGGTTTCCACACCTTTTTAGTTAGGTTCGTGCACACGTTGCTGAAAACTCCGCTGCTGACCATAGGCTGCGGTGCGGAATTTGGTGTCCGCAGCATACACTGGCTGTTGCGGACGTGTAGCGGACTTGTTGCGGATATATTGCGGAATTTCTCCATTGACTTCAATGGAGATTCAAAATTCCGCAATGAAATCCGCAGATGTTATGTGTGTTGCGTTGCGTATTGGTTTTACAAACAGGATATATCTTCATTCTGGCTGGACCTATGTATTTCTAGGTCTATAACTAGACTGAAATGAAATGTTTTAAAAGACACCAGGATGTACTCTTCACCTGAATACGCAACGGCTAATTTGCATCAATTTACTGCACATTTTAGGCAAAGCCGCAACAGAATCTGCAACGCAGATTATGTGCGGCATTGATGCGGACAGTGTCTGCAGAAACCCGCCACGTCTAGCCATGCCCTTACAGTCATCTAAGCACCCACAATCCACTGCCTTCTGGTTACATGAAACCAGCAAAACGCAATGTAGCTCAAGATTGTTACAAAAAGAATAATAAAATATTTATAAAGTTATAAAATGTTTTAATTCAGAGATTAAAACTGGAATTATGCGATTGAATTGTTGTTCAAAAGTAAAGTTCTACTTTAACTCAAAGCTTAGTTACACCTGCAAATTGCATATTAAACGGGTTGACCATGTAGGGGGCGGTTTTTCATACTCATGACCTATCCACAGGATAGGTCATCAGTATATGATCCATGGGGCTCCGACATCCGGACCCCGCACCAATCAGCTGTTCTGGCTGCCCCCAGGCATCGGAAATTATGCAGTGGTCGGTGCCGGAAGCAGATGGCTCCGTACACTGAATAGTGGTCATGCTGGGTTACTGCAGCTCTGCTCCTATTCACTTGAATAGGAGCAGAGCTGCAGTACTACAGCAAGGCTGTTATACTGTGGTCGGAGTAAGCTGTTTTCGTTACCAACCACTGCATAGCCCCCACCAATCATATACCGATGACCTATCCTGTGTATAGGTCATCAGTATGAAAAACAGCCGCGTGCCTGGACAACTCTTTTTAAGGCCTTATTCACTGGAGCATGTCCGATTTACGTCCTAACAAAAAGGACCGTTTTTTTATCCATAAGAATGTCTGTGCTACGTCATTCTGGTTTACGTGTGTCACCTGTTTTTTCCTCTTCAAGCATTTCCTGGTTTTACTTTTCTTTTTTTTTTCTGCATTTCTTTAACATCTGATCCATGAAAAATGGACAGCATACGGTTGTGTAAATAGCCCCATTGAATTGCATGGGTTAAAACCAGGGGCGTAACTAGGAAAGACTGGGCCCCATAGCAAACTTTTGACTGGGGCCCCCCCTCCCCTGGGTGTCACACAACCCCCCCTTGTAGATAGTGTCTTTTTTACAGCCCCCCCTATAGATAACGCCATACAGCCCCCTGTAGATAACGCCATACAGCCCCCCCTGTAGATAACGCCATACAGCCCCCCCTGTAGATAACGCCATACAGCCCCCTGTAGATAACGCCATACAGCCCCCCTGTAGATAACGCCATACAGCCCCCCCTGTAGATAACGCCATACAGCCTCCCCTGTAGATAATGCCATACAGCCCCCCCGTAGATAACGCCAAACAGCCCCCCTGTAGATAACGCCATACAGCCCCCCTGTAGATAACGCCATACAGCCCCCCCTGTAGAAAGCGCCATACAGCCCCCTCTGTAGATAGCGCCATACAGCCCCCTTTGTAGATATCTACAGAGGGGGCTGTATGGCGTTATCTACAGGAGGGACTGTGTGGCGTTATCTACAGTGGGGACTGTATGGCATTATCTAGAGGGGGGCTGTATGGCGCTATCTACAGAGGGGGCTGTATGGCGCTATCTAGAGGGGGGGGCTGTATGGTGTTCCCTACAGGGGATGCTGTATGGCGTTCCCTACAGGGGGGTGCTGTATGGTGCTCCCTACAGGGGGGCTGTATGGCGTTATCTACAGGGGGGCTGTATGGCGTTCCCTACGGGGGGGGCTGTATGGCGCTATCTACAGAGGGAGCTGTATGGCGCTATCTACAGAGGGGGCTGTATGGCGCTATCTACAGGGGGGCTGTATGGCGTTATCTACAGGGGAAGGGCTGTATGGCGTTATCTACAGGGGGAGGGCTGTATGGCGTTATCTACAGGGGGAGGGCTGTATGGCGTTATCTACAGGGGGGACTGTATGGCGTTATCTACAGGGGGGTTGTATGGTGTTATCTACAGGGGGGGCTGTATGGCGTTATCTACAGGGGGACTGTATGGTGTTCCCTACAGGGGGGGCTGTATGGCGTTATCTATAGGGGGGGCTGTATGGCGTTATCTACAGGGGGAGGGCTGTATGGCGTTATCTACAGGGGGGCTGTATGGCGTTCCCTACGGGGGGGCTGTATGGCGCTATCTACAGAGGGAGCTGTATGGCGCTATCTACAGAGGGGGCTGTATGGCGCTATCTACAGGGGGGCTGTATGGCGTTATCTACAGGGGGAGGGCTGTATGGCGTTATCTACAGGGGGAGGGCTGTATGGCGTTATCTACAGCGGGGACTGTATGGCGTTATCTACAGGCGGGTTGTATGGTGTTATCTACAGGGGTGGCTGTATGGCGTTATCTACAGCGGGGCTGTATGGCGTTATCTACAGGGCGACTGTATGGTGTTCCCTACAGGGGGGGCTGTATGGCGTTATCTATAGGGGGGACTGTATGGCGTTATCTACAGGGGGGACTGTATGGCGTTATCTACAGAAGGGGCTGTATGGCGCTAACGCCATACAGCCCACACTGTAGAGAACGCCATACAGCCCCCCCTGTAGGGAACGCCATACAGCCCCACCCTGTAGGGAGCGCCATACACCTCCCCCCTGTAGGGAACGCCATACAGCTCCCCCCTGTAGGGAACGCCATACAGCCCCCCCTGTAGGGAACGCCATACTGCCCTCCCCTGTAGGGAACGCCATACAGCTCCCCCCTGTAGGGAACGCCATACAGCGTCCCCAACTCCCAAAAAAAATGCGACCTAAAGTGTGTCCTACAAAAGACATGTATCGCCTATCTACAGGATAGGGGATACATGTGTGATCGCTGGCACTGATAGGGAGAACGGGGGACCTAAAGTCCCCCAAGTTCTCCATAACTAACCTCTGACTTCCGGCGTCTGCGCAGCTCAATAAAAATGAAAGGAGCGCTGGTCACGCATGCGCACAAGTGCGACCGGCGCTCCATTCATTTCTACGGAGCTGCCCACACAGACCCCGGAAGTCCGAGGTTTGTGATGGAGAACTTCAGGGGACTTTCAGTCCCCCGTTCTCCCAATCGCTGCAAGTGATCACACATGTATCCCCTATCCTGTGGATAGGGGATACATGTCTTTTGTTAAATGGCAGAGCAGGGAGATACCTCCCTGCTCTGCCGTAGTGTTCAGTGGCGTCCCGCTGTAGCAGCCATAGCGGCTGCTAGCGGAGCCTCCGGCCATGGTGGGGGCCTGTGCCGGTGGGCGACACGGGCCCCTTCATTCCGCGGGCCCCGTAGCAGCCGCTACGGCTGCTACAGCGGTAGTTACGCCACTAGTTAAAACGGACAGCACACGGACGAGAAATACGCTAGTGTGAATAAGGCCTTAATATTATATATATTTGAATTGTATGTTAAAGAGTGCATTTAACCCAGATTCTTCATGTACCATTATTACAGCAGACTATATTCACTGACACAGGCAATGCATTGTTTGAGCAGACTAGAGTGCAAAATCTGATTTTCTCCATGTGTTTTTGCTCTGTGGCCTGGCTGTTATTATGCATTTGGTTTTAATAGACGTCATGTATGTTTTGTAACAACGATTATTGATTTGTTTTGCAGTATAAGCATGACAACTTGTTCCACGCTCCTTGCATTAGGCATGATGCCGCTCTGCCTTTTCCTCTACACTAAAACATGGGTTGATTCCGCTTCCATTGTTATCCCTTATGACAGTATTGGTAAGTGATTCTATTACACAATGTAATATCAGAGAATACTGTGCATTAAACAGATGTGCTAACAGAGAATATATGCTTCAATTCGGAGTTCGTTAACCATTTCTGCTTTAAAGAAAGAACAAGAAATGTTGACAAAATGGCGAGGAAGCATTTTACCGACTTTTCAGAACAGTACAGTAGCAGAGTTTGATGCAATGACAGCTAAAGGAAAACCAAGAATAAAAAATGATGATATATATATATATATATATATATATATATATATATATATATATATATACATATATATATATATATATACACACTACCGTTCAAAAGTTTGGGGTCACCCAGACAATTTTGTGTTTTCCATGAAAACTCACACTTATATTTATCGAATGAGTTGCAAAATGACTAGAAAATATAGTCAAGACATTGACAAGGTTAGAAACAATGATTTTTATTTGAAATAATAATTTTCTCCTTCAAACTTTGCTTTCGTCAAAGAATGCTCCATTTGCAGCAATTACAGCATTGCAGACCTTTGGCATTCTAGCTGTTAATTTGCTGAGGTAATCGGGAAAAATTTCACCCCATGCTTCCAGAAGCCCCTCCCACAAGTTGGATTGGCTTGATGGGCACTTCTTGCGTACCATACGGTCAAGCTGCTCCCACAACATCTCTATGGGGTTGTGATCTGGTAACTGCGCTGGCCACTCCATTACAGATAGAGTACCAGCTGCCTGCTTCTTCCCTAAATAGTTCTTGCATAATTTGGAGGTGTGCTTTGGGTCATTGTCCTGTTGTAGGATGAAATTGGCTCCAATCAAGTGCTGTCCACAGGGTATGGCATGGCGTTGCAAAATGGAGTGATAGTCTTCCTTATTCAAAATCCCTTTTACCTTGTACAAATCTCCCACTTTACCAGCAACAAAGCAACCCCAGACTATCACATTACCTCCACCATGCTTGACAGATGGCGTCAGGCTCTCTTCCAGCATCTTATCAGTTGTTCTGCGTCTCACAAATGTTCTTCTGTGTGATCCAAGCACCTCAAACTTCGATTCGTCTGTCCATAACACTTTTTTCCAATCTTCCTCTGTCCAATGTCTGTGTGCTTTTGCCCATATTAATATTTTCCTTTTATTAGCCAGTCTCAGATATGGCTTTTTCTTTGCCACTCTGCCCTGAAGGCCAGCATCCCGGAGTCGCCTCTTCACTGTAGACGTTGACACTGGCGTTTTGCGGGTACTATTTAATGAAGCTGCCAGTTGAGGACCTGTGAGGCGTCTATTTCTCAAACTAGAGACTCTAATGTACTTGTCTTGTTGCTCAGTTGTGCAGCGGGGCCACCCACTTCTCTTTCTACTCTGGTTAGAGCCTGTTTGTGCTGTCCTCTTAAGGGAGTAGTACACACCGTTGTAGGAAATCTTCAGTTTTTTGGCAATTTCTCGCGTGGAATAGCCTACATTTCTAAGAACAAGAATAGACTGTCGAGTTTCACATGAAAGCTCTCTTTTTCTAGCCATTTGGAGAGTTTAATCGAACGCACAAATGTAATACTCCAGATTCTCAACTAGCAAAGGAAGGTCAGTTTTATAGCTCCTCTAAACAGCAAAACTGTTTACAGCGGTGCTAACATAATTGCACAAGGATTTTCAAGTGTTTTCTAATCATCCATTAGCCTTCTAACACACCTAGCAAACACAATGTACCATTAGAACACTGGAGTGATGGTTGCTGGAAATGGGCCTCTATACACCTATGTAGATATTGCATTAAAAACCAGACATTTGCGGCTAGAATAGTCATTTACCACATTAACAATGTATAGAGTGTATTTCTGATTAATTTAATGTTATCTTCATTGAAAAAAACAGTGCTTTTCTTTCAAAAATAAGGAAATTTCTAAGTGACCCAAAACTTTTGAACGGTAGTGTATATAGCTAGTTGAGAATCTGGAGCATTACATTTGTGGGTTCGATTAAACTCTCCAAATCTCTAGAAAAAGAGAGCTTTAATGTGAAACTCGACAGTCTATTCTTGTTCTTAGAAATGAAGGCTATTCCATGCGAGAAATTGCCAAGAAACTGAAAATTTCCTACAACGGTGTGTACTACTCCCTTCAGAGGACAGCACAAACAGGCTCTAACCAGAGTAGAAAGAGAAGTGGGAGGCCCCGCTGCACAACTGAGCAACAAGACAAGTACATTAGAGTCTCTAGTTTGAGAAATAGACGCCTCACAGGTCCTCAACTGGCAGCTTCATTAAATAGTACCCGCAAAACGCCAGTGTCAACGTCTACAGTGAAGAGGCGACTCCGGGATGCTGGCCTTCAGGGCAGAGTGGCAAAGAAAAAGCCATATCTGAGACTGGCTAATAAAAGGAAAAGATTAATATGGGCAAAAGCACACAGACATTGGACAGAGGAAGATTGGAAAAAAGTGTTATGGACAGACGAATCGAAGTTTGAGGTGTTTGGATCACACAGAAGAACATTTGAGACGCAGAACTGAAAAGATGCTGGAAGAGAGCCTGACGCCATCTGTCAAGCATGGTGGAGGTAATGTGATGGTCTGGGGTTGCTTTGGTGCTGGTAAAGTGGGAGATTTGTACAAGGTAAAAGGGATTTTGAATAAGGAAGGCTATCACTCCATTTTGCAACGCCATGCCATACCCTGTGGACAGCGCTTGATTGGAGCCAATTTCATCCGACAACAGGACAATGACCCAAAGCACACCTCCAAATTATGCAAGAACTATTTAGGGAAGAAGCAGGCAGCTGGTATTCTATCTGTAATGGAGTGGCCAGCGCAGTCACCAGATCTCAACCCCATAGAGCTGTTGTGGGAGCAGCTTGACCGTATGGTACGCAAGAAGTGCCCATCAAGCCAATCCAACTTGTGGGACGCGCTTCTGGAAGCATGGGGTGAAATTTCTCCCGATTACCTCAGCAAATTAACAGCTAGAATGCCAAAGGTCTGCAATGCTGTAATTGCTGCAAATGGAGCATTCTTTGACGAAAGCAAAGTTTGAAGGAGAAAATTATTATTTCAAATAAAAATCATTATTTCTAACCTTGTCAATGTCTTGACTATATTTTCTAGTCATTTTGCAACTCATTTGATAAATATAAGTGTGAGTTTTCATGGAAAACACAAAATTGTCTGGGTGAATCCAAACATTTAAATGGTAGTGTATACTCTGATGTACTACGCACAGCTTACATATACCCTGATGTACTCCGCCCAGTTTACATATGCCCCCACATTATAAGATAAAATACCACTAAAACACCAAGCAAAATCTGCGCTTCAAAAGCCAAATGGTGGTCCAACTGAGCCTGGCAGTGTGCCCAAACGGCAATTTATGACCACATATTGGGTATTACTGTATTCTGGATAACCCGCTTAACAATTTATGGGTGTGTGTCTACGGTGGTACAAGCTGGGCACAACACATTGGGCACTGAAATGGCATATCTGTGGAAAACTGCAATTTTCAATCTGCAACATCTATCGTTTACTCATTTTTGTAAAACACTTGTGCGGTCAAAATGCTCACTACACCCCTAGATAAATTCTTTGAGGGATCTAGTTTCAGAAATGGGGTAATTTTTCAGGGGTACCACTGTCCTGGTACTATATCTCAATGCAACATGGTGTCAAAAAACGAATCTTGTAAAATCTCCACTCCAAATACTAAATGGCGCTCCTTCCCTTTAGAGCCTTGCTGTGTGTCCAAATAGCAGTTTATGACCACATGTGGGATAGTTTCCTACTCTGAAGATGTTGCTTTACAAATGTTATGGTGCTTTTTCTCCTTTATTTGTTGAGAAAATGAAAAATTTTGAACTAATGCTTCGTCTTATTGGAAAATAATGTAATTTTTCATTTTCACTGCCCATTTCTAATAAAATCAATGAGACACCTGTGGGGTCAAAATGCTCACTACCCCCCTAGATTAATTCTTCAATGGGTTTAGTTTGCCAAATGGAGTGACGTTTGGTTAGTTTCCACCGTACTGGTACCTAAGGGGCTCTGCAAAAGCGACATGGTGCAGAAAAACCAATCCAGCAAAATCTGCTCTCCAAAAGCCACATGGCGCTCCTTCCCTTCTGAGCCCTGACGTGTATTCATTTTACCACATATCAGGTATTTCCGTACTCTGGAGAAGTTGCTCTACAAATGTTATGGTGATTTTTCTTCTTTATTTGATGAGAAAATGAAACATTTTGACCTAAAGCTATGTCTTAGTGAAAAAAATAAAATTTTTCATGTTTACTGCCCAATTCTAATGAAATCTATGATACACCTGGGGGGTCAAAATGCTCACTACACCCCTAGTTGAATTCCTCTAGGGGTGTAGTTTCCCAAAAAGTGACTCCATTTGGGAAACAACACCGCAGAAGAAATGCCTCCTGATCTAACTCCCTTAGACTTTTATCTTTGGGGTCATCTGAAGGCAATTGTCTATGCTGTGAAGATACGAGATGTGCAGCAACTGAAACTACGGATACTGGAAGCCTGTGCTAGCATTTCTTCTGCGGTGTTGCTATCAGTGTGTGAAGAGTGGGAGAAGAGGGTTGCATTGACATTCCAACACAATGGGCAGCACTTTGAACACATTTTATAAGTGGTCAGAAACTTGTAAATAACTCATGAAAGAATAAAGTAACGTTAAAACCAAGCACACCATTGTTTTTCTTGTGAAATTCTCGATAAGTTTGATGTGTCACATGACCCTCTTCCCATTGAAAAAACTAAAGTTGGATACAAAATGGCCGACTTCAAAATGGCCGCCATGGTCAACACCCAGCTTGAAAAGTTTCCCCCCTCCCATATACTAATGTGCCATAAACAGGAAGTTAATATCACCAACCATTCCCATTTTATTTAGGTGTATCCATATAAATGGCCCACCCTGTAGATAATTTGGGAGGGAATTTTGCAGTTGTCCTAGGTGCTGAAGTTTCCCGGCTTCTGTGGACATTGTCACACAAAATTACCCTTGTAGACAGAGTACAGACATAATCCTGTAGAGCGTCTGCGCTGCCGCTCCTGGTCAGACAGTCTGAGTCTGTCTACCTGGATAGGCTCTTCAGGAGAAACAACCGGAGGAAGCAGTAGGGCTCTCTGGAACCTAGTCACCCGTTTATAGGGCCTTTTCTCACGACGATCTTCCTGGGCGTGTACTTGGACCATCATGTCGATCCGTGTTGCCAGCAGAATTAGAGCATCCAAGGTGGAAGGTAGGTCACGAGCTGCCAGCTCATCTTTTATTTGAGGAGCTAGCCCTTGCCAAAAAGTTGCTACCAAGGCCTCGTTATTCTATGACAGTTCCTCTGCCAACGTACGAAACTGAATGGCGTATTCTCCTACTGTCGATTCCCCTTGATGGAGAGTCAGAAGAGAGACAGCTGTAAAAGACGTTCGGCCCAGTTCTTTAAATGCCATATGAAAAGTCTTCAGAAACAATTGAAGGTTCAAAGCTTCCGGCCCCTCACGTTCCCAGATAGGGTTTGCCTATGCCAGGGCTTTGCCAGAGAGAAGGGAGACAATAAAAGTGACCTCGGTCACATCAGATGGGAAAACATGAGCGTGTAATCTAAAGTGGATTTGGCACTGGTTGATGAAGCCTCTACAGGTTTTTGCAACTCCATTGTAATGAGGTGGTAGGGGCAATGAAATTCCAGGACCAAAACGGGCAGGAGGGATAGCAAGTGGTGGAGTAGTGGGAGCAGCCACAGAAGGCACAGAAGGAAGAGCCAAACGAGTAATAATTGAGTTTACAGCCTGTAGGAGCTGATCCTGTCGTGCACGGAGGTCACGCATGTCCACTTACATCAACTGGACTGCTGTCTTGGGTTGACCAGCGGGATACATGGCCTGAGCAAACTGTAACAACTTACATGTATGTGGACCCATTGGGTCACTCCGCTGTAACAGAGCAGCTGCTGATCAACAGAGTCTGTGAGAGTCAGTAAGGCTAAAGTACCTGGGAGGTCAGAAGTGGGTATATGCCATACAGTCATTAGGGAGCAGGCCTGTGCAGGATAATGTAGTGTGGCTAGGACTACGGACTGGAGTAGTGCAGTCATCTCAGACACTGGACTTAGCTAGGACACCGGACTGGAGTAGTGCAGTCATCTCGGAAACTGGACTTGGCTAGGACACTGGACTCAGATGGTGCAGTCGTCTCGGACACTCGGCTTGGCGCGGGCACCTGACACAGATGGTGAAGTCGTCTCGGACACACGGTTTGGCACGGGCATCAGACAAAGAAGGAGAAGTCGTCTCGGATACTCGGTTTGGCACGGGCACCGGACACAGATAGTGAAGTCGTCTCGGACACTCGGTTTTGCACGGGCTCTGGACACAGATGGTGAAGTCATCTCGGACATTCAACTTAGGCACTAGAACTAAACACAGCTACAGGATACGGGAAACAGGATTCAGGATACAGAATACAGCTAAGGAACCATTTGCAAGACAAATGTAGGGAAGACACAACATCTCCGGACACAGATGGTAAAGTCATCTCGGACAGTCAACTTAGGCACTAGAACTAAACACAACTACTGGATATGGGAAACAGGATTCAGGATACGGGATACAGGATACAGGATACAGTCAATGAACCATTTGCAAGACAAATGTAGGAAAGAAACAACATCGCTCAAGCAAGGCGGAAGTGGGCAGAGACCTTTTTAAAGTCCCAGGAGTGTAGGGATTGGACTAAGTTGCAGGTGCATGCGCTGGCCCTGTAAGACCGGGGGCATCCTAGCAGTAAAGAAGGAGAGAGCAGTGTGTGCCAGCGTCTCTGGAGGAGGAGACGCCGGCAAGTCCTGGTAGGCCAGCAGTCGCGGCTGCAGTTAAGAGGGGAATGCCGGTGGTCACAATTACACAGGACTAATCTGTGGTCTATACCATTCTACTGTGACAGGGGCCTCATGCATTGTAAGACATCTATGTAAGCAGAATTTCTAATACATGTATGTCAGAAAACTGTTAACATTTAACTCATGTGTAATATTTGATTCTTGTGTATTTATTCTGAAAGTACTGCATTGACCACATTCTTACTTTCAGGTATTGCTTTAGTGACTCTTGTTGTTCCAGTTGGATTTGGAATCTTTGTTAATTATAAATGGCCACGACAAGCTAAGAAAATCCTTAAGGTGAGTAAAATAATTTTTTAGATATTACAAACACAAAATTTACTGCTCACAAATAAAACTGATTTCACCATCCGAAAATTCCAGACATTGAAGTTTATCACATGTACAACAAAGCTACACAGCAGTTGTGCCCACAGTCATTTGAAAGGAAAATAGATCTACCATTATATTTGTACAGCAGCATATCACAGAAGAAGTCAATTGTGGATTCAGTTCTTGTTGAAAAGTTCAGCCACTCAATCATATACAGGAATAACTCGCTTAGGCCTCATGCACACGACCGTATTTTTTCCCACCCGTAAATACTGGCGTAAATACGGGTCCGGTGTCACACGTATTCCACCTGTTTTGCACCAGTATTTACGAACCCGTGCTCGTAAATATGGGTCCGGTGTCACACGTATTCCACCCGTATTTACGAGCACGTTTTTGGCGGCAAAATAGCACTGCACTAATCGGCAGCCCCTTCTCTCTATCAGTGCAGGATAGAGAGAAGGGACAGCCTTTTCTGTAATAAAAGTTAAAGAAATTCATACTTACCCGGCCGTTGTCTTGGTGACGCGTCCCTCTCTTCACATCCAGCCCGACATCCCTGGATGACGCGGCAGTCCATGTGACTGCTGCAGCCTGTGATTGACCTGTGATTGGCTGCAGCGGTCACATGGCCTGAAACGTCATCCAGGACGTCGGGCCGGATGTCGAGAGAGACGCGTCACCAAGGCAACGGGCGGGAGACCGGACTGGAGGAAGCAGGAAGTTGTCGGTAAGTATGAACGTCTTTTATTTTTATTTTTTACAGGTTTATACTGATCGGTAGTCACTGTCCAGGGTGCTGAAAGAGTTACTGCCGATCAGTTAACTCTTTCAGCTCCCTGGACAGTGACTATTTACTGACTTAGCAACGCTGCCGTAATGACGGGTGCACATATGTAGCCACCCGTCATTACGAGAGCTCCATAGACTTCTATGGACTGTCCGTGCCGTTATTACGGCCTGAAATAGGACATGTTCTATCTTTTTCAACGGCACGGGCACCTTCCCGTGAGAAAACGGGAAGGCACCCGTCGCCAATAGAAGTCTATGAGCCCGTTATTAGGGGTCGTAATTACGACCCGTAATAACGGGAGTTTTTACGGTCGTGTGCATGAGGCCTTAGGATGTGTAATTGCCAAGCAACCATTTTATATTTTCAAATGATCTTTTCTGTTAGGAAAGATTCCTTCTATATCAGTAGTATTAGGCCTCCTTCACACAGGTTTTTTTGTCTGGGGTTTTAAACTGCATAAAAAAAGCGCAAGTAAAAAAAATCAGCCAGTGTTTTTTAACGGTAATGTGTTTTTTATGGCATATTCACATGCATTTTTGGTGGCTTTTCTTATTTACTCTTATTTTGTGCATGGTGGCGTTTTCGAGTCCTATAGGGAAGTCTAAGAGAAAAACGCCGGAATAATTTCTATACAGAGAGCCTGACGCGCTTTAAAAAATAAATGCTCCTAAAACCAAAAACGCCACAAACTCAAACACTATGTTGCCTTTTCAATAATTCACTATAGACTGTAAAGTAACATCTGGCCACAGCGGTTTTTTTTTTAACTAGTAAAAACGCTGCAAAAAATGTCAATGAAAATGCGACAAAAAAATGCAGTAAAACGCTGTGTGTGAATTCAGGCTTAGGGACCAAAGTAGCAGACTTTTTCCTCCACGGACTTTTCCACAATTCTGCAGCGCATCTGCAGTGAAAGTTCTGCAAAAATTTGCAAATGCATGTACGTTTTTAACCTGTTCCCGCACCACGACATAATAGCACGTCATGGTGCGGGGTGGGCAGTGATGTATGGATGTGTATGGATGTATGGTGCGGGTGTCAGCTGTGTATTACAGCTGACACCAGGGACTAACGTCCAGGAACAGCGATTGCGGTTTTCCTGGCCATTTAACCCCTTAAATGCTGCGATCAATCACGATTGCAGCATCTAAGACGTTAGAAAGAGGGGGCACCCCCCTCCGACAGCTCATCACCCCCCCTCACATCGCGATAACGGGGTGCCGATGGTTGTTATGGCAGCCCAGGGGCCTAATAAAGGCCCTCAGGTCTGCCTTTCTTCATCTCCTGTTAAGCTCTACTTCTGGCAGGGCATAACAGGAGCCTGTAAAAATTACAATATACTGCAATACATTAGTATTCCCTAGTTGACTAATAAACTGTGTAAAAAAAATTCATAAAGTTTTTAGTAGTGTAACAAACATAAATAAATATTTTTTCTCTAAAGTAATGTCAAAAATTAAGAAAATAAACAAAATTGGTATCGCTGCATCCATCAAAATCGAATCTATTACACTATAACACTATTTAACCCGCATGGTGAACATCGTAAAAAATTAAAAATTAAAACACAAACAATAGAAACTACAGCTCGGCCCGCAAAAAATAAGCCCTCATAACGCTCAATCGGCTCTGAGAATGCGGCGACAAAGCGCAAATTTTATTTTTAACAATTAGTTTCTTCCTTGTAAAAGTAGTAAAACATAAAAAAAACGTTATAAATTTGGTATCGCATTAATCATATTGACCAGTAGAATAAAGTTAACATGACATTTTTACCATACGGTAAAAGCCGTAAAAACAAAACCCCTCAAAAAGATTGAGGAATCACTGTTATTTTCCTATTCCACCCCACAAATATTTTTTTTCCAGTTTCCCAATACATTATATGGTACAATAAATGGTGCCGTGAAAAACTACAACTTGTCCCACAAAAAACAAGACCTCAAATGGCTTTATCGCAGAAAAACAAAAAAAGTTATGGATTTTGGAAGGTGGGGAAGAAAAAATGAAAACCAAAATCGAAAAAATGGCTGTGATGGGAATGGATAAAAGTAGTAGTGAAAAGTGGGCATGACTTACTGTTTGACTAGAATTAAGGGCATGTTCACATCAGCATCGGGCTTCCATTGATCGGTTCTGTTGGACCTTTCCGTTGGAGGAACCGATAAACAGAAAGCCAAACAGAAACCATAGCTTCTGTTTGCATTACCATTGTTTTCAATGGTAATGCTTCCGGTGCAGTTAGTTTCCGTTTGTTTCCGTTCCATAAAGTTTCTGGGGTTTTTTGCGGAAACAATAGCGCAGTCGACTATGCTATTGTTTCCACAGAAAAAATGGAAACCTTACGGAACGGAAACAAACGGAGACCAACAGGTACGTAAGCATTACCATTGAAATCAATGATAATGCAAACGGAAGCTATGGTTTCCATTTGGCTTTCCGTTTATCGGCTCCACCGACGGAAAGGTCCAACAGAACCGATGAACGGAAGCCCGATGCTGATGTGAACAAGCCCTTTTAATGGTAGAGAAATATGTTTGTTTGTTTGTTTTTTTATAGGCAATCATAAATTTGTTGTTGCAAATGTTAATAAATTAGCCAAGCTTTAAAGGAATTGTCCAGGATTATAAAAACATGGCTGCTTTCCTCCAGAAATAGTGCTACACCTGTCCATAGGATGTGTCTGGTGTAGCAGCTCAGTGACACTGAAGTAAATGGGCTGAGCTGCAATACCACGCACATCCTGTGGACAAGTGTGGCATTGTTTTTGGAAGAAAGCATCTATGTTTTTCCAATCCTGGACAACCCCTTAAACTTTGGCATTGGCTAAACTTACACCCCTTTGATACATGTGGGCTTATGTGTGTAGGGATATTTACATTTTCTTATAAATTAACAGCGAATATCTGGCTATGAAGAATGCACCCAAATGCTGTGTGTGTAAACTGCATCAAAATGGAATGTGCAAAACCAACCTTAGGCTGGGTTTTCACGTTGCAGTCAAAATGCATTTTTGTGCGGCAATTGGTGGCAAAATCGTGGCATATTGCCTCGATTTTCCCAAACATGACTGCAACATGTGAGCCCAGACTTAGTGAATCTACATAGTCAGCTATAACATTAAAAGCACTGAAAAGTGAAGTGAACAACATTGATTATTTTGTTACAATGGTACCTGTCAAGGGGTAAAATATATTAGTCAGCAATTGAGCAGTCAGTTCTTAAAACTGATGTGTTAGAAGCAGGAAAAATGGCCAAGTGTTAGGATCTGAATGACTTTGACAAGGGCCAAATTATGATGGCTGGACGACTGTGTTAGAACATCTCCAAAACGGCAGGTCTTGTGGGGTGTTTCTGGTATGCAGTGGTTGGCACCTACCGTAGGTGGTCCAAGGAAGGACAATTGGTGAACTGGCGACAAGGCAATACCGCCCAATTACATTGGACTATAATTGAGTACTGTAACATTTGACCTCCTATTGGATTCCAGAAGTGTGAACCAGCATCGTTACATGTACAAGGATGCATTATGGGAAGAAGGCAAGCTGGCGGAGACAGTGTGATGCCCTGGGCAATGTTCTGCTGGAAAATCCTAAAATTCATGTAAATATTACTTCGACAATGGTATTCCCTAGTGGCAGTGGCCTCTTTCAGCAGGATGATATGCCCTGCCACATTGCAAAAATTGATCTGGAATGGTTTTATAACTATGACAAAAGTTCAAGGTGTTGACTTGGCCTACAAATTTCCCAGATCTTAATCCGATCCAGAATCTGTGGGTTGTGCTTGGGAAAAAAAAGTCAGATCCATAGAGGCCCCTCCTTGAAAATCACAGGACTCAAAGGATCTGCTGGTAACGTCTTGGAGCCAGATACCACAGGACAGGTTTAGAGGTCTTGTGGGGTCCATACCTCGACGGGTCTGAGATGTTTTGGCGGCACGAGTGGTACTTACACAATATTAGGCAGGTGGTTTTAATGTTATGGCTGAGTGGTTTTTACTTATCTATTGGGCAATAGAATAAACAGCAATTATAATTTTTAACATATTTATTTATTATTGTTGCTCACTTTATTAATGGAAAGGTTTGGATAATAACTTCACAGGGCAGCTGGCACTTCCACATGCTCTTTATGTAGTTCTCATATATATACGTTTAGGTTCAGCTATATCAGCCTATGCAACTTGGATAAGAGGCCTAGTAAAAGAGGAGCCTTGCTACAGAAGAATAATTAAGGGTGTGTAATACGGCTATGTTCTAAATTGTCAAGACAGTTTTATTATTCGGTAAAAAAATCTTATTCAAACAAAGTGGTCCGATTATTACTAGCGTAATGCAAGTTTTTGAAGTGCACTCCCCATTGTCTATGACTTTATAATGGCATCTGAAGACCAAAAGATAGAACCCAAATGTCATTATGGACCACTGTTATATCTAGTTGGTCTTCTTAGGTTCCTGGAGACAGGTATCAATGTATCCCTCCTTAATAAACACTTGGGGGGAGTCTTAATATAAAGATCACTGGATTAAAAGGCGCCTAATTTATTAAGAGGTGCATGCCGTCTCTGGACGTCCGAGTGCCAGAAAGTCCAATCTACTCCAGCTACCCTTATCTCTGCCCCAGAGGGTGTGGATTTATATGGCAGATCCCCCTGATCTCATTGGTCTCTTTTGTATAGTCGTGTCACACAAAAAATACAAATGTGTTAGTTTAGTAATATAAACATGCTATGTGCTTCAAAGTTACTACAATACGATGTAACATAAATTAATAATGCTATTTTCCTTGCAGGTAGGATCCATTACAGGAGGTATCCTTATTGTACTTATTGCTGTAATAGGTGGAGTTCTATACAAAGGATCATGGGATATTGCCCCTAAACTGTGGATTTTAGGAACAATATTTCCAGCTGCTGGTTATATTTTTGGCTTCTTGTTGGCTTATATATCTAATCAGACATGGAGCAGGTATGCCAACTATATACATATTTATAATATAATATTGTGAAATATTTTATCATCTCAAAACTAGTGTGTAAATAACTGCCTATGAGTCGTGGCTGCTTTTTATTCCTGTCCACATTTTTAAAATGAGGCTCTCCCTTTCAAAATTAGATATTAACCTCTTGTGAGCAGGGTCCTCACTCCTCTGTTTGAATTGTTAATTTGTTTTGTCACGTAATGTCTGATTTTGTCTGTACATGATCCCTCTGAATTGTATATTGCTATGGAATATGTTGGCGCTATACAAAAATTATTATTATTATTATTACTTTGAAGTCAATTGCTTATTAGCGGTTCACTAAAATAATATAATTCTCAGAAATGTTCCATTTGTCAGAATGAGCAACTTTATTTAAAATTCCTCCCTGCATAATACAGTTGCCCAGGAATGGACAAAAATATTGTTTTCAGGGCATTTTGTGTTTTGTTTGTAACCTTAGTATTATCTGACAGTCGCGGTTTTGTAATGTTTTTGCCAGAGTCTTCCCTCTTAACTTCATAAGACCTCTAGTCCCATGGAGGGCCAGTATGATACTTGTCCTAATCAGAGCTAATGTTGGCCTAGTATGCCCTAAAAGTTATACTATAGATTAATATAAATGATGCATATTCATATTAGACTAGGTTACAATGCTTAACACAAAATTCTTAATTTTTGTTTTCCGTATTTAGATGCCGCACAGTCTCTTTGGAAACTGGAATGCAAAATACTCAACTATGTACTACAATTATCCAGCTTTCCTTTACTCCAGAGCAGCTTAGCATGATGTTCACCTTCCCACTTATCTACAGCATTTTCCAGATTCTGTTTGCAGTTTTACTACTACTCGGTGAGTTACTTTACATAACCTGTTTAGTTGGAAGCTTGAGCAGTCTTACTTGCCCTTATAATGATTTACCCAATTCTTCCTTATAATGCTGAAATGTATAACCGTATTAAAAGACACCACAGCACTACATTAACATATATTGGGAGAGTCAGTCAATGTTGTTATACTTAAAAATAATATCTGCCATAGTATGCATAGTGGGGTCAGCTATATTGCATTTATAATAATGATAGTCATGGTACTCACATAATAACATCAATAGCACAAATTTGTCAGCCAGTGCACTTTAAAAAAAAAATTAGACAGTGTAGTTACAGCTGTAGTGACCCATTAAAAGTCAGCCATAGTATTACTACAAAGAACAGAACACTTACTTGCATTATGTAATGGCCGCTGCCCACTTCCGCCGCCTTGTACTCATCAGTCAGCAGCATCTTTTGCCTCCTGCCCGGCGTCGCATCTCTCCTCCACTTTGTTGGCATCCTTACCTGCTGCCGCTCTCCTCCTGGCTATCCTCCTGCTGCCTCTAGTGCGCCCAGCTTTCCAGAGTATATAAGGGTACCTCCCACTTTACACTATGCCTGAGCAATTAGGTTTCTTTGTCAAGGTAGCCAGTTCTGCTTTCCTGCGATTGGTATTTGATTTACTGCTACTGACCCTGCTTGTACTTGACCAACCCAGTCTGCCACCAGCACTGACTTTTTGCCTGTTTACTGTGATGATTGTCTGCCGCCTGCCCTGACCTCTGGCTTTGCTAACTATGAGTGAGCGTCTGCCGCCTGCCCTAAACTATGCTATACCAGACCCTGCATATTGACTGCTGTTATTGTACCTTACGGAAACTACTCTTGAGGTAGCGACCTGGGGATACTAACGGCCAAGTACACATCTATGTACACAGGGTGAACTCCTAGCTATCTCTTAGACTCCGCTCCCCAGTTTAGCTTCATGTCAAATCAGTTGGCAACACCATGGATCAACACCATCCTTTGTAGGCCCTGTGACAGTCACTACTTCTATGGTCCCTGTGACACTTTATTCTTTTGAGGTGCTCCATCTGACTGACAGGAAGTTACATGTGAACAACCTATCGGCAAACACTCATACATGACTTCCTCTTCTTTGATGACAACCCCCTACTCCTATAATCTAGCTCAACTTCCATGCTCTACTGCACTATATGTTTCACTACACCTAGCCTGATACAATTAGAAATAATGCAACGTTTTTCTCTCTGAACACATTTAAAGCACTGTGTAGTCAAATATAGTTTAGTATCATAGAAACGTGTGTGTCTCATCATATTGTGCTTAGGTTAATTTTATTGAACACTCAAATATATCATTATTTAGCTGAAAGCCAGGGGCATATTGCTATGAAATGTCTGCTTTTTCAACAGGTCATTTTCTTGTTTTTATCTATAAAACACATTACATTCTAGATGTCTAAATTATTATCTAACGAATTATAACCTCTCTCTTAGGATACCGACTGATCTTGTATTTTAGTAAAAACAAGACAGAGAATAACGATGAAGTAACTAAACCAGAATCACTTAATGGAGAGGCAAATTCAGGGTTCCAGTTGGATGACAAGCCAAGCAATGGCATCTAACAATTCAAGATAATACCGAAATCTAGGAATTTAAATAAACACATGTCCAGGACTCCATGTCATACAAGACTGGCTTAGAAATAATATGAATTGTCAATACAGTTCTACACTTAAAAGGACTAATATGTATATATTGTTAATTTATTGAAACAATTTACCACACTGTACGAGTTCCATTTGTAAAATTATTTTTATGTTTTCTGAAATATATTGTTAACACAAATTGTGAAATAAATGTGCTACAATATCGTGTAATTAAAGGCTTTTTGTACGACGCTCTATGTTTTTTCATAGATGTTAAATATGCAGTTTTGTACAATGATTAAATCCATCTGAACATATCCTGATCAAGACATTGACTTTATAGACATTGATCGCCCACATGAAATGTGACTGTTCTTTTCAAGGTTGTTAAGATAGTTTAATGCCTCATAGCAAGAAACCAGTGGTGCGAACTAAACCCTGTAACCTACAGTAAAGTAGAAGTCAATATAATTTACTGCTGTAACAGTAATTGCAGCTATAGTTATATTCCAACCACCATGCTTAGAAACTGCAACAAATGTATCATGTATTTATGTATGGGACGAAGCTACATATACTGGCGCTGCTGAGTTCAATATGACGCATCTTACCAATCCTGATTTCTCAGAGTCATTGTTTGCTTAAAAATTCTAAGACAGTCTAAATTACAATGTTCTATGTCAGTTCATTTATAACCAGAGTAGATCCCGTTTAACTGAGTATATACAGTATATACACTACCGTTCAAAAGTTTGGGGTCACCCAGACAATTTTGTGTTTTCCATGAAAACTCACACTTATATTTATCAAAAGAGTTGCAAAATGACTAGAAAATATAGTCAAGACATTGACAATGTTAGAAATAATGATTTTTATTTGAAATAATAATTTTCTCCTTCAAACTTTGCTTTCGTCAATGAATGTTCCATTTGCAGCAATTACAGCATTGCAGACCTTTGGTATTCTAGCTGTTAATTTGCTGAGGTAATCGGGAGAAATTTCACCCCATGCTTCCAGAAGGCCCTCTCACAAGTTGGATTGGCTTGATGGGCACTTCTTGCGTACCATACGGTCAAGCTGCTCCCACAACAGCTCTATGGGGTTGAGATCTGGTGACTGCGCTGGCCACTCCATTACAGATAGAATACCAGCTGCCTGCTTCTTCCCTAAATAGTTCTTGCATCATTTGGAGGTGTGCTTTGGGTCATTGTCCTGTTGTAGGATGAAATTGTCTCCAATCAAGCGCTGTCCACAGGGTATGGCATGGCGTTGCAAAATGGAGCCTTCCTTATTCAAAATCCCTTTTACCTTGTACAAATCTCCCACTTTACCAGCACCAAAGCAACCCCAGACCATCTCATTACCTCCACCATGCTTGACAGACGGCCTCAGGCACTCTTCCAGCATCTTTTCAGTTGTTCTGCGTCTCACAAATGTTCTTCTGTGTGATCCAAACACCTCAAACTTCGATTCGTCTGTGCATAACACTTTTTTCCAATCTTCCTCTGTCCAATGTCTGTGTACTTTTGCCCATATTAATCTATTCCTTTTATTAGCCAGTCTCAGATATGGCTTTTTCTTTGCCACTCTGCCCTGAAGGCCAGCATCCCGGAGTCGCCTCTTCACTGTAGATGTTGACACTGGCGTTTTGAGGGTACTATTTAATGAAGCTGCCAGTTGAGGACCTGTGAGGCGTCTATTTCTCAAACTAGAGACTCTAATGTACTTGTCTTGTTGCTCAGTTGTGCAGCGGGGCCTCCCACTTCTCTTTCTACTCTGGTTAGAGCCTGTGTGTGCTGTCCTCTGAAGGGAGTAGTACACACCGTTGTAGGAAATCTTCAGTTTCTTAGCAATTTCTCGCATGGAATAGCCTTCATTTCTAAGAACAAGAATAGACTGTCGAGTTTCACATGAAAGCTCTCTTTTTCTAGCTATTTTGAGAGTTTAATCGAACCCACAAATGTAATGCTCCAGATTCTCAACTAGCACAAAGGAAGGTCAGTTTTATAGCTCCTCTAAACAGCAAAACTGTTTACAGCGGTGCTAACATAATTGCACAAGGGTTTTCAAGTGTTTTCTAATCATCCATTAGCCTTCTAACACAGTTAGCAAACACAATGTACCATTAGAACACTGGAGTGATGGTTGCTGGAAATGGGCCTCTATACACCTATGTAGATATTGCATTAAAAACCAGACGTTTGCAGCTAGAATAGTCATTTAGCACATTAACAATGTATAGAGTGTATTTCTGATTAATTTAATATTATCTTCATTGAAAAAAACTGTGCTTTTCTTTCAGAAATAAGGAAATTTCTAAGTGACCCTAAACTTTTGAACAGTAGTGTATGTATATATTTATATATATATATATATATATATATATAAACACACTAGTGTGTATATATATATATATATATATATATAGACACCTGCACCTGCATACACATTTTGTATCATTTAGTTGGAATGTGCTGTTCAAATTTTTGTTGTGTTTATATGATTCATATATGTGGGGTTAGTGACTGCCTCCATTTTTGTTCTTTCACTCCTCCCATTCTGCCCTGGGTGATTTTAATTAGTTCAATGCTGGATCCTACCATCCCCAGGTATATATGTAGGCTTAGTCCCAGTTCTGGGTGTATGTGCAGCGTAGTTTCCCACCTTACAGAGGTTGCCTTGTCGTGGCAGATGGGCAAACACTAAGAACCTCCCAATTATAAGTAGATTTAGCTTTAGTGCATATTTATTTATATTTAGTGGTTTAGGTGGCATTAGTGTCGCAGTGTGCTGTCGCCATTCTTTTTCTGCTATATATATAGACAGAGAGAGAGATAGATCTATATATAGATATATATATAGATATATATAGATATATATCGATAGATAGATAGATAGATAGATAGATAGATAGATAGATAGATAGATAGATAGATAGATAGATAGATAGATAGATAGATAGATAGATAGATAGATAGATAGATAGATAGATAGATAGATAGATATAGAACAAAGTAACGGCACCAGGACTTCAGAATAGTTGAAACAGGGTGGATTTATTTACCTCAAGTGAGCGACGTTTCGGCAGATGCAACTGCCTTTCTCAAGCTACATATATACTGTATATATACTAGTCCTTCTCAATGAATTAGAATATCATGAAAAAGTTTATTTATTTCAGAAATTCAATTCTGTTATATCAAGTCCAGAGTAAACACAGCCGTCTACCAGGAAATTTTAGGGCACTTCATACTTCCCTCTGCTGACAAGCTTTATGGAGATGCTGATTTCATTTTCCAGCAGGACTTGGCACCTGCCACACTGCCAAAAGTACCAATACCTGGTTTAATAACCACAGTATCACTGTGCTTGATTGGCCAGCAAACTCGCTTGACCTAAACCCCATGGAGAATCTATGGGGTATTGTCAAGAGGAAGATGAGATGCCAGACCCAACAATGCAGACGAGCTAAAGGCTGCTATCAAAGCAACCTGGGCTTCCATACCACCTCAACAGTGCCACAGGCTGATCGCCTCCATGCCACACCGCATTGATGCAATAATTCATGCAAAAGGAGCCCCGACCGAGTATTGAGGGCATATACTGTACATACTTTTCAGTAAGCCAACATTTCGGTATTAAAAATAATTTTTGAAATTGGGCTAATATAATATTCTAATTTTCTGAGACACAAAATTTTGGGTTTTCATTAACTGTTGGCCATGATCTTCAACATTAAAAAAAAAAAAATGCTGGAAATAGATCACTCTGTGTGTAATGAATCTATATAATACATGAGTTTCACTTTTCGATTTGAATTACTGAAATAACTTTTTGATGATATTCTAATTCATTGAGAAGGACTAGTGTAGACTGAGGTTCTCTTCCAGCTCCCAGGACCTGTCCTCAGGACCAAACGCTCTCCAGTCCACCAAATAGAAAGTCCTTCCTCCTACCCTTTTGTAGTCCAGGATCTCCCTCACCTCAAACACATCAGATGAATCACTGGGAGCAACTGTGGGACTGGGAGTCTTACTGTAGCGGTTCAGGACCACTGGTATATATATATAAACTGTCATGGTCTGTGGGTATGTGGACCCACTAGGCCGCACCGTCGTAGCTGGGACGCAGCTGGCCAAGCAACAGAGCACCCAATCAATACAACTTCCCGCTCTAGGGTACCTGAATAGTCCAGACAGTGGCCGAGGATTTAGAAAAGATGGAGGCGAGTGCAGCAGGTTACGCCAGACGTGGCGGATAATACTGGATGTGGCAGATGACACTGGACATGGCAGATGCAGCAGGTGCAGTAGGACATGACTCCAACACTAAAAGGCTCTGGAACGAGGACACAGCACGGGATATAGGATACAGGTAGCAGGGCACGGGAAACAACGGGAACAGGATAACACTAAGGGACCATTTGCAAGACTGACATGGGAATACTAACAATGAGGCAATGAGCAAAGGGGCAGGGTCCTTCTTATAGTCCAGGGAATCATGGCTAATTGATGATTTTGACTCCCGTGTGCGCTTGCTGGCCCTTTAAGGCCGGGCAGGAGCGTACGCGTGCACCCTACGGGACACAGAAGTGAGCGCTGGCGTCTCCTCGGAAGGAGATGCGAGCCAGCGCTCATAGATCCATGGCTGCGGCCGCTGGGGGGTGAGTAAACCCGAGGGTGCGCGACCTCCTACGCCCCCTCTTCTTGGGGCCAGAGCGAGAGAGGAACTTCTTAATGAGAGCAGGGGCACTGAGGTTCTCTTCCAGCTCCCAGGACCTCTCCTCAGGACCAAACGCTCTCCAGTCCACCAAATAGAAAGTCCTTCCTCCTACCCTTTTGCAGTCCAGCATCTCACTCACCTCAAAAACATCAGATGAATCACTGGGAGCAACTGTGGGACTGGGAGTCTTAATATAGCGGTTCAGGACCACTGATTTCAGGAGGGACACATGAAAGGAGTTGGGGATTCTGAGGGTAGGAGGCAGCTGAAGGTTATAGGAAACAGGGTTTATCTGTTGTAGTACCTCAAAAGGTCCGAGGAACCTGGGAGTAACTTTGTATGAAGGCACCTTTAAATGAATATTCCGTGAGGACAGCCGGACTTTGGTACTTGGAAGATACTGAGGTGGCTCTCTTCTTTTTATATCCGCTTTTTGCTTCATGCGATTGACTGCTAGCAAAATAGAGGACCTGGTCTGTTGCCAGATTTGCAGAAAGTGCCCAAATGCATAGTCAGCAGCGGGTACCTGAGATGTAGCCGGCACAGGAAGAGGGACTCTAGGATGTTGGCTGTATACAATGTAGAATGGTGTGGAAGTGGTGGACTCTCTTGTGTGGTTGTTATATGAGAATTCGGCCCATAGAAGAAGCTATACCCAGTTATCATGCTGCATGGAGATGAAGTGGCGGAGATAATTTTCCATGATCTGGTTAATCCTCTCGACCTGCCCATTGGACTGGGTGTGATAGGCTGAGAAAAATTACAATCGCACATCCAAGAGTTTACAGAGGGATCTCCAGAATTTTGAGGTAAATTGAACCCTCTGATCGGACACGATGTGAAGGGGCAAGCCATGCAAGCGGAAGATGTGCTGAATGAAGACACTCACCAGTCGGGGAGCAGAAGGTAGGCCGGTCAGCGGGATAAAAAGTGCCATCTTCGAAAACCGGTCCACCAACACCCAGACAGTGTTGCATCCTGCTGAGGGAGGAAGGTATGTGACAAAGTCCATTGCAATGTGCTGCCAGGGGACATTGGGTACAGGCAGAGGTTGGAGCAGGCCGGCAGGCTTGGAGGGAGCAACCTTGTTAGAAGCACACACCGTGCAGGAAGAGATAAAGTCCACAACATATTTGGGTAGCGTGGGCCACCAGAAATGATGAATAATCAGGTCTCGGGTTTTACGAACACAAGCGTGCCCAGCCAGTTTAGAGCTGTGTCCCCAACGGAGAATTATTTTCCTGTCTCCAACCCGAGTAAAAGTCGTCCCCGGAGGGTTGTATCTCCAACCAATCCTAAGCGCTGGGGTCTCTCTGGCTTCTGGAGACACAAATGCACAACATGGCCTCCGAGGCCGCAATACAGACAAAGTCCTGAAGTGCGGCTGCGTTGTCTCTTCTGGGTAGACAATTTGGCCCGGTCCATCTGCATAGGCTCCTCTGGTGGAACAACTGAAGAAAACAGTAGGGATTGCTGGAAAGTAGAAGCCAGCCTAGGAAATCCTCTCTCCCGGAGAACCTCTTGGGAACGCTCCCAGATCCTCCTGTCAACCCGGGTGGCTAGTAGGATGAGATCATTCAGGGTAGGTGGCAGATCACGAGTGGCCAGCTCATCCTTAATCCCAGAAGACAGTCCCTGCCAGAATGTGGCCACCAAGGCCTCGTTGTTCCAGGTTAGTTCAGCAGCCAGGGTACGAAACTTAATGGCATACTCACCCACAGAGAGGTCTCCCTGGTGTAGGGTCAACAGGGATGCAGCAGCATAAGAAACTCTCCCAGGTTCTTCAAGTATCAAACGGTAAATCCGTAAAAAGCACCACAAGTCATGAGTATCTGGTCCCTGATGTTCCCACAGAGGATTTGCCCATGCCAGGGCTTTGCCAGTAAGGAAAGAGATTATGAAGGTGATCCTAGCGTCATGAGAGGAGAAGGCCCTGGCATGTAGTCTGAAGTAGATCTGGCACTGATTCAGAAATCCCCTGCAGGACCTCGTGTCTCGGTCGTAGGAGGAGGTAGCAGCAAGAAGCATAGGGGATCGGCACTGGTACAGACAGGAGGTGTAGCAGGAGGAACAGCAGGAATAGGTGCGGTGACAACTGTGGCTTGAGCAACCAGCCGATGTGCAATGGTGTTCACCGACAGGAGGAGTTGGTCTTGCCGTGACTGAAGGTCTTGCATCTCTGCCAGCATGGCTTGTGTTGTCAAGGTCTCATGTTAACCAGCGGGATCCATGGCCTGAGCGTACTGTCACGGTCTGTGTGTACGTGGACCCACTAGGCCACACCTCCATAGCGGGGGGGCAGCTGGCCAAGCAACAGAGCACCCAATCAATACAAAGCCCCGCCCTAGGGTACCTGAATAGTCCAGACATTGGCTGAGGATTTAGCACGGATGGAGGTGGGTGCAGCAGGTTACGCCAGACGTGGCGAATGACAGCAGGTACAGCAGGTTGCCAGACGTGGCAGATGACAGCAGGTGCACTAGGACACGACTCCAACACTAACAGGCTCAGGAACAAGGACACAACACGGGATACAGGATACATGTAGCAGGGCACGGGAAACAACGCGAACAGGATAACACTAAGGGACCATTTGCAAGACTGACTATGGGAATACTAACAAAAACTGGCAATGAGCAAAGGGGCAGGGCCCTTCTTATAGTCCAGAGAATCATGGCTAATTGATGATGATGATTCCCATGTGTGGACGGGCACGAGCGTGCACACACACCCTACGGGACACAGCGGACCGGAGCGGAAGTGAACGCTGGTGTCTCCTGGGAAGGAGATGCGAGCCAGCGCTCACAAATCCATGGCTACCGTCACCGGGGTGGTGAGTAAACCCGCCGGTCCACGACCATGGACGCTACATATATATATATATATATATATATTTATACATAAAGAGACAGAGAGAGAGAGCGGCTATAAAAAAAAGTATTAACCCCCACCATGTTTTATTGTATAACAATATTGAATCACAATGTAGATTTTTTTGTAGAGATTAGCTTTTATTGACATTAAAGAGCCTTTCCTGTTGGTCAGTGCCAAAAAGTTGTAACTAAAACCCATCTGATTCACTCTTGATACACAATAAAGATTAAAAAGTCCAAACGAAGTTGGATATTTTTTATAAACACTGTATATGTTTACCTGCAAACAGAAACATTGCCCTTCACTAATGCCCAACTTTTACTTTGTCTTCACCCATGGTTCCTTCTCTTACCAGTTTTCTTTTCTGCTTCCACTATCTATTCTTTCGCTACCTATTTCTCCTCCACATCCTTTGTTATTTCCATATTTTTAATTTACCCCCCCAGCCCCATTTTTTGCTCCTGTATCAGCTATTGCATGGGCAAGGTTTTACTGTTTTTCCATGATAGTATCTGATGCTATTTTGCCACTAAATACAGTATACACTACCGTTCAAAAGTTTAGGGTCACTTCGAAATTACCATATTTTTGAAAGAAAAGCACAGTTTTTTTCAATGAAGATTACATTAAATTAATCAGAAATACACTCTATACATTGTTAATGTGCTAAATGACTATTCTAGCTGCAAACGTCTGGTTTTTAATGCAATATCTACATAGGTGTATAGAGGCCCATTTCCAGCAACCATCACTCCAGTGTTCTAATGGTACATTGTGTTTGCTAACTGTGTTAGAAGGCTAATGGATGATTAGAAAACACTTGAAAACCCTTGTGCAATTATGTTAGCACCGCTGTAAACAGTTTTGTTGTTTAGAGGAGCTATAAAACTGACCTTCCTTTGAGCTAGTTGAGAATCTGGAGCATTACATTTGTGGGTTCGATTAAACTCTCCAAATGACTCGAAAAAGAGTGCTTTCATGTGAAACTCGACAGTCTATTCTTGTTCTTAGACATGAAGGCTATTCCATGCGAGAAATTGCCAAGAAACTGAAGATTTCCTACAACGGTGTGTACTACTCCCTTCAGAGGACAGCACACACAGGCTCTAACCAGAGTAGAAAGAGAAGTGGGAGGCCCCGCTGCACAACTGAGCAACAAGACAAGTACATTAGAGTCTCTAGTTTGAGAAATAGACGCCTCACAGGTCCTCAACTGGCAGCTTCATTAAATAGTACCCTCAAAACGCCAGTGTCAACGTCTACAGTGAAGAGGCGACTCCGGGATGCTGGCCTTCAGAGCAGAGTGGCAAAGAAAAAGCCATATCTGAGACTGGCTAATAAAAGGAAAAGATTAATATGGGCAAAAGCACACAGACATTGGACAGAGGAAGATTGGAAAAAAGTGTTATGGACAGACGAATCGAAGTTTGAGGTGTTTGGATCACACAGAAGAACATTTGTGAGACGTAGAACAACTGAAAAGATGCTGGAAGAGTGCCTGACGCCATCTGTCAAGCATGGTGGAGGTAATGTGATGGTCTGGGGTTGCTTTGGTGCTGGTAAAGTGGGAGATTTGTACAAGGTAAAAGGGATTTTGAATAAGGAAGGCTATCACTCCATTTTTCAACGCCATGCCATACCCTGTGGACAGCGCTTGATTGGAGGCAATTTCATCCTACAACAGGACAATGACCCAAAGCACACCTCCAAATGATGCAAGAACTATTTAGGGAAGAAGCAGGCAGCTGGTATTCTATCTGTAATGGAGTGGCCAGCGCAATCACCAGATCTCAACCCCATAGAGCTGTTGTGGGAGAAGCTTGACCGTATGGTACGAAAGAAGTGCCAATCAAGCCAATCTAACTTGTGGGAGGGACTTCTGGAAGCATGGGGTGAAATTTCTCCCGATTACCTCAGCAAATTAACAGCTAGAATGCCAAAGGTCTGCAATGCTGTAATTGCTGCAAATGGAGCATTCTTTGACGAAAGCAAAGTTTGAAGGAGAAAATTATTATTTTAAATAAAAATCATTATTTCTAACCGTGTCAATGTCTTGACTATATATTCTAGTCATTTTGCATTTCATTTGATAAATATAAGTGTGAGTTTTCATGGGAAACACAAAATTGTCTGGGTGACCCCAAACTTTTGAACGGTAGTGTATATCTCACACACAGAGCCCTAGTACAGTAATTTCAATGTAGCCTTAGAGCAAAATGAATGTCCGCTTTTAAATGACATTTTGTTTTATAAAATGTTTGAAAAATTCAGTGGTAATACGGAGCTCCATATCTCCTACATAGACATACATTTAGGTCCAGAATTATTTGGACAGTGACACAATCTTTATGATTTGGGCTCCGCATGCCACCACATTGGATTTGAAATGAAACAATTGAGATGCAATTGAAGTGTAGACTTTCAGCTCTAATTATGGGGTTGAACAAAAATATCCTGTGAAACCTTTAGGAATTGCAACTATTTTTCTACACAGCCTCCTCATTTCAGGGGCTCAAAAGTAATTGGACAAATTAACATTACCATAAATAAAATGGTTTTTATTAATACTTTGTAGAGAATCCTTTGCAGGCAATGACTGCCTGAAGTCTGGAACCCATGGACATCACCAAACGCTAGGTTTCCTCCTTTGTGATGCTTTGCCAGGCCTTTACTGCAGCGGTCTTCAGTTGTTGCTTGTTTGTGGGTCTTTCTGCCTTAAGTTTTGTCTCAAGCAAGTGAAATGCATGCTCAATCGGGGTCAGATCTGGTGATTGACTTGGCCATTGCAGAATATTCCACTTCTTTGCCTTAAAAAAACTCCTGGGTTGCTTTTGCAGTATGTTTTGGGTCATTGTCCATCTGTACTGTGAAGCGACATCCAATCAACCTTGCTGCATTTGGTTGAATCTGAGCAGAAAGTATATCCCTGAACACTTCAGAATTCATCCGGCTGCTTCTGTCTAAGTTACATCATCAATCAACACTTTTGACCCAGTGCCTTTGGCAGCCATGCATGCGCATGCCATCACACTGCCTCCACAATGTTTTACAGAGGATGTAGTGTGCTTTGGATCATGAGCTGTTCCAAGCCATCTCCATACTTTCTTCCTCCCATCATTCCTGGTACAGGTTGATCTTAGGGCCTGTTCACATCAGCGTTGCCCTTCCGTTGGTCTAACGGTGACAAACTGAAACTTTCAGCAAAGTTTCCGTCACCATTGAGATAGATGGTGAGGGAAACAGAATCTTAGGTTTTAGTTTGCCTTTCCGTTGAGTTAACCCAATGGAAACCTCAGACGGAACCCCTCAACGGATAGGGAAACGCTGATCTGAACACAGCCTTAGTTTCATCTGTCCAAAGAATGCTGTTTCAGAACTGGGCGGCTTCTTTACATGTTGTTGGGTAAAGTGTAATCTGGCCTTTCTATTTTTGAGGCTGATTAATGTTTTGCACCTTGTGGTGAACCCTCTGTATTTGCTCTCATGAAGTCTTCTCTTTATGGTAGACTCAGATACTGATACACCTACTTCCAGGAGTGTTCTTCACTGAGGTAGATGTTTTGAAGGGGTTTTTCTTCCCCATGGAAAGGATTCTACAATCATCTACCACTGTTGTCTTCCGTGGATGTCCAGGCTTTATGGAGTTCACGAGATCAATAGGGTGTTCTTTTTTTTCAAGAATGTACCAAACTGTTGGTTTGGCCACTCCTAACATTTGTGCTATCTCTCTGATGGATTTCTTCATTTTTTTTTCAGGCTAACGATAGTCTGTTTCACATGCATATTGCGAGAAGTCAGATGTATTACACAGCTGTCACCCACTAAGTATGGAGCGATCTCAGCCCGTGAGCCCGCTCTATACTTCCCCTTAACGGCTGTCCCATACATGTATGTGGCATGTCGTTACAGAGTTAAAATATAACATGCTGGCTGTCTGCAGCCACCACTAGGGGGAGCTTAGGAGCTAACTGTATACTGTTAATACATTGAGCTTAATAACAAGACAGTAGTCAGTAAGCTCCTAAGCACCATAATTGCACCTTTTAACACTTTGTTGGGGATATGGAGCTCTGTATAGGAAAAACAGAGCTGTGACCACTGTCAAGATATTAACCCCTTAAGGACACAGCCTGTTTTCACCTAATGGACCAGGCCATTTTTTTCAAATCTGACATGTGTCACTTTATGAGGTAATAACTTTGGAATGCTTTTATTTCTTCAAGCGATTCTGAGATTGTTTTCTCGTGACATATTGTACTTTAAGTTAGTGGTAAAATTTGGTCGATACATTCAGTGTTTGTGGAAAAACACCACAATTTGGAGAAAATTTGCAAATTAGTATTTTTCTAAATTTAAATGTATCTGCTTGTAAGACAAAAATAGAGATAGAGGCAGCACTCCAAAGATCATATCAAAAGATTTTTTTATTCACCCATCAGTTCAGTAGGATGCAATGTTTCAGCTGCAGCCTTTGTCAAGGCTGTAGCTGAAACGTTGCATCCTACTGAACTGATGGGTGAATAAAAAAATCTTTTGATATGATCTTTGGAGTGCTGCATCTATCTCTATTTTTTGTCTGAACCTGGGGATTTCTAAGTCGGATTCCTGGAGGCCTGCACCCTGCTACCCCGGAGGTTGTTGTTCTACTGTGCTGCCCATTTTTACTATTTGGACATTGCTTGTAAAACAGATAGTAATATCGCACAAAATAGTTACAAGTTCACATATCCCATATGTCTACTATATGTTGGCATCGTTTTTTGAACATTCTATTATTTTTCCAGGGCGTTACAAGGCTTCGAACTTTTGCAGCAACTTCTCACATTTTCAAGAAAATTTCAAAAGGCTATTTTTTTGGGGACCAGTTCAGTTCTGAAGTGGCTTTGAGAGCTTTATATATTAGAAACCCCCCATAAGTCACCCCATTTAAAAAAAACTGCACCCCTCAAAGTATTTAAAACAACATTTAGAAAGTGTCTTAACCCTTTTGGTGTTTAACAGGAATTAAAGCAAAGTGGAGGTGAAATTGACTAATTAATTTTTTTTGCAGAAAATCTGTATTGCTGTTTGGATACACGGCAGGGCTCAGAAAGGCAGGAGCGCTACTTGGCATGCAGATTTTGCTGGAATGGTTTTTGTGTACCATGTCGCATTTGCAAAACCCCTGCGGGACCAAATCAGTGGAAACCACCCAAAAGTTATCCCATTTTGGAAACTACACCCCTGAGCTTTTTGACCCCACCGTTTTTTTGCTGAATTTCGTGGAATTAGGCCGTAAAAATTAATATCAATATTTTTTCCACTAAAAAGGGTTATATGAGAAAAAGCACCCCAACATTTGTAAAGCAATCTCTCCCGAGTACGGCAATACTCCACTTGTTGTCATAAACTGCTGTTTGGTTACACGGCACGGCACAGAAAGGCAGGAGTGCTACTTGGTAGGCAGATTTTGCTGGAATAGTTTTTGGGTGCCACGTCGCATTTGCAAAACCCCTGCATGGACCAAATCAGTGTAAACCACCAAAAATGACCCCATTTTGGAACCTAAAGCCCTGAAAGAATTTATTGAGGGGTATAGTGAGCATTTTTACCCCACAGTTTTTTTGCTGAATTTCGTGAAAAAATGCTGTAAAATTGAAAATTCCATTTTTTCCTGATAAAACATGGAAATTTCCAATTTTTACAAAGAATAAAGGAGAAAAAGCACCCAACCATTTGAAAAGCAATTTCTCCTAATTACAGTAATACTGCACATGTGGTAATAAACTGTTATTTGTATACATGGCAGGGCTCAGAAGGGAAGAAGCACAATTTGGCTTTTGGTGCTCAAGGTTTGCTGGAATGGTTTTTGGGTGCCATGTCGCATTTGCAAAGCCCCTGAGGGACCAAAACCGTGGAAACCCCCCAAAAGTGATCCCATTTGGGAAACTACAGCCCTCAAGAAAATTATTGAGGGGTATAGTGAGCATTTAGACTTCACAGTTTTTTTACAGAATTTTGTGGAATTAGGCCGTAAAAATTAATATCAAGATTTTTTCCACTAAAATATTGACATTTCTTCAAGGTTTGTATGAGAAAAAGCACCCCAACATTTGTAAAGCAATCCCTCCACATGTGGTCATAAACTGCTGTTTGGACACACGGCAGGACTCAGAATCGGAGGCGCACTATTTCGCATGCAGATTTTTCTGGATTGGTTTTTGGGTGCCATGTTGCATTTGCCAAAACCTGAGGTACCAGAGTATAGTGGAAGCCCCCAAGAAGTGACCCCACTTTAGAAACTACACCCCTTAAGACATTTCTCTTTTGCCAGGACTTATGACAGGGCTCAGAAGTGAAGAGCACAATGGGCATTTGAGGCCTATTTTGGTGATTTTCACAACATTGGCCCGTAATTGCAGGACTCTGAGGTCAAACAGTAAAACAAACCCGCAACTAGTGACCCCTATTTTGGAAAATAAACCCTTTAAGGCATTTTAACCCCTTCCGGCATTTTCACGTACAGTTACGTGATGGGAGCTGGTGTTTTCCCACAATTCCACGTAACTGTATGTGAAGGAGATGGAGCTGGCTCAGGAGCTGAGCCAGCAACATCACCGCCGGGTGACAGCTGTATGTTACAGCTGGCACCATGAGGTATCGGCCAGGACCGGTGTTAGCCTCTGATCCGACCGATTAACCCCTCAGATCTTGCGTTCAATAGAGATCGCAGCATGTGAGGAGTTTATAGCCACCAGCACCCTAGCAACATGATCGCTGGGTTGCCGGTGTCCGCAAAGGCTATCGGAGGCCTAATACTTACCTCGCGGTCTGCCAGGAATGGAATCCTCCTATGCCCCGTCGTCGGCAGGGCCCAAAAGGCTTCCGGTACCATCGGCAAGATGGCGCCGGCTCAGCTTCTGGCTCAGAAGCTGAGCCGGCGTCATCAGCAGTGTGTGTCCGCTGTATGTTACAGCGGACATCCCACTGTAAAGGCAGGAACCAGAGCTAGCTCCGATTCCTGCCATTAACCCCTTCAATGCAGCGATCCAATGCAATCGCTGCATCAAAGTGGTTTGTATGAAATCGGCAGCCTGCCATGCGATGGCAAGGCTGGCGACTGCTACTGTGGCAACAGGAGGGCTAACAATGGCTTCCTATCTGCCATTACGGAAGCCGATTAGGCCCCGTCCGGAGGCAGAGCCTGATCGGCTTGCTGTCAGTGAACAACTGACAGTTCTAATACATTGCACTACATAGGTAGTGCAATGTATTAGAACATCAAACAGTTGGAGCTTCAAGTCCTCTAGTGGGACTAAAGAATAGTGTAAAAAAAAAAGTGTAAAAAAAGTAAAAATAAAAGTTGGAAAAAATACAATAAAAGTTTCAAGTAATAACATAAAACACAATCGCTCTTCTCCCTAATCAAGACATTTATTATTGAGACAAATAATAAAGCCATACATATTTGGTATCGCTGCGACCGTAACGACCTTAACTATAAAAATATTATGTTATTTATTCCGCGCAGTGAACGCCGTAATAAAAAATAAATAAACAATACTGACATAATTGCTATTTTTTGGTCACTTTGTCTTCCAAAAATTTAAATAAAAAGTGATCAAAAAGTCACATGTACCCAAAAATGGTACCTATAAAAATTATAACTCGTCTCACAAAAAACAAGCCCTCATACAGCTCCGTCAACGAAAAAATTAAAACCGTTATGGCTCTCACAACTTGGCGACAGAAAAAATCCATTCTCTTTACAAAAGTTATTTTATTGTGCAAAAAGTTGTAAAACATAAAAAAGTGCTATAAATTAGGTATCACCGGAATCGGACTAACCTGCAGAGTAAAGGTAACATGCAATTTATAACGCATGGTGAACGCTGTATAAAAAGAACTAAAAAAAATGCCAGAATTGCTGTTTTTTGGTCACCTTGCCTCCCAAAAAAAAAAGGATAACGAGTGATCAAAAAGTCGTATGTACCCCAAAATGGTACCAATAAACACTACAGCTCGTCCCGCAAAAAAAAACAGCCTTCATACAACTACATCTATGAAAAAATAAAATTAGTTAAGGCTCCAATAAGTCAGGAAAGAAAAAATATGCAGTTGTGCCAACCCGAGGGGAACATTTCTTCTGTTTCAAGTGGCGAATTATCAAAGCCCCTAAAATTAGGGAACCAGGAAGGGTAGGGCCCAAACATATCTTCTGGAAGTGAGGGTGCCCGTATTATACCAGGACAACACTTCCCAGCAAAATTCCTCAAACTGCAAAGATGCTGAGTGTGGACCAAAAGGGGAATAAGTAAGGACCGTTTATCAGTGCGACACCGGCCTGTGCAGAAAGGATTGTGTCACAGCGTAACACAAATCTATGGATTATTTTTTTTATTTTTTTTTACCCCATTATTATACCACCTGACTATGCCCCTTATATACTCCGCCCGGCTTACATGTACCCCCACATTATAAACGGAAACACCAGTAAGACTCCAAACAAAACTACTACCAAGCAAAATCCACGCTCCAAAAGCCAAATGGCGCTACCTCCCTTCTCAACCCTCCTACAGTGTGCCCAAACAGCAGTTTACTTCCACATAAATGGCATCGCCATACCCGGGAGAACCCTTTTAACAATTTTTGGGGTGTGTGTCTCCAGTGGCACAAGCTGGACACTACATATTTGCCACTGAAATAGCATATCTAGGGAAAAATTAAAAATTTTACTTTGCACCTTCCGCAGCGCAATCATTCATGGAAAAGGCCTGTGGGGTGAAAATGCTCACTACACCCCTTAATAAATGCCTTGAGGGGTGCAGTTTCCAAAATGGGGACACTTCTCAGCAGTTTCTTTTATTATTTCACATCAGAGCCTCTGCAATTGTGATCCAATACTTTGTAAATTGCCAAATTAGGCCTTCATTTTACATGGTACTCTTTCACTCCTGAGCCTGGTCGAATGTCCAGGCAACAGATTAGGGCCACACGTAGGGTGTTTCTAAAACCGGGAAACACAGCATAATAATTAGAGAGATGTCTTGTTATGGTGGAAAAAGCTGGGCGCCACATATTGGCAAATCCCATTTTCACTCTGCAACATCGAGTGCACACCAATTTCTGCCAATCACTTGTCGGGTTAATATGCTCACTACACCCCTAGGTGAAACCTTGAGGGGTGTAGTTTCCAAAATGGTGTCACTTCTGGGGGGGATCCACTGTTTTGGTCCCACAGGGACTTTACAAATGCGACATAGCACCCAGAAACCAATTCAGCAAAATCTGTACTCCAAAAGCCAAATGGTGCTCCTTCCCTTCTGAACCCTACTCTGTGCCCAAACAGCAGTTTATGACCACATATGTGGTATTGCTGTATACAGGAGAAGTTGCTTTACAAGTGTTGGGGTGCTTTTTTTCATTTATTTGTTGAGAAAATGATACATTTTCAGCTAAAACTACGTCTTATTGAAGAAAAAGGATTTTTTTTATTTTCACTGCCCAATTCTAATAAAATCTATGAAACACCTGTGAGGTCAAAATGCTCACTACACCCCTAGATGAATTCCTCAAGGGGTGTAGTTTCGTGAATAGAGTCACTTTGGGGAGTTTCCACTGTACTGGTATCTTAGGAGCTTTGCAAAAAGTAACATGGTGTCAAGAAACCAATCCAGCAAAATCTGTGCTCCAAAAGCCAAATGGCGCTCCTTCCCTTCTGATCCTTGCCGTGTGCCCAAACAGTAGTTTATGACCACAAATGGGGTATTGCCGTACTCCAGAGAAGTTGCTTTACGAATGTTGGGGTTCTTTTATTCCTTTATTTGTTGAGAAAATGAAATATTTTGAGCTAAAGCTACGTCTTATTGGAAAAAAATGATTTTTTTTTATCTTCACTGTCCAATTCTAATAAAAGCTATGAAACCCCTGTGGGTTAAAAATGCTCACTACACCCCTAGATGGATTCTTCAAGGGGTGTAGTTTCCTAAATGGAGTCACTTATTTGGCGTTTTCACTGTTTTGGTCCCTTAGGGGCTTTGCAAATGCGACGTGGTCTCCGCAAACTATTCCTGCTAAATTTGAGCTCCAAAAGCCAAATGGCGCTCTTTTCCTTCTAAGCCCTGCCGTGTTCCCAAACAGCCGTTTATATGAACACATGCGAGGTATTGTTTTACTCGGGAGAAATTGCTTTACAAATGTAGTGATGCATTTTCTCCTTTAGTCCTTGTGGAAATTAGAAAAAATTAGCTAAACCTACATTTTCTTTGAAGGATTGTAGATTTTCATTTTCACGGCCTACTTCCAATAATTTCTGCAAAAAAACCTGCGGGGTCAAAATGCTCACTATACCCCTAGATAACTTCCATATAGTTTCCAAAATGGGGTCTCTTTTGGGGGATTTCCACTGGTTTGGCACCGCAAGAGCCTTTCAAACCTGACATGGTGCCTAAAATATTTTCTAATAAAAAGGAGGCCCCAAAATCCTCTAGGTGCTCTATTGCTTCAGAGGCCTGTGCTTCAGTCAATAAGTGCACTAGGGCCACATGTGGGGTATTTCTAAAAACTGCAGAATAGATATTGAGTTGCGTTTCTCTGGTAAAACTTTCTGTGTTACAAAAAAAATAGATGAAAAATGAATTTCTGCAAAAAAAAAAAAGAAATTTGAACATTTGACATCTACTTTGCCTTAATTCCTGTGAAACGTCTAAAGGGCTAAGAAACTTTCTAAATGCTGTTTTGAATACTTTGAGGGGTAAAGTTTTTAAAATGGGGTGACTTATCAGGGTTTTCTAATATATAAGGCCCTAAAATCCGCTTCACAACTGAACTGGTCCCTGTAAAAATAGCCTTTTGAAATTTTCTTGAAAATGTGAGAAATTGCTGCTAAAGTTCTAAGCATTGTAACGTCCTAGAAAAATAAAAGGATGTTCAAAAAACAATACCAATCTAAAGTAGACATATGGGTGATGTTAATTAGCAACAATTTTGTGTGGTATTACTATCTGTCTTACAAGCAGATACATATAAATTTCGAAAAATGCCAATTTTTGCAATTTTTCGCAAAATTTTGGTGTTTTTCACAATTAAATACTTAATGTATCACGCAACTTTTGCCAGTAACATAAAGCCCAATGAGTCCCGAGAAAACAATCTCAGAATCGCTTGGATGGGTAAAAGCATTCCGAAGTTATTACCACATAAAGTGAAACATGTCCGAATTGAAAAAATTTGCTGTGTCCTGAAGGCCAAAACAGGCTGCGTCCTTAACCCCTTAATGACCAGCCTATTTTAGACCTTAATGACCAGGCTATTTTTTAAGTTTTTCCATTGTCGCATTCCAAGAGCTATAACTTTTTTATTTTTGCGTCGACATAGCTGTATAAGGTCTTGTTTTTTGCGGGACAAGTTGTATTTTTCAATAGTACCATTTTTAGGTACATATTATTTATTGATTAACTTTTATTAACTTTTTTTTGGGGGGGTAGAAAAAAATCAGAAACTTCGCCACTCTTTTTTGCTTCCTAAATCTGTGCCGTTTACCGTGTGGTATAAATAACACAATACGTTTATTCAGCGGGTTGTTATGATTGCAACGATACCAAATTTGTATAGTTTTTGTATGTTTTACTACTTTTACACAGTAAAAACGCTTTTTTTTCAAAATTATTTGTTTTTGTGTCTCCATATTTGAAGAGCCGTAACGTTTTTATTTTTTCGCCGATGCAGTTGTATGAGGGCTTTTGTTTTGCGGTAAAACTTGTCGTTTTTATTGGTACCATTTTGGAGTACTTTTTTAACTTTTTTACTAGTCCCATTTTTACTATTTGGACATTGCTTGTAAAACAGATAGTAATATCGCACAAAATAGTTACAAGTTCACATATCCCATATGTCTACTATATGTTGGCATCGTTTTTTGAACATTCTATTATTTTTCCAGGGCGTTACAAGGCTTCGAACTTTTGCAGCAACTTCTCACATTTTCAAGAAAATTTCAAAAGGCTATTTTTTTGGGGACCAGTTCAGTTCTGAAGTGGCTTTGAGAGCTTTATATATTAGAAACCCCCCATAAGTCACCCCATTTAAAAAAAACTGCACCCCTCAAAGTATTTAAGACAACATTTAGAAAGTGTCTTAACCCTTTTGGTGTTTAACAGGAATTAAAGCAAAGTGGAGGTGAAATTGACTAATTAATTTTTTTTGCAGAAAATCTGTATTGCTGTTTGGATACACGGCAGGGCTCAGAAAGGCAGGAGCGCTACTTGGCATGCAGATTTTGCTGGAATGGTTTTTGTGTACCATGTTGCATTTGCAAAACCCCTGCGGGACCAAATCAGTGGAAACCACCCAAAAGTTATCCCATTTTGGAAACTACACCCCTGAGCTTTTTGACCCCACCGTTTTTTTGCTGAATTTCGTGGAATTAGGCCGTAAAAATTAATATCAATATTTTTTCCACTAAAAAGGGTTATATGAGAAAAAGCACCCCAACATTTGTAAAGCAATCTCTCCCGAGTACGGCAATACTCCACTTGTTGTCATAAACTGCTGTTTGGTTACACGGCACGGCACAGAAAGGCAGGAGTGCTACTTGGTAGGCAGATTTTGCTGGAATAGTTTTTGGGTGCCACGTCGCATTTGCAAAACCCCTGCATGGACCAAATCAGTGTAAACCACCAAAAATGACCCCATTTTGGAACCTAAAGCCCTGAAAGAATTTATTGAGGGGTATAGTGAGCATTTTTACCCCACAGTTTTTTTGCTGAATTTCGTGAAAAAATGCTGTAAAATTGAAAATTCCATTTTTTCCTGATAAAACATGGAAATTTCCAATTTTTACAAAGAATAAAGGAGAAAAAGCACCCAACCATTTGAAAAGCAATTTCTCCTAATTACAGTAATACTGCACATCTGGTAATAAACTGTTATTTGTATACATGGCAGGGCTCAGAAGGGAAGAAGCACAATTTGGCTTTTGGTGCTCAAGGTTTGCTGGAATGGTTTTTGGGTGCCATGTCGCATTTGCAAAGCCCCTGAGGGACCAAAACCGTGGAAACCCCCCAAAAGTGATCCCATTTGGGAAACTACAGCCCTCAAGAAAATTATTGAGGGGTATAGTGAGCATTTAGACTTCACAGTTTTTTTACAGAATTTTGTGGAATTAGGCCGTAAAAATTAATATCAAGATTTTTTCCACTAAAATATTGACATTTCTTCAAGGTTTGTATGAGAAAAAGCACCCCAACATTTGTAAAGCAATCCCTCCACATGTGGTCATAAACTGCTGTTTGGACACACGGCAGGACTCAGAATCGGAGGCGCACTATTTCGCATGCAGATTTTTCTGGATTGGTTTTTGGGTGCCATGTTGCATTTGCCAAAACCTGAGGTACCAGAGTATAGTGGAAGCCCCCAAGAAGTGACCCCACTTTAGAAACTACACCCCTTAAGACATTTCTCTTTTGCCAGGACTTATGACAGGGCTCAGAAGTGAAGAGCACAATGGGCATTTGAGGCCTATTTTGGTGATTTTCACAACATTGGCCCGTAATTGCAGGACTCTGAGGTCAAACAGTAAAACAAACCCGCAACTAGTGACCCCTATTTTGGAAAATAAACCCTTTAAGGCATTTTAACCCCTTCCGGCATTTTCACGTACAGTTACGTGATGGGAGCTGGTGTTTTCCCGCAATTCCACGTAACTGTATGTGAAGGAGATGGAGCTGGCTCAGGAGCTGAGCCAGCAACATCACCGCCGGGTGACAGCTGTATGTTACAGCTGGCACCATGAGGTATCGGCCAGGACCGGTGTTAGCCTCTGATCCGACCGATTAACCCCTCACATCTTGCGTTCAATAGAGATCGCAGCATGTGAGGAGTTTATAGCCACCAGCACCCTAGCAACATGATCGCTGGGTTGCCGGTGTCCGCAAAGGCTATCGGAGGCCTAATACTTACCTCGCGGTCTGCCAGGAATGGAATCCTCCTATGCCCCGTCGTCGGCAGGGCCCAAAAGGCTTCCGGTACCATCGGCAAGATGGCGCCGGCTCAGCTTCTGGCTCAGAAGCTGAGCCGGCGTCATCAGCAGTGTGTGTCCGCTGTATGTTACAGCGGACATCCCACTGTAAAGGCAGGAACCAGAGCTAGCTCCGATTCCTGCCATTAACCCCTTCAATGCAGCGATCCAATGCAATCGCTGCATCAAAGTGGTTTGTATGAAATCGGCAGCCTGCCATGCGATGGCAAGGCTGGCGACTGCTACTGTGGCAACAGGAGGGCTAACAATGGCTTCCTATCTGCCATTACGGAAGCCGATTAGGCCCCGTCCGGAGGCAGAGCCTGATCGGCTTGCTGTCAGTGAACAACTGACAGTTCTAATACATTGCACTACATAGGTAGTGCAATGTATTAGAACATCAAACAGTTGGAGCTTCAAGTCCTCTAGTGGGACTAAAGAATAGTGTAAAAAAAAAAGTGTAAAAAAAGTAAAAATAAAAGTTGGAAAAAATACAATAAAAGTTTCAAGTAATAACATAAAACACAATCGCTCTTCTCCCTAATCAAGACATTTATTATTGAGACAAATAATAAAGCCATACATATTTGGTATCGCTGCGACCGTAACGACCTTAACTATAAAAATATTATGTTATTTATTCCGCGCAGTGAACGCCGTAATAAAAAATAAATAAACAATACTGACATAATTGCTATTTTTTGGTCACTTTGTCTTCCAAAAATTTAAATAAAAAGTGATCAAAAAGTCACATGTACCCAAAAATGGTACCTATAAAAATTATAACTCGTCTCACAAAAAACAAGCCCTCATACAGCTCCGTCAACGAAAAAATTAAAACCGTTATGGCTCTCACAACTTGGCGACAGAAAAAATCCATTCTCTTTACAAAAGTTATTTTATTGTGCAAAAAGTTGTAAAACATAAAAAAGTGCTATAAATTAGGTATCACCGGAATCGGACTAACCTGCAGAGTAAAGGTAACATGCAATTTATAACGCATGGTGAACGCTGTATAAAAAGAACTAAAAAAAATGCCAGAATTGCTGTTTTTTGGTCACCTTGCCTCCCAAAAAAAAAAGGATAACGAGTGATCAAAAAGTCGTATGTACCCCAAAATGGTACCAATAAACACTACAGCTCGTCCCGCAAAAAAAACAGCCTTCATACAACTACATCTATGAAAAAATAAAATTAGTTAAGGCTCCAATAAGTCAGGAAAGAAAAAATATGCAGTTGTGCCAACCCGAGGGGAACATTTCTTCTGTTTCAAGTGGCGAATTATCAAAGCCCCTAAAATTAGGGAACCAGGAAGGGTAGGGCCCAAACATATCTTCTGGAAGTGAGGGTGCCCGTATTATACCAGGACAACACTTCCCAGCAAAATTCCTCAAACTGCAAAGATGCTAAGTGTGGACCAAAAGGGGAATAAGTAAGGACCATTTATCAGTGCGACACCGGCCTGTGCAGAAAGGATTGTGTCACAGCGTAACACAAATCTATGGATTATTTTTTTTATTTTTTTTTACCCCATTATTATACCACCTGACTATGCCCCTTATATACTCCGCCCGGCTTACATGTACCCCCACAATATAAACGGAAACACCAGTAAGACTCCAAACAAAACTACTACCAAGCAAAATCCACGCTCCAAAAGCCAAATGGCGCTACCTCCCTTCTCAACCCTCCTACAGTGTGCCCAAACAGCAGTTTACTTCCACATAAATGGCATCGCCATACCCGGGAGAACCCTTTTAACAATTTTTGGGGTGTGTGTCTCCAGTGGCACAAGCTGGACACTACATATTTGCCACTGAAATAGCATATCTAGGGAAAAATTAAAAATTTTACTTTGCACCTTCCGCAGCGCAATCATTCATGGAAAAGGCCTGTGGGGTGAAAATGCTCACTACACCCCTTAATAAATGCCTTGAGGGGTGCAGTTTCCAAAATGGGGACACTTCTCAGCAGTTTCTTTTATTATTTCACATCAGAGCCTCTGCAATTGTGATCCAATACTTTGTAAATTGCCAAATTAGGCCTTCATTTTACATGGTACTCTTTCACTCCTGAGCCTGGTCGAATGTCCAGGCAACAGATTAGGGCCACACGTAGGGTGTTTCTAAAACCGGGAAACACAGCATAATAATTAGAGAGATGTCTTGTTATGGTGGAAAAAGCTGGGCGCCACATATTGGCAAATCCCATTTTCACTCTGCAACATCGAGTGCACACCAATTTCTGCCAATCACTTGTCGGGTTAATATGCTCACTACACCCCTAGGTGAAACCTTGAGGGGTGTAGTTTCCAAAATGGTGTCACTTCTGGGGGGGATCCACTGTTTTGGTCCCACAGGGACTTTACAAATGCGACATAGCACCCAGAAACCAATTCAGCAAAATCTGTACTCCAAAAGCCAAATGGTGCTCCTTCCCTTCTGAACCCTACTCTGTGCCCAAACAGCAGTTTATGACCACATATGTGGTATTGCTGTATACAGGAGAAGTTGCTTTACAAGTGTTGGGGTGCTTTTTTTCATTTATTTGTTGAGAAAATGATACATTTTCAGCTAAAACTACGTCTTATTGAAGAAAAAGGATTTTTTTTATTTTCACTGCCCAATTCTAATAAAATCTATGAAACACCTGTGAGGTCAAAATGCTCACTACACCCCTAGATGAATTCCTCAAGGGGTGTAGTTTCGTGAATAGAGTCACTTTGGGGAGTTTCCACTGTACTGGTATCTTAGGAGCTTTGCAAAAAGTAACATGGTGTCAAGAAACCAATCCAGCAAAATCTGTGCTCCAAAAGCCAAATGGCGCTCCTTCCCTTCTGATCCTTGCCGTGTGCCCAAACAGTAGTTTATGACCACAAATGGGGTATTGCCGTACTCCAGAGAAGTTGCTTTACAAATGTTGGGGTTCTTTTATTCCTTTATTTGTTGAGAAAATGAAATATTTTGAGCTAAAGCTACGTCTTATTGGAAAAAAAGGATTTTTTTTTATCTTCACTGTCCAATTCTAATAAAAGCTATGAAACCCCTGTGGGTTAAAAATGCTCACTACACCCCTAGATGGATTCTTCAAGGGGTGTAGTTTCCTAAATGGAGTCACTTATTTGGCGTTTTCACTGTTTTGGTCCCTTAGGGGCTTTGCAAATGCGACGTGGTCTCCGCAAACTATTCCTGCTAAATTTGAGCTCCAAAAGCCAAATGGCGCTCTTTTCCTTCTAAGCCCTGCCGTGTTCCCAAACAGCCGTTTATATGAACACATGCGAGGTATTGTTTTACTCGGGAGAAATTGCTTTACAAATGTAGTGATGCATTTTCTCCTTTAGTCCTTGTGGAAATTAGAAAAAATTAGCTAAACCTACATTTTCTTTGAAGGATTGTAGATTTTCATTTTCACGGCCTACTTCCAATAATTTCTGCAAAAAAACCTGCGGGGTCAAAATGCTCACTATACCCCTAGATAACTTCCATATAGTTTCCAAAATGGGGTCTCTTTTGGGGGATTTCCACTGGTTTGGCACCGCAAGAGCCTTTCAAACCTGACATGGTGCCTAAAATATTTTCTAATAAAAAGGAGGCCCCAAAATCCTCTAGGTGCTCTATTGCTTCAGAGGCCTGTGCTTCAGTCAATAAGTGCACTAGGGCCACATGTGGGGTATTTCTAAAAACTGCAGAATAGATATTGAGTTGCGTTTCTCTGGTAAAACTTTCTGTGTTACAAAAAAAATAGATGAAAAATGAATTTCTGCAAAAAAAAAAAAGAAATTTGAACATTTGACATCTACTTTGCCTTAATTCCTGTGAAACGTCTAAAGGGCTAAGAAACTTTCTAAATGCTGTTTTGAATACTTTGAGGGGTAAAGTTTTTAAAATGGGGTGACTTATCAGGGTTTTCTAATATATAAGGCCCTAAAATCCGCTTCACAACTGAACTGGTCCCTGTAAAAATAGCCTTTTGAAATTTTCTTGAAAATGTGAGAAATTGCTGCTAAAGTTCTAAGCATTGTAACGTCCTAGAAAAATAAAAGGATGTTCAAAAAACAATACCAATCTAAAGTAGACATATGGGTGATGTTAATTAGCAACAATTTTGTGTGGTATTACTATCTGTCTTACAAGCAGATACATATAAATTTCGAAAAATGCCAATTTTTGCAATTTTTCGCAAAATTTTGGTGTTTTTCACAATTAAATACTTAATGTATCACGCAACTTTTGCCAGTAACATAAAGCCCAATGAGTCCCGAGAAAACAATCTCAGAATCGCTTGGATGGGTAAAAGCATTCCGAAGTTATTACCACATAAAGTGAAACATGTCCGAATTGAAAAAATTTGCTGTGTCCTGAAGGCCAAAACAGGCTGCGTCCTTAACCCCTTAATGACCAGCCTATTTTAGACCTTAATGACCAGGCTATTTTTTAAGTTTTTCCATTGTCGCATTCCAAGAGCTATAACTTTTTTATTTTTGCGTCGACATAGCTGTATAAGGTCTTGTTTTTTGCGGGACAAGTTGTATTTTTCAATAGTACCATTTTTAGGTACATATTATTTATTGATTAACTTTTATTAACTTTTCTTTGGGGGGGTAGAAAAAAATCAGAAACTTCGCCACTCTTTTTTGCTTCCTAAATCTGTGCCGTTTACCGTGTGGTATAAATAACACAATACGTTTATTCAGCGGGTTGTTATGATTGCAACGATACCAAATTTGTATAGTTTTTGTATGTTTTACTACTTTTACACAGTAAAAACGCTTTTTTTTCAAAATTATTTGTTTTTGTGTCTCCATATTTGAAGAGCCGTAACGTTTTTATTTTTTCGCCGATGCAGTTGTATGAGGGCTTTTGTTTTGCGGTAAAACTTGTCGTTTTTATTGGTACCATTTTGGAGTACTTTTTTAACTTTTTTACTAGTCCCACTAGGGGACTTCACTATACGATCCTCCGATCGCTATTATAATACACTGCAATACTTTTGTATTGCAGTGTATTACTGCCTGTCCGTTTAAAACGGACAGGCATCTGCTAGGTCATGCCTGCGGCATGATCTAGCAGGCATTCATTACAGGCAGACCTGGGGGCCTTTATTAGGCCCCCGGCTGCCATGGGAGACACAGACACTCGGCGATCTTATCGCCGGGTGTCAGTGGGATGAGAGGGAGCTCCCTCCCTCTCTCCAAAACCACTCAGATGCGATGCTCGCTATTGAGCACCGCATCTACGGGGTTAAACGGGTGAGATCGATACTAATATCAATCTCACCCGGCAGAGCAGGGACGCCCCCAGCCCTCAGCTGCCTCTGGCAGCTGTGGGCAGGGAGATTTGACAGCTCCCTGCTCTGTTTACTTATTCCGATGCCGCGACGTAAAAAGTCTATGACATCGGAATAAGGCCCGTTAGTGACCGACGTAAAAAGACTATGGGCCGGTCACTAACAGGTTAAAGGGTTAAGGGGTGTAGTAAGCATTTTGACCCACAGGTGTTTTTTTAATTAGAAATTAATGCGCAAAGTGAAAATTGTCATTTTCTACTGATATGCCATTTTGGTGCCCAGTTTGTGCCACTGAAGACAAAGACCTCATAAAACGTTAAGCGGGTTCTCCCGGGTATGACGATGCCATATATGTGGACATAAACTGTTGTTTGGGTGCAAGGCAGGGTTCAGAAGGGAGGGAGCACCATTTGGAGCGCAGATTAAGCTTGGTAGTTTTTTGTTTAGGGTTTTACCGGCATCTCAGTTTATAGTGTGGGGGCATATATAATCTATGCGGAGTCCATCAGGGCATAATTAGACGGCACAATATTGCGGTAAATAAATAATAATCCACAGATGTGAGGCCGGTGTCGCACTGATAATTGGTGCCGAATCGTATGCGACTTTGGAAAGCTCTGAACATTTTGTGTTGTCATATTCTGAGAGACAGAACTTTTTTATTTTTTCTCCACAGGAGCTGTGTGAAGGCTTATTTGTTGCGGGACAATCAGTACTTTTCATTGGTATCATTTTGGGGTACATGCGATTTTTTGATCACTTATTATTAATTTTTTTGGCAAGCAAGGTGACCAAAAAACATAAATTCTGACAATGTTATTTTTTTTATAGTGTTCACCGTGTGCTATAAATTTAAATTTTACTTTATTCTGTGGGTCGATACGATTACGACGATACCAAATGTATATCTTTTCTTTTTATGTTTTTTAGCGTTTGCACAATAAAATCACACTTTTTTTTAATTATTTATTTTTTGTGTCACCATATTCTGAAAGCCATATCTTTTTTATTTTTCAGTCAAAAGAGCTGTGTAAGGGCTTGTTTATTGCGGGACGGGTTCTAGTTTTTATTGGTACTATTTTGGGGTACATGCGACTTTTTGGTCACATTTTATTTAATGTTTGTGATGGGTAGTGATAAGAAAATAGCTATTCTGGCACTATTTTGTATTTATTTATTTTTTGCAGTGTTCACTGTGTGGGAAAAATAAAATTATAGTTTTATAGTTTGTGTCATTACGAACGTGGCGATACCCAATATGTGTACTTTTTTTTACCGGTTAAATTTTTATCCTATAAGAAAAGATTTATAGGAAAAAAGCTGTTTTTTTTATTAACTTGAAACTTTTAGTTTTACACTTTTAATCAACATTTAAATTAACAATTTTGTATTTGTCCCACTAGGGGACTTGAAGGCCTGCACCACTGATCTTTACTCTAATACATTGCACTACCCACGTAGTGCAATGCATTAGAGCTGTCAGCCATTCACTGACAGCAAGCCTATTAGGTATAGCCTCTGGGCAGGGCCTAATAGGCTTCCGTACGTGGCAGACCAGTAGGCCCTTGTTGCCGTAGCTATGATTGGCATCCCCACGATCACATCCTGTTGATGCCAATCGCAACAAACCACTAAGATGCCACGATTGCTTTTGATCGCGGCATCTAAGAAGCTAATGGCAGGGTCTGAGTTAGCTCCATTCCCTGCCGTTACAGCAGGGTGTGAGGCTGTAACATACACTGGCACCCTCGGCTGATGTCGCAGACTTGGCTTCTGAGCCTGTGCCTTTTTCCTTTTGCTGGCGGAAGCCTTTTAGGCCCTGCCTCCGGGCGGGACCTATCAGGCTTCTGTACTTGGTAGACAGGAGGTCACTGTTAGGCCTCCAGTCTGCACGAGCAGCCATCGGTTTCGATCTGCTGGTAAACACCATAGATGCAGCTAAGGGATTAATCGACATGCAGCAGGGTGTCAGCTGTAAAATACAGCTGACACCCGCTGACGATGGTGCGGACTCAGCTTCTATAGGTTCCTATACTTTGTGTTGCATTAAGTACTTAACGACAACAACGCACAAGTACGTTGGATGTCGTTAAGGGATTAATCAGCACCGAATTTTGGACCTCAAAAAGGTCATGGTGTTAAAATTAAATTTAACTCCTTCCCGACAGCCCACCGTCTTTTGACGTCAGGCGGTGCAGGTCCCCAGTCTATAGCGACGTCTTTTGGCGTCGCTGTAGATGAGGCTGATGAGCGCTCAAGCGCTCATCCTCTAAGCAGGAGCTGTAACTAACAGCTCCTAATCTCAGAGCTGCCTTCTGGACACAGCTGGGGTCGGAAAACATTCCAACCCCAGCTGTTTAACCTTTTGATTGCCGCAGTCCGTGACCGCGGCATGATCAAGGGAATTCCCCTCTTTGACCTACAAAGGATCCCAGGGCTGTCTGTTCCATTTGCCTACTGTTTGGGCACACTATGTGCTGCCCTAACAGCAGCCTGTGTCATATTGACACAGTGTAATGTATTAGCATACAGGAGTATGCTAATAAATTATAAGTAAAAAATAAAGTTATAAATAAAGTTATCCCTTAATGGAATTAAAAAAAAAAAGTAACAAAAAATAAATTTAAAAAAAAGTCCCCAAAAAAGTCATTATTTTGCATAAAATATATTTTATTGCCCCCTCATTACATAAAAACAAAAAACCTACACATATTAGGTATCTGTACGACCAAAATAACATGAAGAATTAATTTAACAGGTTATTTAGCATGAAACATGAACCGGATAAAAAATAAACAAGAAAAACAACGCAGAGAATTGCTTTTTCCAATATTCACGCCGTAAAAAAAAAATGCTTTACCTCCAAACTGCAGGGGAAAAAAAAAATACTATTTCTCTCGCATAAAGCAAGGCCTCATACAGCCATGTCAATGAAAAAATAAAAAAGTTATGGCTGCTGAAAGGCAGAGAGACAAAAACAGAAAAATGTAACTGGTCATTAAGGTCTTTTCAGGCCTGGTCATTAAGGGGTTAAGGTCTATGAATGTACTACTTGACCATTTGGCTGGATGATGGAAAGCAGTAGGTTTGATAGCACTTGTTATATCCAAAAAAGTATTTCTCTGTGTATACTATATACTTAGCTGTTCAAGTGACTGTGAGATCATACAGTATATTAAAATATATGTAAATAGAACATTAGATTCTCAGCAACCTGAGATACAAGGAATTGTATCCCTGTCATCTCAGAAGTGGGAGTGCCTAATCCCATATGTATAAAGTGAAGAATTTATGTGATGTTTATTCTTGAGATGGTAACCTTACTACAAAGATAATAAGTTAGAAACAATAAGCAAACAAAATATGAGAAAATGTCATCCAATAAGATCTGTAAACCTTTTACTGCTGGAAATGCCCACAAAGGTGTACGGATTAAAGGGATAAAGTGAAAAATTATGTGATGTGGAAATCAGTGTAAATAAATGGAATCCACCTGACATTCAGTTGAAAGGTGAATCACAATATTATGTTTACCTATTGCTTACACAAAATGATTGTCATCTCCGCTGTGTCAGGAGAGGATTACAGAAATATATATACGTAAACATGCATCTGCACATGTGGCTTGGCCGCTGTATTTTTATGCCTGAAATCTCTACGCTTTAGCGGTATTAGGTGATAATCATAGGGGATATTAATAAAAAAAATTGAAGTACATTAAAAAGAAGCTTGATTTTTGTTTTACTAAGGCCTCATGCACACGACCGTATTTTTTCCCACCCGTAAATACTGGCGTAAATACGGGTCCGGTGTCACACGTATTCGACCCGTTTTGCACCAGTATTTACGGACCCGTGCCCGTAAATATGGGTCCGGTGTCACCCGTATTCCACCCGTATTTACGGGCACGTTTTTGGCGGCAAAATAGCACTGCACTAATCGGCAGCCCCTTCTCTCTATCAGTGCAGGATAGAGAGAAGGGACAGCCCTTTCTGTAATAAAAGTTAAAGAAATTCATACTTACCCGGCCGTTGTCTTGGTGACGCGTCCCTCTCTTCACATCCAGCCCGACATCCCTGGATGACGCGGCAGTCCATGTGACCGCTGCAGCCTGTGATTGACCTGTGATTGGCTGCAGCGGTCACATGGGCTGAAACGTCATCCAGGGACGGCCAGGACGTCGGGCCGGATGTCGAGAGGCAAAGGCAACGGCCGGGAGACCGGACTGGAGGAAGCAGGAAGTTCTCGGTAAGTATGAACGTCTTTTATTTTTATTTTTTACAGGTTGCTCTTTATTCTGATCGGTAGTCACTGTCCAGGGTGCTGAAAGAGTTACTGCCGATCAGTTAACTCTTTCAGCTCCCTGGACAATGACTATTTACTGACGTCGCTTAGCAACGCTGCCGTAATGATGGGTGCACACATGTAGCCACCCGTCATTACGGGAGCTCCATAGACTTCTATGGACTGTCCGTGCCGTTATTACGGCCTGAAATAGGACATGTTCTATCTTTTTCAACGGCACGGGCACCTTCCCGTAAGAAAACGGGAAGGTACCCGTGGCCAATAGAAGTCTATGAGCCCGTTATTACGGGTCGTAATTACGACCCGTAATAACGGGAGTTTTTACGGTCGTGTGCATGAGGCCTAATTAAATGCCAAAAAAAGGAGAATGCATACCTGGAGTTATATCGGTTATATAATAAATAACGGGTTGATTATTTTGTTTTCTGCTCATCCTACTACAACTGCCTTCTTTGTAGCAAAGTTGGTTCCTCCCACCATTATTCTATAAGGTACTCATGTTAGATGGGCATTTAATCAGCCCCGTTTTTTTCCTGTACAGACACTCATCAATCCCTGGGCATCTAGGCATATTTCAGCCATAGAAAAAACAGGTCCTGTCCCATTAGGCTATGTAGTGGCTTTGTTCAATTACACAATTTCCCTTCAGAGTCTAGTATGGCCTTATGAGAGCTATCTGGCCATTTAAATAACCACGGTAGATAAGCAATATCTCTCCTGAAGCCATAGCTCAGAAGAATAGTGTTCAGGTACTAAAGGGGGTTTTACACTGGGCAATTATCGGGCAGACAAGCCTTCATGGAACGCTTGTTGCCGATAATTGCCCTGTGTAAATAGGGCAGCGATCAGCAGATGAACGAGCAAATGATCGATCATCTGCTGATCGTATTGTTTTAAACAAACTTAAATATTATTGTTGTCGGCAGCACAACGGAATCAATAGCATAGTCAGAACCCTTGCACAACGGACACAAACGGAAATCATTGGCACCAGAAACCTATGGTTTCCGTTTGTGTCTGTCAGGGCTCCGTTACGACAGAAAGCTCCATCAGAACGTCGGAACGGAGCCCTGACGCAAATGTGAAGGAAGCCTAAGCTGTCTTTACAAAATTGAATTGATAAATATCTTCCCTTGTTTCTTCCTAATGATAGTAGTGAGAGAAGAGCAAGAGATTAAACTAATAATGGAGTTAAATTAGTTTATAATGTATATTTGATGATAAAACAGTATTGAAATGGTGTAAATGTATAAATTATTTTAAAAGATAATGTTATGTGCCATACCGTGTACATTTCCAATACAAGAATATAATCAATGTATGACATAGATAATTGCAAATTATTTATTAACCTCTTCAGAACACAGCCTGTTTTGGCCTTGTGGACCCAGCCAATTTTTTCAAATCTTACATGTGTCAATTTATGTGGTAATAACTTCGGAATGCTTTTAACTATCCAAGCGATTCTGAGATTGTTTTCTCGTGACATATTGGAGTTTATGTTAGTGGAAAAATTTGGTCAACAAATTCAGGATTTATTTGTGAAAAACACCAAAATTTGGAGAAAATTTGCAAAACTAGCATATTTCGAAAATTAAATGTATCTCCTAGTAAAACAGTCCCAATATGTCTACTTTATGTTTGCATCATTTTTTTTAACATCCTTTTATTTTTCTAGGAGGTTACAAGGTTTAGAACTTTAGCAGGAATTTCTCACACTTTCAAGAAAATTTCCAAAACCTATTTTTTCAGGGACTAGTTCAGTTCCGAAGTGGCTTTAAGGGACTTATATATTAGAAACCCACATAAGTCACCCAATTTTAAAAACTGCACCCCTCAAAGTTTTCAAAACAGCATTTAGAAACCCTTTAGGTGTTTCACAGGAATTACATCAAAGTGGAGGTGAAATGTATAAATTTAATTTCTTTTTTTTTTTAGAAAGTCCATTTTAATCCATTTTTTTTCTGTAACACTGAAGGTTTTACCAGAGAAGCGCAACTCAATATTTATTGCCCAGAAATATCACACATGTGGCCCTAGTGTACTAATGGACTGAAGCACATGCCTCAGAAGCAGAGGCGAACCTAGAGGATTTTGGGGCCTCCTTTTTATTAGAACACATTTTAGGCACCATGTCAGGTTTGAAGAGATCTTGTGGGGCCAAAACAGTGGAAACACCCCCAAAAAGTCACCATTTGGCAAACTACACCCCTCAAGGAATTTATAGAGGGGTATAGGGAGCATTTTTAGCCCACAGGTTTTTTGCTGAACTTAGTGGAATTAGAAAATCAACATTTTTTCCAATAAAACGTAGAAATGATCAAAGCATAAAGAAGAAAAAACACCCCAACATTTGAAAAGCAATTTCTCCTGATTACGGCAATACCCCATATGGGGTAATAAACTGCTGTTTGGACACACGGCAGGGTAAAGAAGAGAAGGAGCGCCATATGGCTTTTGGAGCTCAAATTTGCTGGATTGGTTTTCGGGCGCCATGCCACATTTGCAAAAACCCTCAGATACCAAAACAGTGGAAATGCCCCAAAATGTGTCCCCATTTGGGAAACTACAGCCCTAAAAGAATTTATCTAGGGGTATAGTCAGCATTTTGATCTCCCAATTATTTTGCTGAATTTAGTGGAATTTGGCCATGAAAACCTCTATTGTTTTTTATTGTTTTTTGACGGAGTTTCACCATGCGCTATAAATGACATATATAATTTATTCTGCCGGTCGATGTGATTACAACGATACCATATGTATATAGTTTTTTTCATATTTTACGGTGTTTGTACGCTAATATCACGTTTTTAAAATAATTTTTTCGTAGTTGTGTTACCAGATTCTAAGAGCCATAACTTTTTTATTTTTCCATCAAGAAAGCTATGTGAGGGCTTGTTTTTTGTGGAACAAACTTTAGTTTTTATTGGTACAATTTTTGGGTACATGCGATCTTTTGATCCTTATTTATTCATTTTTCTGAGGGCTTAAGTGACTAAATATAGCGATTCTGGTACTATTTTTTTAATAACTTTTTTACGTCGTTCACGGTGCAGGACAAATAACATTATATTTTTATAGTTCAGGCCGTTACGATACCAATTATGCATAGTTTATTTTTATTTATTTATATTTTCTAATAATAAAAGGACTGTATAGGGGACAAAGGGTGATTATTTTATTTTATTACTTGGAACTTTTACTTTTTTTATAAAAAATGTTTAACTTTTTTTTTTAGTCCCACTAGTACTTGAAGATCCAACTGTTGGATCATTGTTATAATACCCTACAATACTTATGAAATTCAATTGTTTTTTATTTTTACAAAGTACAATACAAAAGTATACAACATCTCAATGATACAGTCTCACAGTATTGTATACAGAACACAGAAAAAGTTTGCACCTTTAGATATCATAAACGTGCCTCGGACGTTGACATACTGACGTATTAACAGACAAACAAACATAAAAACAGACATACAAAGAGTGGTGGTGATAAATACAAGCAATTATACATATGAGATGTCAAAAAGGAACAGGATGATACAGGATATGAAAACCATGTATAAGTTAGCACAGATACATTCAGAGTGACAGAGTTCTTACGGAGCAGAAGTTGAACATGGGGTAACTCCATCCAAGTGGCCCATTGAGACAAACACTTCTGCCTATAAGCTTTAGATGTAGCAAAGTGCAATAGAAGTGAAGATAAACCCTGTTTAGCACCTCCAAGAGATTCAGAGCCTCAGCTGTTTTCCATCTCTTGGCTATATGGAATCTGGAAGCGATAAGAATATGGCTTATTGGCCACCTATATTCTAAAGGGATCTCAGCCATCTGCATATCCAATAAAGCCAATGCAGGGGAAGGTAAAAGTTCTGCTCCCATTAATTCCGATATATAGCGGAAGATACGCTTCCAGAATGGGTAGACTGATTTACATGTCCACCATAGATTAAATAAAGTGCCCCTTGCTCCACATTCCCTCCAACACAAAGGAGAAGCCGCGGCTTGCATATGTTGTAGCCGCACAGGTGTGAGGTACCAACGAAGCTGAATTTTCCTAACGGCTTCTATATGATTTACACATTTGGATATCCTATCTGAGTCATGTAAAGCAGCCCTCCAGTCCTCCTCCGAGAACTCCCGACCCATATCCGTCTTCCACTGCGTCATGTATTTCAATTTGAGAAATGAGCTGTGGGTATTTAAGGACAAGTAAGCTGAGGCCAAACCTTTCAGCGATGTAATATCCGAATCCAAGAATCTTTGAAACAACGAAGACAGCCCAGAGGCCTGGAGAGCTGCTGAACCCCTCTGAAGAAAGTGCCTAATTTGCAGAAACATAAACAAGTGGGTATTCGGGATATGGAATTTAGCCTGCAAGTCCGCAAATGAGCTTAATTGCAATCCATCAAACAGGTCAGATATCTGCTGTATGCCTGCTTGCTTGGCACCACAAAGAAAGGTCTAAATTAGGTATCCAGTGGGAAAGATATATGAATGGGCATTTCATTAGGGAACAATGATACACTTTATATACCTTAACTGCTTTGCTCCACATCTGAATCATATGCCTAGTCGTAGATAAAGAGCTGAGGTCAGTTCGCGAACCTACTAAAACACCCTCGTAAGGCAGCATTAATATCTGATCGAAAGGTATGGACACTCTCTATTTGTGTCCACTGAGTTTTAACCTTCGGGCCCCAACAATATCTAACCGCCGCCAAGGCAGCGGCCATGTAATACAGATAGATATTTGGTACACCTAAGCCACCTCTAGACACATGGGTGATCATTAAAGCTTTAGATATCCGAGCTCTTTTATTCGCCCATATAAATTTAAGAAGTGTGGATTGTAAATCAGTAATAATAATAATAATAATAATAATCTTTATTTATATAGCGCCAACATATTACGCAGCACTTTACAATTTAGAGGGAGCATGAAACAAACAATATCAGACATTACATAGTGACAAAGTTCATTTACAATTCAAACCTGGGGAGTGAGGACCCTGCTCGCAAGAGCTTACAATCTATGAGGACATAAGGGAGACACAAAGTGTAACAGTGTTTGTTCTGTACAATAGTCCGGCCATTTTTATACACATGCGGTGGTAACATAAAGCTGCATGAGCCGGTCACCAGCCACTATCCGTGTATGACGGACATGAAGAGAAGGAGTGTGAGGGAATCTTATTCTGATGACTAATCTAAATGGAGGGCCATGGAAAGGAGTCAGATTAGGGAATGTTATAGGCCTGTCTAAATAGATGTGTTTTCAGGGCACGTTTAAAACTGTGGATATTGGGAATTAATCTGATTCCCTCAATGGTATTTGTAGGGGGATAGTTTTCAAATAGTAAAGAATCTTCGGCATGAGCCACATCTTTACTGGGTTTATCCTACCCGCCCATGATATATTAACATCAGAGACATGCTGAATTTGAGCCTTAATGGAGGAACAGAGATCTTTAAAGTTAAAGGCAACCATATCCGCCGATTTAGCCATAAGCTTAATGCCTAGGTAAGATATATGACCTTCCGTCCAGCTGAATGGAACTAATGTAGGAATATGTTTTTTAAGAGATTTAGAAACGTGAATTGGTAACAATGCAGATTTGGAGTCATTAATTTTATAATAAAATACTTTACAGAAGACGACTATACTCGCCAGGACATGAGGAAGAGATTGAACTGGGGAGGTTATAGTCAAGATTACATCATCAGCATACAGTCCAATTTTATGCTGCACATTACCGACGGAAATACTTATGACATTCTGGTGAGATCTTATAGACAAAGCGAATGGCTCCAAAATTAAGATTAGCGGTGAAAGGGGGCACCCCTTTCTTGTAACATTTGACAAGCAAAAGGATTTGGAGATTATCCCTGATATGAAAATCTGGGCCGAAGGTAAGGTATACATTGACATTATAGCTCTATGGATCCACCTCACAAACCCAAATTTAGTAAGAACCTGTGACAGGAAGCCCCAGTGAACCCTGTCAAAAGCCTTTTCGGCGTCCAAGGAGAGGCACACTGTAGGAACAGAAGAAGACTGAACAATATGAATTAAGTCTATCTTTCTCCTAGTACCATCAGTAGCTTGTCTGTGCTTAACAAACCCAACTTGGTCTACATTTATTAGTGAGGGAAAGAGAGGGTCCAACCTAAGGGCCAAAATTTTTGCAAACAATTTCTGTTTCAATATGTCTTTATTAAACAGTTGAGACATCAGAAAATATATGTGTATAACAGTTCTACTCGCAGGTAGAAGTAAATAGTTAGTCTCAAATAATAATTAACCTATAAGCTTTAACATTTTGAGAAAATGGGATTCAAAATAATATGGATAATAAAAGAAAGGTAAATAAAATAAATGTTGTGAAGAACGTATACAGGTCATCATAAAGAAAAAATAAAATGTATACAACAGACAATGTATGAGCTCCCAAATCCGTATTCAACAGAATAATAATAATAATCTAAAATTACCTGGTGATGTTAGCGGCTTCCCTGGTTTTGGCAAGGCAATAATTGTAGCTGCCAGCATTTCCTTAGGGAAGGAATCCGCTTGTACTGAGGCATTAAACACTTGGGGCAAAGGGTCTGATAAGAGGTCAGGAAAGGTTTTATAGTACTCTCCCGGAATCCCATCAGGACCCGGGGCTTTCGAGGTTTTAATAGCTTTCCCTATATCTTCTACTGATACAGGAGCATTTAAAGATTCTGTTTGTAAGTCATCTAGCTTTGGGAGATCTAGTCTGCGAAGGAACTCCTCAATCAGCTTGTCTGTAGGCTGGGGAACCGTCTCATCTGTGTTTAAATTGTATAACTTCTCATAGTATGCAATGAATGCATCAGCAATATCCACCCGATTATGAACTTTGCCTTTTGTAGGGTGATCAATGAAACCTATTGTACTCCTGGCCTGATATTTTTTAACTCTCCTAATAAGTGTAGCCCCAGCTTTATCTCCGGCTACATAGAAATGTGCTTTCATCCGTTTCAAAGCCATTTTGTATTTGTACAACATCAATAAGTGGAGTTGTTTATGAAGTTCTCTAATCTGGGCATTAGGCATTAGGCTTCAACTTATTCAAGCGCTCCAGGTGATATAACTGAGTCAGTATGGAGTGTTTACACGACTCTCTCTGCTTCTTTTCGAAAGTTCGCTAATTTAATAAATTCTCCACGTATAACTGCTTTGTGGCAGCACCAAAGTGTGGATGCAGAAATTTCAGGGATGAGTTAATTTCAAAGTAACTTTGAATAGCTGCTGCTAAGGTTTCCTTGTGTTTGGGCATATTCAGAAGATATGTATTCATACGCCATGGTCTATGGTTTTGGTTTGGTCTATGGTTTTGGAAATGATATTTTTCTAAAACAGTGAGTAAAATTGGTGCGTGATCAGACCATGTAATATGTCTAATAGAAGTTGATTCCACTGCTTGCACCAATTCACTATCTATAATAAACATATCTATTCTCGTGTAAGAATTATGGGTATGGGAGAAGTAAGTGTAATCACTTTCCCCAGGGTGTAAGTATCTCCATATATCATGCAAGTGTTCGTCTTTCAGTAACTGTGGTATAGAGGGTTTGCCCATACCAACCACATTCGTAGAGTCCATGTCAGGATAAGATGTAATATTAAAATCTCCACACATTATAAGGGATCCCTGTTTGACCTTATTTACTAACTTAAGAAGCTTATTAAGAAAAGAGATTTGTCTTTGATTGGGGGCATATACCCCAACTAAGGTGTATATTTTGTTATTGATATCACAGGTGATAATCAAGTATCTCCCTTGTGCGTCTACCCATGAATTCCTATAGGAAAAGGCCAGTGTATCCTTAATTGCTAAGAGCACCCCAGCTTTCTTACTCTCATTATTTGCAGTGAAAATATGAGGAAAACGGGCATGTGAACATTTAGGCGGGGCAGAATGTTTGAAGTGAGTTTCTTGGATACAGATAATGTCACACTTTGATTGTAAGGCTTCCGTCCACAAACTAGATCTTTTATATGGGCTATTAAGCCCATGAGCATTCAGGGAGAGAATTTTAAACACCATCTTAAACAAGTAAAAGCAAGGCGTACCTGATCCACAAAGAAAAAATTTTAAGTATTAGTACCAGTCATATTACAAAAGACATCACCACCACAACCGATAAACAGCATATAAAAACAGTGTGCAACAAGGCCACACATTAGATGTGTTAGCCAAAGGAGTGAGGGCATAATTCTGGGGTATACGTATAAAGCCATACACATACACCTATGACCCTCACAAACAAAGTGTGATGGGGGGGATATTTAAAGAAGCACTAAAAGTGCACAGGCAGAGAGGACACTCCACCAATATAGGGACTCATATTCACATTATCAACTTATAAAAGGCTTGTCATAACAGTTATAAGAACCTGTCAAGCACCCCACTGGTGGGAGGATGAACAGGAGGCAAAAATATCAAGATAAAGCAGGCACTGAAGAAAGATCAATAGCTACTCCAAACTGTCCTTGCCATTCTATCTTATACAACAGCTTCCACAGCCTGACCGTGGGTATCACCTGAGAGGAAAATATGCATTCTACACACGCATAAGTAAATGTACCAACATTAATCACATGGCCAGCACTTCCCGCCATTCCTCCTCAATCCTTGCGGGACCACGAGGAGAAGTTCCTTGAGCAGATGTGCGAGGAGAACAAGAGAGAGGTATTAAGTTCCAATCCTTGATGGCTTTCGCCGCCTGTGCTGGAGAGACCCATCCTTGTGGACCAGGAGCTTAACCGGGAAGCCCCATCGATATGGTATGCCACGGTCCCGGAAGAGTATTGTAGATGCTGAAAATTCCCTCCTTTTAGCAAGAGTGGCAGCTGATAAATCAGTGAAGACTGTGATATCTCTGCAGGCATCCGGCAGGAGAGAAGGTTGTTTGAAATGTGAATGAAGGCCTCCTTTATATGAAAGAAATGAAATCTAGTGATAACATCCCTGGGTGGTGAGGGAGCCACAGACTTAGGTTTCGTCAGTCTGTGCAGGCGGTCAAGCACCTTCTCCATTTCTGATATATCTGGTAGCAGAGCAGAGACTATGTCCACTACATATTTATACAGTTGGTCGTTAGAAATTGATTCCGGGATGCCCCTTAGCCTCAAGTTGTTTCCGCAAGAGCGATCTTCTGCATCTGCAGAGGCCTGTCTCTCCAGCTCATCCTCCATACTGCTTACTTTGTCAATAAGATCGTTGTGCGACCCAGTGAGCCATCTTAGATTCCAAGTGATCCGTACGATCACCGATGCTTTGTATATCAGCTTGTAGTGTGTGAAGCATAACTTGGAAGTCTTCCTGAAGAGATTTACGTAGTGTAGATAACATACTTGCCATTGTTTCTTCCATCAAGGATGATGTTGAGGTCTGAATGGGACTATGAGTACCTCCACTGCTGCCGCTTTCAGCTGGTGAAGAGCACGCCATGATAGTTTTACAGCGCAGGCTATGCTGAGGCGTATTTCCCTCAGGAGGGTGGAAGAATTCTGTCAGCTTTTTAGGCTCTTTAACCTTACTCGTACGTCCCATATCTCATATCATGCAAACAAGCCCTATAGTCTTAAAATAGTTGAGATGGATAGTGCCGCAGTTTTCCCCACATATGGCGGAGTGCAATCACTGCATGGTCATTACATATACGTTAGAGGAGGACCAGCCGCCATGCTGGATAGAACTTAGCGCCTCTGAGCTGCTGTGTGCCCCCTTGCAGGGTCAGGCTGATGGCAGATGCAACACACAGATGCTTCCCTATAGGGAGATGTACTGTACAGTCTATGTACCCAGGGCAATGCACGGCCCTGGAGGTGATGTGGGTGAGCAGCAGGCCACAAGCTATGACTCCTGGAGCCTTACAAAATGACGGCCGTGCTTTATCCCTTGCTTCAGGACTATTTTATGCCACTCTGGCAGTACTCACAGTCTCCAGGATGACGTCCAGCACCTTGTGCAGCTTGCGGTGTGTGTAGTGCACCTTCCGGTGTCACTCTGGGACATCCGGTGCAGCGGGAGTGCGGCCCGCGCACTTCCGGTCAAAAGTGAGGCCGGGGATCCAACGAGGGCACAAGGCCCAAAATGCAAAAGTGCTCAGAACCGGCCGAGACCGGTTCCAAAACGACCCCCAGTGCAGCGGGGATCCAGTAATGGGGTATGATTCGTCCCTCCAGAAGGACAGCTGTTGGCAGATTAGGAATTGCTCAGCAGAGCTCTGCAGGAACACGTCCTTCCTCACTGCATGCAAGCCACCTCTCCCCCCTACAATACTTATGTATTGCAGGGTATTATACCTGTCAGTTTCACACTGACAGGCAGCGCCTATGGCAGGACTTAATTGCCTTGTGTAGATGACAGACCTGGAGGCCTTTGTTAGGCCTCCGGTTGCCATCGCAACCATCGGCACCCCGCAATCCCGTGGCGGGGTGCCGATGTTGTTGTAACTCCATAAATGAAATGCGCCGGTAACTATTGACCGCCACATTTAAGGGGTTAATCAGTGGGGATCATGGCTGTGAACCAACCCAAAGTCTTCCCTCAGTACTAAGTCTGCTAGTAGTAGCTAGTACTGAGAGATACCGGGCTGCAAGGAATGCATGAGTGCTCAGTTAGGAGCACACGTAGATTAACGGACTGCAGGCACAAGGACCAGCGCTGCAGCACGTTAATCTACGTGGGGTGGTCAGGAAGGAGTTACACATTAAAAATGCACTTGATTTGTGTCTGAGATAGATGGATGGATGGATAGATGGATGGATGGATGGATGGATGGATGGATGGATGGATGGATAGATAGATAGATAGATAGATGATAGATAGATAGATAGATAGATAGATAGATAGATAGATAGATAGATAGATAGATAGATAGATAGATAGATAGATAGATAGATAGATAGATAGATAGATAGATAGATAGATAGATTAAAGTGTAAAAGTAAATTAGATGAAAAATAAAGACCAGGTGGGTAAGAAGTCAGTTATCATTTCTCCTTCTATCAGAAAACCAGAATGGGCCCCAGATGGTTTTTTATCAAGTCAATAATCTAATGTTTACTCCTGTATTACATTGTCATGAAGACAGTATAATAATTCACTGGGAGAGCGCCTTCTATTAAAAAAAATAGATTGTCCTGAATGTCGAGAAGAAAACAGAATGACAAATAATCTATCTCTGTTACTTTGGATTCTTTCCATGGCAACAAATGCTACATTACAGAACAAACACATTCAAGAGACAGGAGAGTAACCGTTTCTACAGCGGTGTTGCTGCCACCTACTGTTTTTTTCTGCCCAAAAAATAAGAAATTAAGAAAAATCTTTCTAAAAGCCAAAATTAATATATTTGGCAAAAGATGAAATCAATCAACTCAGTGGGGATCTGGGTTTTATATAGCATTTCTAAAAAAAAAAGTTTAACACGGATGGCTTTTTAATAAATTTCTAATTCATTTCCAGTTGGCTTTAAAGTTTTGAGATATTGAGAATAAAAAAGGGCAGATTTCTGGTATTAAAACGTCATGTGTATCCATAGAATTATAATTTCCAAAAGAGTAGCAATCCGGCTTTAATGGGCCATGATGTAGAGATGATTGTGCTGTAGGTTTGTAATGTATTTAAATCATATAGCTTCATCTTTTACAAGCCACTCTTGTCCTGACCTAATGTATTGAGCTTCTTTTCACAGCTAGGGACACTAACAAACTTATAGATTTCAGCACTACATATAATTACAAGAATTTAAGATAAGCAAGTAACACGTTCTACTAAAGGAAGCTGGGAAACGGGTCATCAGACAAAAGGCTATTTAATATGGAAACAACCCAACAAGGATCAAACAGGATAAGCGAGATAACTGACAGCCACTTATCTCCCCCATTGAAATAATATGCAAACTTAGCAAAACATGTGTGCTAATGGAGAAGCCTTGGAATACAGTTATTCTCCGAAAATCTCATTCAGCCCTCAGCTATTTTGACTAACTTTCCTTAAAATGCTTTGATGACCCACAAATAGCCTATGCTGTGCTAAATACTAATGGGCTAAATACTAATGGGCTTTCCTATCACTATGAACTATGTAGTTATACCACATTTCTAACATCATATCACTAAAAGCAGTTATATAAAGGTTCTCATATACAATAGTAGCGTCAGACTGGCCCACCAGAGGACCGGAGGATCCTCTGGTGGGCCCAAGCAGCGAGCTGCTTTTATCCGGCAGCGGAGCATAGAGACATTGTTTCCCTGCACCACTGCTTACCCTTGTAGGCAGGTCCGGCGTTAGGGACCCTGCCAACTATAGCAGCCATAGCGGCTGCTACGGGGCCCGCGGCATGAGGAGACTCACGCCGCCCAGCACATAAATGTTATGCCTCCTCATGCTCAGTGGCGTCGCTAGCACCGGGGCCCACTTCACATTCCACATTCACTTTTTATAATTGAATAGTATAGGCCTGCAGCCTAAAAGGCGCTGGGACGGAGTCCCTGCACAGGCCGGCGTGATAATGTCATTGCATCAAGTTGGCTTACGCAATCTGAGACGGTGGAGCGCTCCTTCCATCCTGGGAACAAGGCTATGTAAGTACAATTATATATTATTTTTTTGGGGGGTGTGACGCTATCTACTAGTGGGGGGCTGTGTGGCGCCATCTATTAGGGGGGCTGTGTGGCACTATACAGGTGGAGGGCTATGTGGCACTATCTACTAGGGGTGGCTGTGTGGCACTATCTGCTAAGGGGGGCTGTGTGGCATTATACAGGGGAGCACTGTGCGGCACTATACAGGGGGAGAGCTGTGTGGCACTATGCAGGACAGGAGGCTGTGTGGCACTATGCAGGGGAAGGGTTGTGTGGCACTGTACAGGGGGAGGGCAGTGTAACACTATACAGGGGAGGGCTGTGTGGCACTATACAGTGGGAGGGCTGTGTGGCATTATACAGGGGGGTGCTGCGTGATGCTATTTACTAGGGGGAGTTGTGTGGCACTATCTATTAGGGGTCTGTGTTGCACTATACAGGGGAAGGGCTGTGTGGCACTATCTACTATGGGTGGCTGTGTAGCGCTTTCTACTAGGGGGATACAGGGGGAGGGCTGTGTGGCACTATCTACTAGGGGGGCTGTGTGGAACTATACAGGGGGAGCACTGTGCGGCATTATACAGGGGGTGGGCTGTGTGGCACAAAACAGGGGGAGGGCTGTGTGGCACTATACAGGGGGAGTACTGTGTGGCGCTATCTATAAGGGGGAGCTGTGTGGCGCTATATACTAGGGGGGCTCTGTGTCACTATACAGGGGGAGGGCTGTGTGGCACTATACAGGGTAGCTGTGTGTCGCTATCTACTAGGGGGCTGTGTGGGACTATACAGGGGGAGGGCTGGGTGGCACTATACAGGAGGAGGGCTGTATGGCACTATCTACTAGGGGGGCTGTGTGACACTATCTACTAGGGGGGCTGTGTAGCACTATACAGGAGGAGGGCTGTATGGCACTATCTTCTAGGGGGCTGTGTGACACTATCTACTAGGGGGGCTGTGTAGCACTATATGGGGGAGCGCTGTGTGGCTCTATCTACTAGGGGGGTTGTGTGGCACTTTACAGGGGGTGGGCTGTGTGGTGCTGTACAGAGGGAGGGCTGTGTGGCACTATACAAGGGGAGGGCTGTGTGACAATATACAGGGGGGATGTTGGCACTGTCTACTAGGGGAGCTGTGTGGCACTATACGAGTGGGCTGTGCAGCACTATACGAGGGGGCTGTGTGGCACTCTCTACAAGAGGGGGGCTGTGTGTCTGGCACTATCTACAAGGGGGGTTGTGTGTGGCACTATCTACAAGAGGGGGACCTGTGTGTATTGCACTATCTACAAGAGGGGGCTGTGTGGCACTATCTACAAGAGGGGGGCTGTGTGTGGCACTATCTACAAGAGGGGGGCTGTGTCTGGCACTATCTACAGTGGGGCTGTGTGTGGTACTATTATTATTGTGGGGCCTGAAGGGGGTACTATTATAGTGTGTGGCACCGAGGGGGCATTATTTCCATCTAGGGCATTATAAATGTGAGGTTTTTTGTAGGGGGTGGGGAGGTGCTACAAAAGCGAGAAGCCAAAGATGTTTGTGTTTCAAATTCTGCAGAGGCGATTTGTATTTGGGAGAAGGCGTCAGGGCAATCTGGGACTGATGAAGAAAAAGGAAAAGTGAGCGACTCCAATCTGAGAAGACATCACTGGTGAGTTACTGGATTTCACTGGATTGTATTAAAGGAGTTTTCTCATCTTAGACATTTATGATTTATCCAAAGGAAATGTCAAAAATGTCTGATAAATGTGGCTCTCAGCTCTGGTACCCGCAGCTATATCTGGAACTGACCGCAAAATCCAGGCGCAAACCAGGGAGAGCGTCGTGCGTGCACGCAGCTCTCTCTATTCTGTTGTATGGTTGTTATGGAAACAGCTGAGCAGCTCTTGCTTGGCTGTTTCCATAACTGACATTGAATAGAATTGTAATGATGGGGGTGGGGAGACAGACAAGTGAGCCCTAATCTACTCGCCACTCAGTCCCTGCCTACTTGCAACGACCCGCCCTAGGCGACGGGGTACAACTGGGCGACAGTCCCTACACTCAGTAAGTGCACGACAGACAACCAGACAAGGAAACACAGAACAAAGGGAAACGGGGCAGTTGCCCACGGCAACACCGTGAGCAACAAGAGAAGTAAACGAGCCGAGTCAAACCAGGAGAGTACGAGGTGCCATACGCAGAGCAGGAGAGTAGTGAACAAGCCGAGTCAAACCAGGAGTGTACGAGGTACCAAACGCAGAGCAGAAGAGTAGTCAGTAAGCCAGGGTCATATGAAGCAGGGTCAAATAGTACAGAAGCTGCAGCAGGGCCAGGAAACCAACAGAGAAGATTCACAAGCAAGGAGGAACAGGAAAGGCAGGTATAAATAGACAGATGGCGGGAGCTAGCTCCGTCTGGCCAGACTGTGATAGGCTCTCCCACTCCTAAGCCTGCCATCCTGAGTGGTGGAAGATGGAGTCAGTCTCACAGACATAGAATCAGGTGCAGACTGATTACCTATGGGTGTGGATACAGAAGCTGTGCCTGGCAGATCCTTCACAAGAATGCAGAGAGCTACGCGCACGCGTGACCCTCATTCCACTGGTCTTCGCCTGGATTCTGCAGTCAGTTCTAGATATAGCTGCGGGTACCAGAGCTGGGACACGCATCTATCAGACATTTTTGCCATTTCTGTGGATATGCCATAAATGTCTAAGATGAGAAAACTCCTTTGTTATATGGTCTGCAAAGCGCTTGTGTAGGATTGGCGTCTACCACTATATGGTCACTATTGGTCTTTAGTTTACTACACACATTTTACTACACAATTAAGAGTGGTTGCATTATTTTTAGATAGCTGACGGGTGGGCCCCAAGAATTATTTCCTCTGGTGGGCCGAAGGTAGTCCAGTCCGACACTGTACCATAGCCGACCTTCGAAAAAGCGAAAATCATGTAGCCATTAGACCCTTCTTTATCATTTTAAATTTTTATTTTACACTATTCTACTACATGATATAAAGGGTTTCTTACATTCATTTTTCTTGCAAAATGATAGTTATGATATGGGCAGTATAAACATCTACAGTGAAACTTCTCCAAAAGACCACATCCTTGAGAAGACCACCCCTGGTCTAGATCAGATTTTTCTGAGACGGATTTTCAATTATATCCTATGTATATTGGTGCTCTTCTTGAGAGGACCACCTCCGTAGAAAACCTTATTTTACTGCAATTTTTGGGGTTTATCTCAAAGCGGTTTCATTGTATTTTATGCCAGTTGTAAATGACATTCAATTCTCCGACATTAACCCCTTAATGACCAGGCCATTTTGCACGTTAATGACCAAGGATTATTTTTTGTTTTTTCACGGTCACATTCCAAGAGTCGTAACTTTTTTTTTATTCCATCGACATAGCCGTATAAGAGCTTGTTTTTTGCGGGACGAGTTGTATTTTGTAATTGCACAATTTTTAGATGCTTATAATATATCGATTAACTTTGACTAACTTTATTTTTGGAGGAAATTGAAAAGAAGCAACTATTCCAGCATTGATTTTCACGTTATAAATTTAGGCCGTTTACTATGCAGCGTAAATAACATGTTAACTTTATTCTATGGGTCGGCACGATTAAGGGGATAGCAAATATGTAAAGGTTTTATATGTTTTCCTACGTTTGCACAAAAAAAACCTTTTAGAAAAAAATTACTTGTTTTTGCATTTCAAGAGCCGTAACTTTTTTATTTTTCCGTCAATGTGGTTGTATGTGGGCTTGATTTGTGCGGGCCAAGGTGTAGTTTTCATTAGTACTATATTGGGGTACATTGGACTTATGGATTAACTTTTATTTAATTTTTTATGGAGGGAATGGGAGAAAAGAGAGAATTTTGCAGTTGTTTTTTGCGTTGTTTTTTTTTGCGCCGTTCATTCGGTGGTTTAATTAATGTATTCATTTTATTGCTCAAGTCGTTACGATCCTGGGGATACCATATATCTGTATGTGTTATTTGTTTTGACACTTTTACTAAATCAAACCACTTTTTGGGCAAAAAAAAGTGATTTGATTTTATTTTGACAGTAAATTATTTTTTTTTTAATTCACAAAATGTATTTAACTGCTTCACATTTATTTTTTTTTTAGTCCCACCAGAGGACTTCACCATGCGATCTGGTATACTTAGCATATCAAAGCATTATTGCCTGTCAGTGTAAAATTGACAGGCAATCTATTAGGCCGTGCCTCTGGCATGGCCTAATAGCCATTTGCTGAAGGCAGACCAAGAGGCCTTTGTTAGGCCCCTGTCTGCCACGGAAACCCGACGGCGCCTCGCAATTTCTTTACGGAGGCGCCGATGGGGTGACAGAGGGAGCTCCCTCCCTCTGTCAAACACATTAGATGTCGCTGTCGCTATTAACAGCGGCATCTAATGGGTTAAATTGCCGGAATCGGAGCGTGCTTCGATTCCGGCAGTTGCGGCAGGAGCCAGGCTGTGTATAACAGCCGTGCTCCTGCCTACTGATCCCATGGGTACACTGGCAGTAGCCACGCGATCAGAGGACGGATATATCCGTCCTTTTGCGGGAACTAGCAACTATACAGGACGGATATATCCGTCCTTCATCGTAAAGGGGTTTTCCACGACCGGACAACAGGACAGGTCATCAGTATATGATCGGTGGAGATCCCACACCCGGGCCCCGCACCGATCAGCTGCTCTGTCTGCCTCCCGATGTTTTGAACAGTGTGTAGTAGTTGGAACCGGAAGCAGATGGCTCTGACCACTGCAAAGCAGCTGTTTTGTAGAACTGCAGCTCTGCTCCTATTCACTGTCGATAGGTCATAAGTTGTCTGGTCGTGGAAAAGCCCTTTAGTGTCTACCATGGCAGAATCTGTTGTACCACCTCAGCGCAGCTGCAACTGTCACTATTTGACTTCGTTTGAGCTCTGTCAAGAAACTTGGAATCAGGACATGCGTATTGTCATTTGTGGAAGCTGCCAGGAGAAATATTATTTAAATGGAATGAGTTTGTGACAAAACATTAGCTTGAGGCTTAACCATCTAAATGGCACACCTCCCGTAACCAGCAAAGGTTTCATAAATAATTTAACTTGAGGTTTCTTGTAAAATTTGACACTAAATATATCTCAAGAACTTTACCTCTTAGCTCTGGTCTTTCCTGTTCTTCCTGATGTACCATGGAGTTCTGACCTCATAATGCATTTTTGACACTTTTATTAGACTTTAAATGTATATATATATATGGATTTTGCTCAGAATTGAGATATTATGAAGCAGCTGTTGAGGAGTTTGTTGCAATTGCTTTTTCGAAGAAGACTGTAGAAAATTAAAAAGCCATGAATCTACTAACATCAGAAAATAAGAATATGTTACTTTGCCCAGAAAATGCCACAATTTGCAATGGCACAAGTTGTCTGTTGCCCCCTGACAACTATAACAAGATTCTTAGCATTGTTTTGAGTACGACGATCACAATATTGTTGGCTCTCGTCATGTTCTCCCTCGGCTGCAGTGTGGAGTTTAAGAAGTTTTGGGGCCACATTAGATGGCCATGGGGTATTATAGTGGGTTTTCTTTGTCAGTTTGGAATCATGCCAATTGCTGGTTTTGTACTAGCAATTTCATTTGATGTCCTTCCAATTCAAGCTATTGTTATTCTTATTATGGGATGTTGTCCCGGAGGAACTGGCTCCAATATCTTGACCTACTGGGTAGATGGGGACATGGATTTAAGGTAAGATTGCATTAAGAATTTATATATATATATATATATATATATATATATATATATGCCGGTAGGCTCACAAAATTTGATCAAAATCTGCGCTAAGAACCTCCCTATTGTAGGTAGATTTAGCAGTAGTGCATATTTATTTGTATTGTATTTAGCAGTTTAGGTGACATTGGTGTTCGCAGAGTGCGGTCGCCATTTTCTTGTGTGCTGCATATATATATATATTTATGTGTGATTTTCTGTAACCAAATTTGTTTTTATTTGTATTTGCTTCCTTTCCTTCCAGAAAAAGGGTCATGTCAATAGGGGACATACGCAATCTGATTTTTCCCAATACAAGGTGGTGTATCTGACAGCTGCTTCTCTGCCTCTCCCTACTGAAAAAATATATATTTTTATGGGAATCAGGGCTGATAGCTGCCATATTTATATAGATTAGACTATGAAAAAAAAAAAAATTAGTTAAAAACTAATGAACCCTAAATTGAGATTGCAATAATCAGAGGTGCAGGGACATGCAGCACATCTTCTCTCTGGCTAATAGAGCCATGACAAAAAGGACAACCCCTGCATGGTACTGCAGCAGTAGTCCCCATGATTTCATATCAGGGATTCAAATTTCCCAGAAAGTTTATTGTATATAGAAAATTTCTCTTTTCTAATATGCAGTGTGCACAGTAGAAGCAAGTAATTTTGCTTATAAATGCACTAAAAGCTCATTAACATGGGCATAACTGCCAAGATATCAGGCACAGCAGGTACTATGAGGCCCATCTCAACTCAGTGGTGAAGGAAATGTAATAATTTCCATGGATTATGGAAGGCAAGATCACTGGGAAATCAAGGAAAGGAGGAGAAGACAATTCTTTCAAGTCCTAATGATCTTTTATGTCCTAGAGCACGCCCTATTCCAAGTTTTTTTTATTGGGTTCTATAGTAACTTTTGGCACCCCTGTTAAAAAATCCCAACAGAAATGCATGTACCAAAAAATAAAAAAATGTAAAAAAAAAAGCACTTAAAAGACAAACATTTGCTTTATGGTGAAATATGTAATGCAACCCTTTATGTTCACACTTCCATTTTTCATGCAGTTTTTTTTTATGCCTTAAAAGGAATAAACCCCCAGAAAAGTAGGAATATTAGGGTAAACTCACATATTTCATTCCATTCTAAAATACAGCTTACACCATGGAGACAACTATCTGCCCTATCTCAAATTTCACACTATGTACTGTAATGAGTGAAATGTGCTATAAAATCAACAGCGAAATGTGCATGTAAATATTATTCTTTGTTTGGGCTGCATAGAAAGGGTCATGTCTATAGGGGAAATGAAGATCAGATAAATTAGATTTCAACCTGCGCAATCTGATTTTCCCCAAAATAAGTCTATGCATATTCCTACTGAAAAAAATACCAGGGCTTAACCCTATCCTCTTTCTATAGCTAGCTAAAGTAATATCATTTGGGTTTTTGCTGCAGATTGTTGCAGATTTTACTGCAGATTATGATGCATATTTTTGAGCCAAAGCCAGAAGTGGGTCCATGAGTAAGGATGAGTATAAGTTCTTCCTTTATTTTTCACTTTTGACTTTGGCTTAAAAATCTGCAATAAATATGTGATGTGTGAATCCAGCCTTAAAGGCTATGTAAGGGGTCCGACCTCCAGGGTCCCTGCCAATCAGCTCACTGAAACGGCTACAGCACTCCATTGAGGGTCACGCCCACTTTATTATTTACACGGACACCTCAGCTGTGCCTGGCACTGCAGCTTGACCAATTCACTTCAATAGGACTAAATGGAACAAGCTGCAATACCAAGCACTCATAAAGACATGCCACTGTGTCTGTGTAAACTATGAAGGGGCCCCTCCATTGTGCTGATTGGCAGGTTCATAAGGGGCGGACCCCCGCTGATATAAAACTTTTGGCCTAGCCTAAGCTGTGGAGGTGTTCAGGTGATACTTTTCTGATAACCTGTTTTACATACGCACGCACTCCCTTACGCTCTGCATGGATTAAATATGTTTGTAGCTGTTGTGTGTGTAGTTTAAACTTCAAAACTTTGGGAGGGACCCTAATACACTGTGGATACTATAACCAGTTGGGTTTTGGGGGGGGGGGGGCTGACACCACAGAGAAAAGAAATATAAATGAAAGTTAATAAACATCTTCCATTCCTGCTAAAAAAAAAACGTCAACAAAGAAAAAACCTATGAGGTGACAGAAAAAATACGCAATAAGTTAGACTACTTTTTGTACATCTTCATAAGCTTAAAACATTGAAAGAGTTCCAAGATATAACATTGAAATAAACCAATTCATAATTGTAAAACTTGAAATATTTAAAAACAGAAGAATATATTCACAGAATGTGTTTACTAGTTTAAGTATGTGATCCTTGTCAGGGATAAATGTTTTACACTTTCAATTTAAACATTTACAACAGAGAACGGTAGTAATTGTAGAATAATTTCTAATTATTATTTGCTTAACTCAAGTGCTGATTTGAAATAAGCATGGAGTGTAGGAAGGTAATATATGAGATCCTAGACTAGGTTCACTCTTTTTCCATCAATTGCTTAATCTTTAAAGGAGTTTTCCAATCAGAGACGTTTATGACATATCCTAAGGATATGTCTTAAATGTCAGATAGATGCCGGTCCCACCTCTGGGACCCGCACCTATCTCTAGAACAGGGCCCCCTAAACCCCGTTCTACTGCTCTGTGTTGTGGCTGATGCATGTGATTCCTGCAGTGGCGGATTAAGTACACCATAGGCCCTGGGCTGTTACCCTAAGTTGGGCCCCCCTTCTCCACCGCCATCCTGCCGCGCTGTAACTATTGTTAACACTACCTTTTTGTCCAGGCATTAACAAATGCGTGTTACGATTCCCCTTGTCAAAAGGCTGTGTCCCTACATACTGACAGTCTCCAACCATCGCTGACAGTATCGCACTGTGTAGGGACACATCCTCCTGACAAGGGGAATGGTAACACCCATTTGTCTATCAGTCCTGGACTGCACAACGGCTTTTTGTGAAATACAAGGATTTCCTATAATAAACACATCAGGAGAGATGACAGATTCTCTATAAATCTATTGACTCACAGGTGACAACGTCGGATTTTTCCCTCTTTTCTTAACCATCCGGTCTAGACTTCATGACGACTTCTCCCGGGCATGACCCATTTCTGCACAATTTACCACTCAGATGTCTTCAGCTCCTCACTTTTCCACACCTATAAACGAAGATAAAATTATCATGGTGCCAAAAACGGTGCCCCTAATTATAATAGCACCAAACACTGTGCCCCTGAATAAAATAGTACCAAACGCTGTGCACCTAAATATAATAGCACCATAGTCTGCGCCCCTGAATATAATTGCATCAAACACTGTAAAGTAAAGCACCACATACACACAGCCTCTGTAGATAGCACCACACACAGCCCCCTGTAGATAGCGCAACACATAGCCCCTGTAGATAGCATCATACAAACATCCCCCTGTAGATCGTGCCACACACACCTTCCTATGGATAGCGCCACACACCCCCCTGTGGATAGCACCACACACATCCCCCTGTAGACAGCACCACACACAGCCCTACCTATAGATAGTGCCACACAGCCCACCCTGTAGAAAGCACCACACACACCCCCCTATGGATAGCGCCACACCCGCCCTGTGTATAGCGCCACACCCCCCCTGCGGGTAGCGCAACACCCCCCTGCAGATAGCGCCACACACAGCCCCCTGTAGCTAGTGTCACAAACAACCCCATGTAGATAGCGTCACACACAGCCCCATGTAGATAGCACCACACAGACCCCTGTAGATAGCATCAAACACAGCCCCCTGTAGATAGCGTCACACACAGACCCCTGTAGATAGAGCAACACAGACCCCCTGTAGATAGCGTCACACACTGCCCCCTGTAGATAGCGCTAAATACAGACCCCTGTAAATAGCGCCACATCCCTCCCCCTCTTGTAAATAGCGCCACACAGCCCCCCTTGTATAGTGCCACACAGCCCCTCTTGTATATAGTGCTACACAGCAATCCCCCTTAGATATAGTGATACACAGCGCTCCCCCTTCTATATAGTGCTATACTGCAACCCTCCCTTGTATATAGGGCTACACAGTGCCTCCCTCCCTTGGACCTACAGCTCTTGTAATTGCTCAGTATAGTGTCCCCCAAAGCTGACCCAACAGTATATTGCCACCCATAGCTGCCCCGTGCGGCATAATGCCCCCATACAATATAATGCCCAACATAGCTGCCACATACACTATAATGCCCCATACAGTGTAATGCCCCCATAGATGCTCCATACTGTATAATGCCCCACATACAGTATAATGCCCCCCATAGCTGCCCCATACTGTATAATGCCCCCATACAGTATAATGCCCCCATAGCTGCCACATACAGTATAATGCCCCCTTAGCTGCCCCATACAATATAATGCCCCATACAGTATAATGCCCTCCATGGCTGCCACATACAGTATAATGCCCCCCATACAATATAATGCCCCCATAGCTGTCTCATACAGTATAATGCCCCCATAGCTGCCCCATACAGTATAATGCCCCCCATAGCTGGCCCATACAGTATAATGCCGCCCATAGCTGGCCCATACAGTATAATGCCCCCATACAACATAGTGCCCCCCATAGCTGCCCCATACAGTATAATGCCCATCATAGCTGCCACATACAGTATAATGCCCCATACAATATAGGGCCCCCCATAGCTGCCCCAACTAGTATAATGCCCGCTATAGCTTCCACATACAGTATAATGCCCCATACAGTATAAAGCCCCCCATAGCTGTCCCATACAGTATAATGACCCATAGCTGTTCCATACAGTATAATGCCCCCATAGGTGCCCCATACAGTATAATGCCCCCATACAGTATAATGCCCCCCATAGCTGCCCCATACAGTATAATGCCTATCATAGCTGCCACATACAGTATAATGCCTGGGCCCCATAGCAAACTTTTGACTGGGGCCCCCCTTCCCCTGGGTATCACACAACTCCCCCCTGGTCGATAGTGCCTCCCTATAGATTCCGCCACACAGCGCCCCCTATAGATTGCACCATACAGCCCCCTGTAGATAGCGCCATACACAGCCCCTGTAGATAACGCCTAACAGCCCCCTGTAGATAACGCCATACAGCCCCCTGTAGATAACGCCATACAGCCCCCTGTAGATAACGCCATACAGCCCCCTGTAGATAACGCCATACAGCCCGCCCCCTGTAGATAACGCCATACAGCCCCCGGTAGATAACGCCATACAGCCCCCTGTAGATAATGCCATACAGACCCCCCTGTAGATAACGCCATACAGCCCCCCCTGTAGATAACACCAAACAGACCCCGCTGTAGACAACACCATACAGAACTCCCACCTGTAGGTAACGCCATACAGACCCCACCCCCCCTGTAGATAACGAAATACAGCCCCCCCCCCCCAAAAAAAACGGCCTATAATTTGTCCTACAAAAAAGATGTATCCCTCATCCACAGGATAGGGGATACATGTGTGATCACTGGCAGCGATAAAGAGAACAGGGGACCGAAAGTCCCCCTGAAGTTCTTCCATGACAAACCTCGAACTTCCGGTGTCTGCGCAGTTCAATTAAAATGAAAGGTGCGCTGGTCACGCATGTGCACAAGTGCGACCGGTTCACAAGTCATTTCTATGGAGCTGCAGACAGACCCCGGAAGTCCGAGGTTTGTCATGGAGAACTTCAGGGGACTTTCGGTCCCCTGTTCTCCTTATTGCTGGGCATCCCAGCGATCACACATGTATCCCCTATCCTGTGGATAGGGGATTCATGTATTTTGTAGGAACAACCCCTTCAGTGGCGTCGCGATGTAGCAGCCATAGCGGCTGCTAGCAGAGCCTCCGGCCATGGGGGGGGCCGTGCCGGCGGGTGGCACGGGCCCCCTCATGCTGCGGGGACCCCGTAGCAGCCGCTATAGCGGTAGTTTCGCCGCTGCCCATAGAACTGAATGGTAGTTACGGAAACAGTGTAGCTCGCATGCAACACTGCTTCCATCACTGCCATTCATTACTATGGGAGTTAGGGAAACAGCGTAGCTCAGCGAGTTACGCTGTTTCCGTAATTCATGGCCGGGAATCACACTCTTCAGCCACAAGACATAGCAGTAGGACAGGGTTTAGGGTGCCCGGTTCTAGAGATAGGTGCGAGTCCCAGAGGTGGGACCCGTATCTATCTGACATTTATAACATGTTCTGTGCATATGTCATAAATGTCTCTGATGGGAAAACTCCTTTAATTCATACAGCTCAGTGCAAAAAAAACAACTTGCCGCAACAATTTTCTATAAATTTAAGAAAAATTGTGCAATTTATGAACACAAATACGAGTATTTATAACAGGAGTTTAAAAATGAGCATTAAGCATTTTTTTTAAAATACAAAATCAACACATATCTCCTTAGCTGATATCTGAGATAAGGCTTGAGATAAATCCACTTCATCTTATCTACAGCATACATTTAAATATGGTCATATCTCATCAGATTCCACAAAGACCAGATATGGAGATAAGGGAGCAGGAAGCTTTGCTTTTATTATCTGTGATCAATCTTGTTTTACACCTACATCTAACGTGCCACTAGAAAATTGTGAAATCTTAAGAATATTGGTCAATGTGGAAAAACGTCTAATCATATGAGAACGTTTTTTCTTTTTCTAATTTGGCCAATATTAATTCCACCTCTACCACCTACCGCAGTTATCAGCTGGCACAGTTAAAGTAGAAGAATGAGAATAAGTAACTAAAGGTCCTCTTACACGGCTCGACGTGGGCCGTATAAACGAGTGCCGAGACTCGTTGATCGGCGCTCATTTGCTTCTTTCAAAAGGAGCTTTGTATGGGGACAAGCGCTCGTCACTACGATCACTCGTCCACATACATTTCTATCATGCCGGCAGCACATCTCCCTGTTTACACAGGGAGATGTGCTGCCGACAGTGATAATATTTTAAGCAACTAAAACTATACAATCAGCCGATGAACGAGCGTTTGCTCATTGGTCGGCTGATCGTTGCCCTGTTTACATGATGCAATGATTGGGAATGAGCATTCTGTGAATGCTCGTTTGTCCGATAATTGGCCCATGTAAAAGGGCCTTAGGAGTTCTCGAGTTCTCTAAGGGTAGTTTTACGCGGGCAGATTTTCTGCCAGGTAACGAGTGCCGATCAACGATGAAAGCATGTAGTCGGCACTCATTTGCATTTACATGGAGCAATGATTGGGTGTATGGGGACGTACAGACGTTGACACGATCATTCGTCCCCACACAGTTTACATATTGTCGGCAGCATTTCCCCTGCTCGTTTGTCAGCTGATTGTTGCCATGTGTAAACGGGCCAATGATCAGGAACAAGTGTTCCTACAGGCACTCGTTCACTAATCATCGGCCCATTTTAAAAGGGCATTAAGTGTTCTATAAAAACAGTAGAACAATGAAGGTCCATCTGTTTAGAAATTATATTTAAACACAAGAGAATGTTGTAGCTATTTCTTCAACAAATGTTATTAAAACATGTCTAGTCTGAAATTACCTGATAAATAATGGGTTAATGTCCCCGAAAAATGATGCCTCCCTTGTATACATAAAATACTGAATTTCATCCGAGGCCAGTGGTGTACACAGAATTTTCTCAATGGGGTTTGTCAGGTCCATAGACATACACACACTGATGTATATGCACATTCATGTGGACATACACACATAAAATACATACTCCAGTCACATTGAGTGGCCTTATAACAAACCCCTATAAAAAGCCAGACACAGTGCTTTCATATAACTGCCAGTCACATATACCCTTGATAGACCAAACCTTGTCCCATTTACAGTGTCAGATACATGCTGCCTTACCTTTGAACTGGCACATGCTAAATGTGATATGCATGTTCAGGGCCAGATTAAGGGTGTCTTGCATATGGAGCAGTGAATTTATATGGGGGCCCCCTACTAACTTGGGGACCTTCACCAACTCCAGACAAACATAATAACGTTACTTTCACATTCTAAGCTGTATGGTTGACAATATATACTGTAGCTTAAAGCACATATCTCTTATCTTACACTAGAATTTTGCACAATAAAAACACCATTAACTACCTGGCTTCTACCTGCTACACTTTGCTTCTTCCTTCAGCACAATATCTCTGATACCAGGCAGGGACAAATTTACATCTCTGGCTGGGTTCACACCTGTTTTTGGTGATTCCGTTGTTCTGCTCCATCAGAGAAATAGAACAAGGAAATACTGGAAGCATCGGTTCCATTGCACCATGGACGCCACCGGTGGCTGACGGAACCAGTTAACTATAATGGTTTCCATCTGCTTTCTGTAGGGGTGTCCATGCTTTTACCGGAAACAATAGCGTAGCATGCTGTGCTATTTTTTTCAGTAATGTCAGGCGGATCTGCTACGGAGGCTCCTAACAGAGCATCTAATTCATATGTGAACAGAGCCTATTGCTGTCAAAAGCATTATGACTGAATACATCCTCATGTCCTCAATTTGCTCCAATTTTTACTATAATATTATATAGAAATAATAATCCCATACAATACCAACATAATAACAAACACAATAATAACTTTCAATGTGCAAATAATACCTATACAATGCCTACAAATAATGTAATATACCATCTATATAATACTGTCCAAGGGTATGTGCACACGAGAACTGTCTTTTACGTCTGAAAAGACAGACTGTTTTCAGGAGAAAACAGCTGCGTCGTTTCAGACGTAAAAGCTCCTCCTCGCATTTTGCGAGACGTCTTTGACGCCCGCAATCTTGAGCTGCTCTTCATTGGCTTCAATGAAGAACGGCTCAAATTACGTTGCAAAGAAGTGTCCTGTACTTCTTTGCCGAGGCAGTCAATTTACGCGTCGTCGTTTGACAGGTCGTCTGCACAGTACGTCGGCAAACCCATTCAAATGAATGGGCAGATGTTTGCCGACGTATTGTAGCCCTATTTTCAGATGTAAAACGAGGCATAATACGCCTCGTTTTTGTCTGAAAATAGATCGTGTGAACCCAGCCTAAAGGCAAGTGATGCTGAACTAATACCTACAGTACTCAAATAATACCTGCATACAAAGACCAAATAATATCACCATGCCATGTGTAAATGATACCACCATACAAAGTCCAAATAATATCACCATGCCATGTGTAAATAATCCCTCCATACAGAGTCCAAAATAATATCACCATGCCATGTGTAAATAATATCTCCATACAGAGTCCAAATAATATCACCATGCCATGTGTAAATGATACCACCATACAAAGTCCAAATAATATCACCATGCCATGTGTAAATAATCCCTCCATACAGAGTCCAAATAATATCACCATGCCATGTGTAAATAATATCTCCATACAGAGTCCAAATAATATCACCATGCCATGTGTAAATGATACCTCCATACAAAGTCCAAATAATATCACCATGCCATGTGTAAATAATATCTCCATACAAAGTCCAAATAATATCACCATGCCATGTGTAAATAATACCTCCATACAAAGTCCAAATAATATCACCATGCCATGTGTAAATAATACCTCCATACAGAGTCCAAATAATATCACCATGCCATGTGTAAATAATACCTCCATACAAAGTCCAAATAATATCACCATGCCATGTGTAAATAATACCTCCATACAAAGTCCAAATAATATCAGCATGCCATGTGTAAATAATACCACCATACAAAGTCCAAATAATGTCACCATGCCATGTGTAAATAATACCCCCATACAAAGTCCAAATAATATCACCATGCCATGTGTAAATAATACCCCCATACAGTGCTCCTAACAGAACATAAAATACACTAAGGACTTCTTTTAATTAAATGCACAGGACAACACGTTACTATACTCTCTTCTATAGGACCCATCCCCCAGCACTGCCATCTCCTGTTGTAGTCCTGCACCTGACTTTTTTTAATTATTGCTTTCAAAAACGTACAAATATAAAGTATAAATATAAACCCAACTCCACCTCACTGACCAGTGACCCACCCACAGCCACAGAGAGAGAAGTGTTTATCCATAAACTCACATATGCAAAGGTTTCTCTTCCAACACCCTCAATCCATAAATATTTTCCTCATATAGTACAATCTCATTTATCGGCGGTCTTCATTTATAGACAGATGGACCTCTGACTCCCCCTGACATCTTATTATGACTGTATTCCACGCTACTGTATTGTTGCTCAGGTTAAGTGCTATATACTTTATATCAAAAACAGCTTGATAATCAATCAGCGGTATGCAGGACAGCCTTTCCCAAAACTATTCATTTGGGGTGGTTTTCCTGATTTCTACTTAGGGCATGTTCAGACTTATCGGATTTGCTCCGGAATTCCTTTGTGGCCAGGTAGTGGCAAATTTCCGCCAAGTCTGAGCATGCCCTTATGGCGCCTGATCAGTTCTGTGGTGATCTGTGTAGAACCATGTGACATAATACAGACATAAAACAGCACTCACAGACAGAATTCATACCTATTACATTCAGTGACTAACAGGTGATGTTTTTTTCAGAGGCGTTCTCTTTACTTTTCTTCTTCATCCGGTCCAGGCCGCTGTGACGTTGTCTACTAATGACTGCAGAGTTTGCTGCTGAGACATCTTTGAACCAGCACTTCTGCAAAATTAAATCAGACCCCAAGACTGGACCACTAATTTAATCACAGACTAGACTTAGGGGACCTGTCACCAGGTCCTAACAACAAACTCACATATATTACATTTAGCCCGCTGCCTCCCTGTTTCCAGCGCTGTTTTTCTTTTTGTTCTGCTCCCCCCTGTTCCTGAGTAATGATGCTCCGTACTTTAGGCGCCCAATATGGTAATTCCCTGTAGTTAGCCAACAAGGCGTGAACTACAATGAATCTCCCTGGGTGGAGCCATCTTCTCAGCCTCTGATGCTGTCCAATCAGCGAGAAGTAGCTTATGACAAGCCTTGTCCAGTGACACCACGCAGGGAGAAGTCTTCTAATCAAACGCATTTGTTCTAAACTGCCTCGCACTGGAAACAGGGAGGAAGTGGAGTAAAGTTAATATATGTAAATGGGATGTTAGGACCTGGTGACAGGTCCTCCTTAAAAAATGAATTCTGTCCCCTAAATAAATTCAGACCCGCAAAAAGACACCTAAATATTAGATCCTCAGATTGGACCCCCCCCCCCTATTTACCACTCACACGTCTCACACGTCTCACACACAGACACTACTTACAACACATCACCAAACAAGTATCCCACAGCTCCCCATGTACCTCCAGTGACCCCCAGACTGCCGCTCATGCCCACGTCTCCAGATTTCTCCCCTCCTCACACACACTGATCCCCCATATACCCCCCTCCTCACACACTGCTCCCCATATACCCCCTCCTCACACACTGCTCCCCATATATCCCCTCCTCCCACACTGCTCCCCATGTACACCCCCCTCCTCACAGACTGCTCCCAATGTACACTCCCCTCCAAACACACTGCTCCCCATGTACCCCCTCCTCACACACTGCTCCCATGTACCCCCTTCTCACATGCTGCTCTCCATATACCCCCCTCCTCACACACAGCTCCCCATGTACCCCCTCCTCACACACACTGCTCTCCATGTACTTCCTCCTCACACACACTGCTCACCATGTACCCCCTCTTCAAACACACTGCTCCCCATGTACCCCCTCCTCACACACACTGCTCTGCATGTACCCCCTCACACACACTGCTCCTCATTTACCCCCCTCCTCACATACACTGCTCACCATGTCCCCTCTCCTCACACACTGCTCTCCATATACCTCCTCCTCACACACACACTGCTCCCCATGTACCCCCTCCTCACACACACTGCTCCCCATGTACACCCCTCCTCACATACACTGCTCTCTATGTACCCCTCCTCACACACTGCTCTCTATGTACCCCTCCTCACACACTGCTTTCCATGTACCTCCTCACACACTGCTCCCATGTACCCCCCCTCCTCACGCACTCCTCTCCATGTACACCCCCCTCCTCACACACTGCTCCCAATGTACACCCCTCTCCTCACACACTGCTCCCAATGTACACCCCTCTCCTCACACACTGCTCCCCATGTACCCCCCTCCTCACACAATTCTCCCCATGTCTCCACCTCCTCATACACTGCTCCCCATGTATCCCCTCCTCGCAAACTGCTCCCCATGTACCCCCTCCTCACACGCTGCTCCCCATATACCCCCCTCCTCACACACACTGCTCCTCATGTACACCCCTCCTCACCTACAGTGCTCCCCATGTACCCCCTCCTCACACACACTGCTTCCTATGTACCCCTCCTCACACACTGCTTTCCATGTACCTTCTCCTCACACACTGCTCCCATGTACCCCCCTCCTCACATACACTGCTCTTCATGTACCCCCCTCCTCACGCACTCCTCTCCATGTACACCCCCCTCCTCACACACTGCTCCCAATGTACACCCCCTCCTCACTCACTGCTCCACATGTACCCCCTCCTCACACACTGCTCCCCATGTACCCCCTCCTCACACACTTCTCCCCATGTCTCAACCTCCTCATACACTGCTCCCCATGTATCCCCTCCTCACAAACTGCTCCCCATGTACCCCCTCCTCACACGCTGCTCCCCATATACCCCCCTCCTCACACAGCTTCCCATGTACCCCCTCCTCACACACACTGCACTCCATGTACTTCCTCTTCACACACACTGCTACCCATGTACCCCCTCCTCACACACACTGCTCCCCATGTACCCCGTCCTCACACACACTGCTCTCCATGTACCCCCTCACACACACTGCTCCTTATGTACCCCCTCCTCACATACACTGCTCTCCATGTACCCACTCCTCACACACTGCTCTCCATGTTCCTCCTCCTCACACACACTGCTCCTCCTCACACACACTGCTCCCCATGTACCCCCTCCTCACATACACTGCTCCCCATGTACCCCCTCCTCACACACACTGCTCCCTATGTACCCCTCCTCACACACTGCTTTCCATGTACCTTCTCCTCACACACTGCTCCTATGTACCCCCCTCCTCACATACACTGCTCTTCATGTACCCCCCTCCTCACGCACTCCTCTCCATGTACACCCCCCTCCTCACACACTGCTCCCAATGTACACCCCCTCCTCACTCACTGCTCCCCATGTACCCCCTCCTCACACACTGCTCCCCATGTACCCCCTCCTCACACACTGCTCCCCATGTACCCCCCTCCTCACACACTTCTCCCCATGTCTCAACCTCCTCATACACTGCTCCCCATGTATCCCCTCCTCACAAACTGCTCCCCATGTACCCCCTACTCACACGCTGCTCCCCATATACCCCCCTCCTCACACAGCTTCCCATGTACCCCCTCCTCACACACACTGCACTCCATGTACTTCCTCCTCACACACACTGCTCCCCATGTACCCCCCTCCTCACACACACTGCTCCCCATGTACCCCCTCCTCACACACACTGCTCCCCATGTACCCCGTCCTCACACACACTGCTCTCCATGTACCCCCTCACACACACTGCTCCTTATGTACCCCCTCCTCACATACACTGCTCTCCATGTACCCCCTCCTCACACACTGCTCTCCATGTTCCTCCTCCTCACACATACTGCTCCTCCTCACACACACTGCTCCCCATGTACCCCCTCCTCACATACACTGCTCCCCATGTACCCCCTCCTCACACACACTGCTCTCTATGTACCCCTCCTCACACACTCCTTTCCATGTACCTCCTCCTCACACACTGCTCCCATGTACCCCCTCCTCACATACACTGCTCTCCATGTACCCCCCTCCTCACGCACTCCTTCCATGTACCCCCCTCCTCACACACTCCTCTCCATGTACCCCCTTCCTCACATAAACTGCTCCCCATGTACCCCCTCCTCACACACACTGCACTCCATGTACCCCCCTCCTCACACACTGCTCTCATGGTTTCGGGACATATAGACTGAGATCCGTGTCACAGTCCCCTGATGCATAGACCTGTCAAGGGGGGTTTAATTCCTTGCATACAGCTAAGCCTGTGGCTCGCGGATTATTTGCATTTTATTGTATTCAACGTTTAGTAAATATAGTTTAGGCAACAACTATATTAATGTGAATTTCCTGTTAAATTATTTTTACCCTGCTTTGTTTGCATGCATTTTGTGACCTAAAACGAGAAGTTAAAAAAATAGATTTTTCCCACAACATTTTCTAGTGTCAAAAAAGTTTTAATGTTATAACATTTTACGTGATATTTTAAGAATAGAATCTCACCTAATATTTCTTTGTTTGCAGCTTGAGCATGACTACTTGTTCCACATTATTTGCACTTGGTTTGATGCCTTTGTGTCTATTTCTTTACACTAAAAAATGGGTTGATTCCAATTCCATCGTTATACCATACGATAGCATTGGTAAGTTTCTGTGTTGTAGTATTGCCTGTTATTGTTAGAACTTAAAGGGAATGTATCATCAGAAAATTACATTACTTACATCATGTTTTTATTATAAACATATTTTTTAATATTTTTACTGGGTTTGTTTGTGCGTGTTACTATCTACATAAAAACAAATTGTTAAATATTCCAGTTTTCATTCTGTCAACTACAGCAGACACTATAGGCTTATGTTTTCTCTTTTCTGTAGCTCACTTGTTAGCGTTAATTATAGATTGGGACATAATGAGCAGAGTCATCTCATTATCATTAGAGTATGGGCAAGCCAATGACAGATCTGTTGTACTGCTGGAGGCCCAAATAGGATAGGATAGTAGTTCTATACACTGTACACAAAGACAAGTTCTCAGTATGAGAATCTCCCCTGTCACTCTCTGGTATCTAGGGAAGGGGGCTGCACTTCATCACTTTCTGGAACCGTAATAGTATGACAATTCTCTGTTAATTGACTCCCATTCATTGTAGCTGCCATAAAGCACACTCAGACCCCGCTGTACTGTCTATTATAATAATAATAATAATAATAATAATAATAATAATAATAATAATAATAATAATAATAATCTTTATTTATATAGCGCCAACATATTCCACAGCACTTTACAATTCAGAGGAAACATGTACAAACAATATTGGACATTACATAGTCACAAAACGAATTTACAATTCAAACAAGAGGAGTGAGGACCCTGCTCGCAAGAGCTTACAATCTATGAGGAAATAAGGGGGACACCAAATGTAAAAAATTCTTAAGTACAATGTTCCATCCATCTCTTATACATATGGGGTGGTACACATAAAGCTGTATGAGCCGGTCACCAGCCAGTATCTGTATATGACAGACATAAAGTGCATTAGGGTGCAAGGAGTGTGGGGGATACTGCTGAATGTAGGCGTCATGTCCTTATGACTAGTGTAAAAGAGGGGCCAGGGAAAGGAGTTAAATTAGGGAATGTTATAGGCCTGTATAAAAAGATGTGTTTTTAGGGCACGTTTAAAACTGTGGACGTTGGGAAATAATCTGGGGTAGTGTATTTTAGAGGACTGGTGCAGCACGAGAAAAATGGAAGAATGTAGAGCACGTGTAGGGTGGTAGACAGAGATGAGGGAGGAGATGTAAGGTGGCGCAGCACTGTGGAGAGCTTTGTGGGTGAGAGTTTGAATTTAATTCTGAAATGTATGGGCATCCAGTGCAGTGACTGGCACAGGGTATAGGCGATGGTGTAGCGGTTGTTCAGAAAGATGAGCCTGGCTGCTGCACTAAGGAAAGACTAAAGAGGGGACAGTTTATTGAAGACTGATTATTAATGAGTTACAGTAGTCAAGACGAGAGTGAATCAGAGTGACAATGAGAGTTTTGGCCGTTTCCACAGGAAAAAATATGGCGGATTCTGGAGTTGTTTTTGACATGAAATTGACAGGAGCGTGTAAGTGATTGAATGTGTGAAGTAAAGGAAAGATCTGATTCAAAAATAACCTGAAGACAGTGGGCGTGTTGCCTGGGAGTTATGGTAGAGCCGCACACTGAGATGGAGACATCAGGTTTAGGTAGGTTGGTAGATGGTGGGAACACAAGGAGCTCAGGTTTAGAAAGAGTCCGTTTCAGATAGAGAGAGGACATGATGTTAGAGACTATACAGATAATACAGGAAGGAAATGTGTGGCGCCAATATGGCCGCCTTAATGGAAATTTTAAATATTGAAAAAAAAGAACAAACATTATTTCTCTTCTCATTACATCTAATTTAAAGAGGCTCTGTCACCAGATTTTGCAACCCCTATCTGCTATTGCAGCAGATAGGCGCTGCAATGTAGATTACAGTAACGTTTTTATTTTTAAAAAACGAGCATTTTTGGCCAAGTTATGACCATTTTTGTAGTTATGCAAATGAGGCTTGCAAAAGTCCAAGTGGGTGTGTTTAAAAGTAAAAGTCCAAGTGGGTGTGTATTATGTGCGTAGATCGGGGCGTTTTTAATACTTTCACTAGCTGGGCGCTCTGAAGAGAAGTAACATCCTCTTCTCTTCAGAACGCCCAGCTTCTGACAGTGCAGATCTGTGACGTCACTCACAGGTCCTGCATCGTGACGGCCACATCGGCACCAGAGGCTACAGTTGATTCTGCAGCAGCATCAGCGTTTGCAGGTAAGATCGACTTACCTGCAAACGCTGATGCTGCTGCAGAATCAACTGTAGCCTCTGGTGCCGATGTGGCCGTCACGATGCAGGACCTGTGAGTGACGTCACAGATCTGCACTGTCAGAAGCTGGGCGTTCTGAAGAGAAGAGGATGTTACTTCTCTTCAGAGCGCCCAGCTAGTAAAAGTAGTAAAAACGCCCCGATGTACGCACCTAATACACGCCCACTTGGACTTTTACTTTTAAACACACCCACTTGGACTTTTGCAAGCCTCATTTGCATAACTACAAAAATGGTCATAACTTGGCCAAAAATGCTCGTTTTTTAAAAATAAAAACGTTACTGTAATCTACATTGCAGCGCCTATCTGCTGCAATAGCAGATAGGGGTTGCAAAATCTGGTGACAGAGCCTCTTTAAGCCATTCACATTAAATACACTATTTTTGACTATGTTGCAGAGTTCTTCATTTATCAATATTTAATGGAGAACTAAACATATAACACCCACTGAATGGTTCCTCAAGCTTCCAATTTAAGAGGCAGTAAGGAATAATGGGCTATAACTGAAATAATACATCCTTTGCTGATTGGCTGAGAGTGCACACCTGACCAGCTCCATGAACGCTTTGGAAGAAAAGTGCCAAGGAGCCGGTAAAGTGATCTCTCCTGCTTTGTTTTACATACAGCGTGCACTTTCTTAGGCTCCCTGATAGAGTCTGAACTCAGTTTTAGGCAAGTTGGCATCTTATTCTTCCCACTGCAAAATATTTTGTATGTGTAGATCTCGTGATTGTGTGTAATTTTTTAGAAAAAACTACTATGACTAGTACCTAATTCTTGCCTCAATTTTATAATTCAGAAAGACCTTGTTCACATATTACAGATTTTGATGTTTGATTTCTGTTTTGCAAAAATTATTATTAAATTAAAAAGAGTAGAAAATTTTCATTCAGTTATACTTTCCAATCTTTAGGATCCACTCTAATCTCCAAACAAAAAGTGCACCAAACTGAGCTTTGTCACCGCCACCGTGAGAGCTTGTCTTAAATTTGAATGATGTTTTATTCTGAACTATGAGAATGTATAGAGGAAACCATTAGGGCTTGTTCACACAGTGCATTTGGTGCAGTTTTTGTATGCATTTTTCTAAACCAAAACCCTGAGGAGATCTTGAACATGAATATGAGTATTAAGTTTACTTAAGACTTAAACTCTTCTTTTCTGGATGCTTTCTTTGTTTATTTATTAAATTTCATTATAAACTGCCCCAAAACTGAGTTAACAGGGCCTATAACATAGTTAAGGGGCCCTGACATTAACCGATTGCAACATGTCCAGCTACAAGAGTTCAAATTCCCTGTAGCACCATTGCATGGGAAATAAGGCATTACACATTACCTATTAATATTATTGGGCTATCCGTGTAAACCTTGGACATGCCGGATCCTCCAGACCAAGAGACGCTATTTTTAGCCAATCAGTTCTGACTAATACATGAGGGTCCTGATTGGGAGACCTCCCTCTATTAACTCAGAATTTTCGGCATTTTGAAAATGATTATCCTAAACCAGAAAATTGCTTCCATTTCTGCATGGAGTACACATAATAACTCTATCCGAAACGTGCCAGTGGTGCAGAATCAACAGATGGAGCAGTAAAATATTTACTAGTTCATTCTTTACTGTTTTATCTTTTCTTTGACACTTTAAACTCATTGGCGTGGAATCTATTATTTGACGTTTTTCCTTGAAAAGTGCAGAGTAATCACAGACCGCACTTACATTATTCAGGTAGTGATTTTTGAGGGCACTGTGATATTGACTTTGGAAAATAGTAGAAGCAAATCAAGCTCAGGTGATAAATAGAATAGATAAAGGTAAGTATTATTACAACTGATTAACGCCTGCTTGAGGTTATTGGACAAGGTAAATTAAGTGAGTCGAGAGGTAAGGTAAGATATCTTCTCAGCATACTGATCAGTTTGATTGGAAGAAGATCACACTGGTTTCTCACAGTTTACACATTAATAGAAATTCAACACCGAACCTAAGAAAACAATAGTTGGTTGAAAAAAGGGGGAAAACAGGACCACAATGGCGCTGCTGTTAATATAAATCGGAATGAACAGTGTTCATGGTTTAATGAGTAATAGAATAAGAAACACATCTAGTCAATCTCTCGCATGTTCTGTATATTTAGCTTTTTTATTATTTATCTGTTTTTACTATTTTTCTCCATTAATAAGGCATTTTCACAGGCAACAATATTATATGTCAACCAAACATACCAAAGATAAAGTTACTATATTACTTACAGCGTATAATATAACTTAAGATAATGCATGGAAGGCAGGATTACTCTCCTGGTATTAATATTTACAAAATGTTTTTCTTTTTTAATATTAGGCATTTCTTTGGTAACTCTAGTAGTTCCTGTTGCAATTGGAATATTTGTAAACTATAAATGGCCCAAACAGGCGAAGATAATATTAAAGGTATGAAAAAAAAAAGTTTTTTAAAATTGATGCACATACACCGCATTTTGGAAAATCAATTCTACATGAGCCCACATACTTTGCTAGAACAAAACATCCTTTGGGCCATGTTCAGACGTGGCCGAATTTTTATGCTGCAAATGTTGGTGCAGATTCGGGGCAGTTACGCAACGAATCTGCAGCAACATTTGCATATTTGACAGGTAATTCAGACGTTGCAGATATCACAGTGGACTTGCCACAGATTTCAGTTTTTGCATTGCAAATGCTGAAATCCGCAGTGAAATTCCGCTTCTTCTCTGCAACGTCATGAGCATGCTACGGAGGGAAATTCTGCACCGCAGCCTGATTTCCGCATAGTTATTTTCTGCAATGTCTGAACTAACTTTCCTAAAAATGTATAGAAAACAAATGTAAAAAACGGCTGCTGCAGAATTCCACTGCAGACTGTCCGCAGCGGAATTCAACAGCAATTCCGCCACGTGTGAATGTGCCCTAAGGCTAGATTCAAACAAAGTGTTTTTGTGGGGATTTTAACAGCGGTTTTTGTATGCGTTTTTCAGTGCGGCCAAATAAAGTCTATAGTGAAATTTAAAATGCAACTGGGTTTTGTTTTTTGGCATTTTTGAGGCAATTTTTTGGTCAGTGGTGTTTTCTTCCAAAAGCATCATGTTTTGGGTGTGGTGTTTTTCAGGCTTTTTCCCAAAGACTTCGAAAAGGCCATAAAAAAAGCCATAAAGGCCATAAAAAAAATTATGAAATGACACTAAATGAAAAACCCCACCAAAAACGTCACTAATAACACCATAAAAACGCATTTTACATTTTAATAATGCTGACATTTTTAGAAGCGTTTTTTTGATGCAGTTTAAAGTGGCAAAAAAAATCTGTGTGTGAAGCAGGCCTAAGAGGCCTGCTTTCACATGTGCCTTTTGATGCAGTTTTTTTATGCAGTTTTTGAAGCCACAACCAGGAGTGGATTCAAAATGAGAAGAAAAATTGAAATTTTCCTATATACTTTCAATTTCTTTATGATCCACACCTGGCATTGGGTTAAAAAACTGCATAAAAAACTTCTTCAAAATGGCACCTGTGAAATCATATTGAAAGAAGCACCCACACTGCGTGCAGGTGCTCCAACTGAGTGAAGGGGTCCATTAGCTGTTTCCAGCGGGATCAAAATGTGACCAGCATAGAACTACACTGGCTAGGATCTCTTACCTTAACATTTTATGCTTGTGGGATAAGCTTTTATATGGACGTGCAGCCATACTGGATCATACGCACGGTTAAGCTAAAGTTGAGGTCAATAACTAGAATCAAGGAGAGATATTAAAAAAAAAGACATAATGACAAGGAAAATACAGCAATAATATAGGAGGGACAGAGTGACAGGACCTGCTCCTCAGCCACTGATTGGGACCCAATCACTCGAAATGTTCTTGTCTACAGATACTGCTTTTCCGAGGATAAGACTGTAGAGTACACCCAGATCTTAGGTAAAGAAGGAATTACAGGTCTACAAAAGGGAAGTAAAAACTAACAAGTCAGGGCACCTACAGCAAAGAGACACAAAAGGGCAGGATAGGCAAGACAAAGCCCAAGACAAGCAGAGGTCAGGTTCACACAAAAAATCAAGGCTTTAAATTCAGGTTCAGTATAGAAAACAAAGTATGAAGCGAAGTATAAGGCACAAGAGGAAGGTTTGAGATACAGGATTTTCAAGAGGAAACTTTAAGGGTGAGTAAAGTTGGTTACTCATTAAGCCAGACAAGATACAAAGAGCACAGGAGAAGGGTTGTGTCCCAGCAGATGTCAGATCATCCATAACAATAAATCGCAAGCTCAAAATACAGAAACACACTATCAATATAAATAAGCCATGGAATATGATGGGCAGGGGCGTAGCTAAAGGCTCATGGGCCCGGGTGCAAGAATTCAGCTTGGGCCCCCCTACCCCTCCCCAGCACCACCATCATCATCAGACCCCTGCGCGCTCCTATGCCCAGACGCCTTGCCCAACAGCCCCCATAGCATAATGCCCCCACACAGTATAATGCCCCATAATGTATAATGCCCCCCATAACAGCCCCATACCGTATAATGCTAACCATATCAGCCCCCCATACAGTATAATGCCCCCCCACAATATCAGCCCCCCCATACAGTATAATGCCCCCATATGTGCATAATTACTTACCTATCCCCGTTCCCACGTCGAGTGGAGGATCCTTCGCCTCCTCCGGTGTGTGCTATGAGTGACTCAGCGCAGGCAGGCGCGATGATGTCGCTACATCCCGCCTGCCTGCGTCGAGCCGCTCAGGGCACAGGGAATGCTAGATCAAGGAGATGTCAGCTCCTTGCTCCAGCATTGATTGGAACCGGGACCTCGGTGAGTGACTCACGAACCCACAGGGGGACGCGACCCACAGTGTAGGGATGTCCCGATACCAAAATTTGGACTTCGATACCGATACTTCGTTTACTTTGCCAACAGTAATAAAATAAAAAAAAGTTATTTCGTTTTCTAATGTGAGGCACGAGGTGTGATGATGAATTTTGAATGTGCCCCACATTAATAGTAATTAACCCCATCATGTTTCTCAGTCATAATGGGTTAATATGTAAGGTACATGATGGGGTTAATTACTATTAATGTGAGGCACATGGAGGTTAAATTCATCATCGCACCTTGTGCCTCACAATTAGGCCCCATGCACACGACCGTAAATAACCTCCATTTTTGCGGACCGCAATTGCGGTTTGCAAAAATGGACCCATTCACTTTCATTGAGCGCGGACACATTTCCGTAGAGCTACGGATGGGTGACCGTGCCGTAGAAATGTTCCGAAAATTATGGAACATGTCCGTACATTTGCATTTTGCGGGCCGTGCTCCCAAATTTTGTATGGGAGCACGGCCCGAAAATGCGGGTGGCAGTCGGCGGCCGTAATTGCGGGCACGGTCGTGTGAATGGGGCCTAAGTGATAGAAAGCAATTTTTATTTTATTTTTTTACAGAGTACACATCATAAATGATGCATAAAAATAGTTATGCAGGTTATTACGGCCGCGCCAATACCGATTATGTGTATGTTTTATGTATTGAGACTTATTTTAATGTTTATGGTAAAAAAGGTGTATGTGTATTTTTTTTATTTAACATTACTTTGTTTTTACTTTATTTTTAAACTTCAATGTACTGGCATATAGCTATATGCCAGTACATTAGCCTGTGTACTGATAGTACACAGGCAGTTGTTAGGACATACCTCAGTATGCCCTAACAACAGGAAATATGGTAAGACAGCCCTGGGTTCCTTCAATAGACCCTGGGCTGTATGGCCATATATGGTATGTCCCTTAATCGCGTCACAGGAATTCCCTGTGACGCGATCCAAGGGGCTTCCCCCCTTCTCATTTTCCCCTGAATGCTGCAGTCAGCTTTGATCGCAGCATTCAGGAGAATAGCGGCGGAGATGAGAGGTTTCTCTGATCTCCTCCATTATAGAGCCGGGCTGCGACTGTGTAATACAGCCATTGCCCCGCTCCTGACAGGAAGTGCGTGCGTGGTCAGCATGAGGAGGTGCGGCCGGCACTGCACTAATGAGCGGCGGTTCAGGCACTGAGGACAGAACATGGGGGTGTTTTGTAGTGCGCCCGCCATGTTCTGTCTTCAGTGCGGCAGATCATTAGTGCAGCGCCAGCCGCATCGCATCATCCTGACGGCACACACATGTCAGGACTCAGGAGCGGGGCAGTGACTGTATTACACAGCCGCAGCCCCGCTCTCATAGTCATGTGTTACTATACTGTATTGTGTTGTATTGTGCAGTTTGCGGTGGAGGAGGGGGGGCTGTGATTTAACGCCCCCCCTCTCCACCGCAAACAACACAATACATTACAAGGCATCACAACACAATACATTACATTACAATACATAACATTACAACACAATACATTACATTACACTGCAGCTTACCTGGAGTCCTCCGCACCGACTCTTCTGCTCGGTCTGGAAGCCGTGTCACGTGACAACACGGTCACATGGTACACTAAGTGTGCCATGTGACCGTAGCCAGGAATTGCCGGCTTCACGGCACAAAAGATTGTTAGGAAACATGCTGTATGGCAACGGGGGCCCGTGGGCCCCCCAGGCTTAGGGGCCCGGTCGCAACTGCGACCGCTGCGACCCCTATAGCTACGCCAATGATGATGGGTTACAGCTTTTCTGCAGCCTTAGGCTTTATTCAGGCGAACGTGAAAAAGGTCCATGCAACGCGCGTTGCACGGACCTATATGTGTCTATGGGGCCGTGCAGACATGTCCGTGATTTTTGCTCAGCGTGAGTCCGACATGTCCGTTCTTTGGGCGTTGAAGTCAATGGGTGCGTGAAAACCACGCATGCCGCACAGAAGCACTTCCGTGCGAACTGCGTGATTCGCGCAAGAGCTGTCAAAAGGATGAATGTAAACAGAAAAGCACCACATGCTTTTCTATTTACAAACATCCAAACGGAGTGTCTTTGAGAAGAGCGAACCCGGACAACCGAACCGAACTTCACCGGGTTCGGCCGAACCCGGCAAAAAAATTTCCGGTACGCGACGTCCGGATATAGTCACTGTCCAGGGTGCAGAAAGAGTTAAACTGGTTCATCACCCTGGACAGTGACTTCCGATCCCAATATACATGAACGAGTAAAAAAAAAAAAAAGGTCTGACTTACCGATGACTCCTGGCTTCTTCCTCCAGTCTGACCTCCCGGGATGACAATTCAGTCCAAGTGACAGCTGCAGCCAATCACAGGCCAAGCACAGGCTGCAGCAGTCACATGGACTGCGGCGTCATCCAGGGAGGTGGGGCCAGATATCAAGAGAGGCGCGTCACCAAGGACGCGTCACCAAGGCAACGGCCGGGAAGTTCTCGGTAAGTACGAACCTCTTTTTTTTTTTAAACAGGTTGCTAGATATGGTGATCTGAATTCACTGTCGAGGGTGCTGAAAGAGTTACTGCCGATCAGTTAACTCTTTCAGCACCCTGGACAGTGACTGACGTCGGCTAGAATCATCTCTATGATGGCGTCTGCGCGAAAATCACGCAGCCGCGCATCATACACGGATGACACACGGAGCTGGCAAGTGATTTTTGCGCGCGCAAAACGCCGCGTTTTTGCGTCCGCAAAAACGCCACGTTCGTGTGAATCCAGCCTTAGATCGTCAATTTGTATAAATAGCTCCTACTTTCCCTTGGGTAGCCACATTTTTCATCCAAAAAACTGTCCAGGTTAATACGCACAAAAAGGGGTATAGTTTTGGGGCATGGCTTCACGTCGATGAAGTTGTAAGTGGAGAGGTATTGCGAAGGACCCCCGGCCACATGTATTCCAGACTGTAAATTATCAAAATCACTGACAAAATAAGCCATATTTTAAGTGGTATTCTGGGCACTGGATAAGTGATAACTGTTAGTTTAGTGAGGTCCAACCACTGGGACCCCCTCTGATCATCAGAATGGCAGTCCAAGGCGTTTTGTGCCCCACAGCCGCAAGCTCGCTGCCAGGAGGCATTATATGGAGCTGAGGACGGGCATGCCCCCTTCGTTCAAAGTCTATGGCACTGATGGAAGCTGCGCAGGAGCAGGAAATGCAGTGCTGGGGGTCTTCATTATATGTCACTAGTAGCACAGCTGCTCATTCACTGTCCTGAAAATGATTTATAGGGGTCCTGGTTCCAAAATGACGATAAGGTAGAAAATTCACAGGAAATTTCTTGTTAACTCCCGTTGGATAGAATGTATGAACTATGGTATAGACAGATTCCTAACAGAGACAAACATTAGTGTCCTCCTCTGCTTTATAACCTTCCCCCACAAGGGTTAACAAAAAATCATATTTCATTTCTCTATTACTTAAGGCCCTATTACATGGGCCAATGATCGAGCAAACGAGTGTTCACACGAATCCACTTAATGAGAGATGTTTTTGTTGTGTAGGTGGGATCAATAACAGGAGGCCTTCTTATCGTTACCATAGCTGTGGTTGGAGGAGTACTGTACAAAGGATCCTGGGTTATCGATCCAAAATTGTGGGTTGTAGGAACTATATTTCCAGCTTTAGGATTCGTAATAGGCTTTATCCTAGCAGTGATGGCCAATTTATCATGGTCCAGGTATGTATGTTTTCTAAGAATTTCTTCTTGATGTATAATAGATAGAAGTGGGCATTGCATTATGTAATACTTGTCTTGTAAAAATTTATGCTGAACAGTGATTTTAAGACAGTGATCGGCGTGATCTTCCTTTACTAGTTCTGCTCATACTGTAATTTCTTTTTATGAGTGTCCTTGAGATCAGTGGAAGGTAGTAAACGGTAAAGAATTTATATGGACGACAATTGTTTTTAAAGTTCCCACTGTTCTGTTAAAGTTAATGGTACAAAACACATAGAAATCATAGTTTCTACCACTTATGCCAAAATTTTAACATGTAACATTTGAATAGTTGTAGCACAAGGGGAAAAAATTATAAGAAGAAAAATAAAACTGTTGGTTTTGTTGTTCATGTTAGAAAATGAAAGATCTGGTAAGTTGCTATGGAAAACTTATCCAATTTCCTTTACGCTAGTTTACAGAAATAAGCCTATTGTACTTCAATTATGTATTACTTGTGCCTCATTCAAAAATAATAATAATGTATTTAGGTGTCGCACGGTGGCGCTGGAGACTGGAATGCAGAACACGCAGCTATGTTCTACTATTGTACAACTCTCATTTACACCTCAGCAGCTGGGATTGATCTTTACTTTCCCATTGATATACAGTATTTTCCAAATCCTGATTGCCATCATTTTTCTAATAGGTAAGTCCACCTGGTTTTTATTTTAATTTTTTTATTGTTTTTACAGCAATAAGATGAGAAACAAGTCGAAATGGAAAATGACCGCTACACCTACAATATTTCCCTAAGATCATCCGCTATTAGCAATCTGATGGATTATTCAAAATGTGATTGTGTCATAAAACAGGTGCACTTTAACCCCTTAATGACCTGCTACATTTTTCTGTTTTTGCCTCTCTGCCTTTCAGCAGCCATAACTTTTTTATTTTTTCATTGACGTAGCGGTATGAGGCCTTGTTTTATGCGAGAGAAATAGTATTTTTTTACCCCCGCAGTTTGGGGATAAAATAATTTTTTTTTACAGCGTGAATGTAGGAAAAAGCGATTCTCTGCATTGTTATTACACTACCATAAGGAGAAGACTTCATGAGAGCAAATACAGAGGGTTCACCACAAGGTGCAAACCATTAATCAGCCTCAAAAATAGAAAGGCCAGATTAGACTTCGCCAAACAACATCTAAAGAAGCCAGCCCAGTTCTGGAACAGCATTCTTTGCCCAGATGAAACTAAGATCAACCTGTACCAGAATGATGGGAGGAAGAATGTATGGCGAAGGCTTGGAACTACTCATGATCCAAAGCACACCACATCCTCTGTAAAACATGGTGGAGGCAGTGTGATGGCATGGGCATGCATGGCTGCCAAAGGCACTGGGTCACTAGTGTTTATTGATGATGTGACTGAAGACAGAAGCAGCCGGATGACTTCTGAAGTGTTCAGGGATATACTTTCTGCTCAGATTCAACTAAATGCAGCAAGGTTGATTGGACGTCGCTTCACAGCACAGATGGACAATGACCCACAATATACTGCAAAAGCAACCCAGGAGTTTTTTTTTTGTTTTTTTTAAATTCTTTATTTTGATGACCAAGAAGATCCATTTTGTAACATATGGGGTACAGATGACAAAATACAAAAAAAATTACGGAGATAATAGAAATGCAGCATACACATACATATCCACTGGTATTATGTAAGCAATCATTCCCATATAGGGAGATATACTGAGTAGAAGCAGGCCTCCACCGCGGAGGTCTGATTCAAATGTCCACACTGAAGGACAAAGAGAGGAAGAACAGACATTTAGAGAAGATCGAGAAGGGGAGGTAAGGTCAGGAGAGAATATGCAGGGGGGGGCCTCCAAGACATCCCTCAGGACAAGAACGCTAATCAGGTTGCCTAGATAAATGTGGCTCCTTTATAATGTTTTCGTAGGAGTCTGAGTCCTGAAAAACAGTCCATGGTGTCCAAGTTTGGCAGAACTTGGTGTGTGAGTCATGAATGACGGAGGTCAAGTCCTCCATATGCATAAGGTCGTTGACCTGTGAAACCCAGAGGGAGAGTGTAGGAGGAGCGGAATCTTTCCATCGTAATGGGATACAATGCCGTGCTGCAATCACTAAAAAGTGAAGCAGGGAGCGCTTATATACATTCACCGGGATGTCGCAGGGATGGAGAAGGAAGAGGGCCTCGTCCAATGTTGTCTGTGCCCGTGACCTCAATTATCACCCGCTTGATGCCTTCCCAGAATGGGATAAGAAGGGTGCATGACCAAAAGGTGTGGAGGAGGGTACCATTTTCTCGCCCACATCTCCAGCACAAAGGGGATGCTGTAGGGAAGATATGGTGTAACCGGGCTGGTGTCCTATACCAGCGAGATAGCAATTTGAAGCCCGCTTCTTGATATAGGGAGCTAATGGAGGTTTTGTGGGCCATAGTGAGAATACGTTTGCTTTGAGTGAGAGAGAAGGAGATATCCAGGTCAGCCTCCCATTTAGAAAGATAGGAGGGGAGAGGTAGGTCAGGGGGGTCTATAAGAAGTTTGTACATTGTGGACAATATGTGCCTAGCCAAGTCAGAGCCAGCACATAGGTCCTCCAGAGGAGTCCTGTCCTTGTGGTAGGATGCAGGAGGTGAAATAGAAGAGCAAAAGTGTCGGAGTTGAAGGGATCGCCAATGTCCTAATGGGGGAGGTCTGGGACATGAGCCATCTCCGAAACAGAAAGCCACGCCGTGTCGTTCAGAAACTGAGCTGCTCAAAACCACCCCGAGGCCTGCCATGAATGAAAGACTGGGTCAGTCATACCGGTGGGAAAAGAGGGGTTGCCCAAGATAGGATACATTGGGGAATGTAACGGGAGGAATGAGGTTCTTACTGAAGTAAGGGAGCAGCACAGTAGTGTTGGGCCAATAGTGGGGTGATGACGTAGATGTTTGAGTTGGCTACGGTGTAGCCAAGGGACAACCATCAGGGGCATAGAGGAGAAACTCTGCTCCAGGCCCACCGAAGGTTTAAAAACCAGTCAACTACCCGAGAAAGATGAGATGCAATATAATAAGATCGGACATCCGGAAGTGCCAACCCTCCAGATTCTCTAGACCGACCAAGAAGTGTGCGTGAGAGTCGAGGAGTTTTACCACACCAAATGAAGGAAATCTGGAGAGAATTGACCGCTTTAAAGAATTGCATAGGAACAGCTATGGGATGGGTCTGGAAAACATAAAGGATTCTTGGAAGCACGTTCATTTTGAAGATAGTGCACCGGCCCATCCATGTAAAAGTACCTTTAAACCACCTGGTACAGTCCGCCTTAATATCAGCAAGGAGGGGAGGGAAGTTCAGTTGGAAAACATCCTTCAGGTCTGGGGAGATGCGGACACCAAGGTATTTCAAAGCTACCGGATTCCACTTAAAACTAAAAGAATGTTTCAAGGTCGAGAGGAGGTGGGGAGGAAGGGAAATGTTCAGTGCTTCTGATTTAGAAAAGTTTATCTTAAAGTTAGATAGTTTGGAAAAGCGCTGAAATTCCCGCATGAGATTGGGAAGGGAGACGGTCGGGTTAGTCAAGAAGAAGAGTAGATCATCAGCATATGCCGCTACCTTGCTAACTGTGGCCTCCGTCTCCAAACCCGTAATGTCAGGATTAGCACGAACATGCCGGAGAAATGGCTCCAAAGTCAGCACAAAGATCAAGGGGGACAGGGGGTACCCCTGCCTGGTGCCATTATGAATGGAGAAACCCTCCGAAAGGATTCCGTTCACACGGACTCTGGCAGACGGGCATGAATATAGAGACATTATCCAGCCCATCATGTGGGATCGGAGGCCAAGACGGAGAAGGGTTTCTTCCATAAAAGTCCAATTGACTCTGTCAAACGCTTTTTCAGCGTCTGTAGACAGGAGCATAAGGGGTGTATTGGATATCTTAGCTTTGTGTATAAGGTTGATGGCTTTAGTCCCGTGCTTCTCTGCCTACCATGAAACCCGTCTGATCCGCGTGTATCCCAGGAGTTTTTTAAGGCAAAGAAGTGGAATATTCTGCAATGCTCAAGTCAATCACCAGATCTCAACCCAATCGAGCATGCACTTTTCTCTAAATCACCTATGAATTGCTGTCTAAATCTGACTATTTAATTATATTGGAAATATGCTACGAACAAATGCTAAAATCAATTATGTATGATTTTTCTATACATATATGCACTATAATAAACATGTCAGGAGAGGGGGTAGATTATTTACAAATCCAGTAACTCACAGGTGACAACGTCTCAGATGCTAGTAGTTTTGTTTTCCTCTTTTCTTCTCCATCCGGTCCAGAGCTCATGACGACTTCTCCTGGCCATTACCCATTTCTGCAGCCCCTACATATAATATCACCATGCACTGCGCCCCTGAATATAATTGTGTCACACACTGTAAAGTAAAGCACCACTTACAGTGCCCCCTGTAGACAGCGCGACACACACCCCTATAGATAGCGCCAACCCCCATGTAGATAGCACCACACACACCCCCTGTAGATAGCGCCACATGCACACACCCCTGTAGATAGCATCACACAGCCCCCTATAGAGCTACAAAGCCCCCTATAGAGCCACGCAGCACTCCCTTGTATATAGCGCCACAGAGCGCTGCCTTCCTTATATCTAGTGCCACCCAGCGCTCCCCCCCTTGTATATAGTGCTACACAGCATCGTTACACTGCAGCCCTGGGATGATGTTTTATCCCATGTGAAGCATGCAGTCTGTGATTGGTTGCAGCGGTCACATGGGATGAAACGTCATCCCAGGAGGCTGGCCCGGATGAAGAAACAGAATTCTGGGCAAGTACAAGATTTTTATTTTTTCTAAATTGCGTTTTTACATAACATCTGCTATCTGTTGCGGGTTTTACGTCCCCATTCAATTAAATGGGGAAAACCCGAAACAAATAGGCAGCGTTTACGCAAATACAATTGACATGCTGCATATTAAAAAAACGCACTGCAGGTTAATATCTGAGCTTTTTTTTTCCCACTTATTTACGCAGCATGTGGATGAGAATTGTTCACATCTAATCTACTCTGCTGCTACTGTATTAGGGCTTGTCCACACTTAACGGAATTGCTGCGTATTTGCAACCCGGAAAATACGCAGAATACGGTAGCAGCAAAGTGAGTGTGATTTAACAAATCTCATCCAGACGCTAGGTAAAAAATCTGATCAGAAATTTTGTCCTGCGGTGCTTATTTTTCGTGCTGAAGCATGTCAATTCCTATTGCGCTTTTCAGAGGAGATGTCATCATCTCCCAGCAGTGAGAAAAACGCAGCAAAATATGCACCATTTTATGTAGCAAAAATGCAGGAAATTGTGCTTTTTTTTTCTGAGAGTTTCTGCGGAATTTCTGCAGATATATATATATATACACATAGTATATATACATACACACGCTATATATAGACATACATACACACATACACACACTATATATACATACACACACACTATATATATATATATATATATATATATATACATACACACACACACACACACACACACATGTACACATCAGACACACATGAATACGCACATTATACACATATAAAGTACACATTGTAAACACACATGCACTTACCTTTTATGTAGGATATTTGTGAAGGGCATTCAGCAGGTTGATGGGGTGGGAGCCTTCACTCAGCGTTTCTCCTGCTCACAGTCCGACACAGAGACCGCCGACAATCTCCCCTCCCTCACGTCCCAACTGGTAACAGCAGCAGCAGGAGGAGAGGTGTGTAGAGCAGCGAAGTGGGGCTGGAGGGGGAGCTTCTAAAGCAGCACAGGGAGTTTTAACCGCAGCACAGACCACGGCTGCTAATAGCTGGGAGTCGGACAGAAGCTCACCTCATGCCAGGTGCGGCCCTGGCACCGGGGCCCCCTCTGGTGCTTGCGACGCCGCCGGGCATGAGGGGGTCCGTGCGGTCATGTGCCACTGATTGCAGCGTACTATTTCCTGTAAAACTGACAGGCACCTAGGTCATACCTCAGGCACAGCTTAGCAGGCATCCACTAAGGGCAGACCTGGGGGCCTTTGTTAGGCCCCCGGCTACCATAGAATCCATTGGCACCCTGTGATTGCAATTGCAGGGTGCCGATGGGATGAGAGGGAGCACCCTCCCTCCAAAACCACTTGGAAGCGGCGCTCGCTCTTGAGCGCCGTATCTAAGGGGTTAAACTGGTGAGATTGATCCCGCCAGTTAGTGCAGGTGTCCGGCTGTCTTTAGACCGCCCGACAACCACTTTAGCCGGCACAGGACACCCATGGCGGACTTATGTCAGAGCGCAGGGAAAAGTTGGCGCTCTGTCATAAGTACCCTTAACGGCCGCCGTGAAAAGGCGTATTGACAGTAGTTAAGGGGTTAATTGGACAGAACATAACTTTGTGGGACAGGTTTTGTCTTTTTAACATCATATCAAATCGACTGAAGAACATATATTATTTTTGTGTATTCATTTTTTACTCTATTTGGACCTACCCTGAATAATATCTCCTAATTGAATGAGACATTCCCAGAGTTATATGCGTTCTATGGTTAATTTATATGCTTTTTACTCCTAGGTTACCAAATCTATAAAAAGATATGTGGCAAAAAACTTGAAGTGGAAGACGCACCTGTGTCCCCATATGCACTGGAAAACGAGGGATTTGATCTTCGTGAAAAGCCAAATCTTGACGACAAGCCAAAGAACTGAGACTCAGCAATATAAATCAAGATGAAATATACCTGATACTTCATGGCTAATAACCGATCAGAACACAAGGACTTATTCAGAACGTGGAACAGACTTGGTTGCTTAAAGAAATGACATTATTCAGCTGTGTGGGGGATCTACTGTAGATATCGCACTATCAAGAAAATTGAGAAACCGTAAAAACGAAACTGCTTAGTACTTATGTAATACACATGGATCCTTAGGCTAAGTCTAGAAACGGGAGAAAGATTCCACTGTGGATTTAGCTGAAAATCCACAGCTTTCCATAGCAAAATCTGCAAGCGATACAAGCTGATTTCAGCCTTTGCATTGCAAAGGGTGAAATATGCGCCTTTTCCGCAACAAAACTAGCATGCAGCGGATTTGAAAACCTGCAGTATGTTACTATTTACGTGCAAAATTTTTGTGCTTTGTGTGAATGCAGTTTTAAAAATCCTGTTTAGGGAATGTTCACACGGCCAAATTTCAGACGTATACGAGGCGTATTATGCCTCGTTTTACGTCTGAAAATACGGCTCCAATACGTCGGCAAACATCTGCCCATTCATTTGAATGGGTTTGCCGACGTACTGTGCAGACGACCTGTTATTTACGCGTCGTCGTTTGACAGCTGTCAAACGACGACGCGTAAAAATACAGCCTCGTCAAAAGAAGTGCAGGACACTTCTTTGGACGTTTTTGGAGCTGTTTTCTCATAGACTCCAATGAAAACAGCTCCAAAAACGGACGTAAAAAACGCCGCGAAAACGGCGCGAAAAACGCCGCGAAAAATGCGAGTTGGTAAAAAAACGTCTGAAAAGCAGGGTCTGTTTTCCCTTGAAAACAGCTCTGGATTTTCAGACGTTTTTGTTGACTACATGTGAACATACCCTAACATGTATTGAACTGTAAATTGACATGGATTTGTGATGTGGAATCTTCACGGAAAATCTGTGTCAATTTTGAAGTGTCTGAACTCACCCTAAGGCTACATTCAGATGAGCGTAGCTAACCTCTGACGTGAAAAACTGCAGTTTTTCACATCCAAGGTTCACCCGTGCGAGACACATTGTCAAGGATCCCCCATAGACTAGAGTCTATGGAGAGATGCGTGACACGCAGGAAAATAGGACATGAAACACCGGTCGTGCGAACGGCCCCATTGAAATACACGAGTCAGTGACGAGATACACGCGTGTCTGAATGAGCCCTTTGGCTTCCCTATATAACAATGAAGATAACAAGGTGACTTATTATCATGGGTAATATTTTAATGGGATAGTGGCTATAGAAAATTCTAAATATTTGTATAGTGGAAAAACTATCCTGTCTCCCATTCCATTTATAGGATAATACATAACTTTAAAGCCCTAATAATCCAGGCAAGGTGAATTTTCACTACTAAAGCCTACAGGATCACAAACTTCAATACTCGCTGCTAGGATATTCAAACTCTGTCCCCATAGAATACAGTAGGTTCGCTGCTCCTAATGATCAATCTGGGTCTGCTCTATTGTATATTGTGATGCAAATGTTTAATGCATTACACTACGCAGATGGCAGAGAGATTTATTCAAGGAAGACTTCCCCATCTGAAATAAAAAGTGTGCGCTATATATTTTTTTCATTTATATATGTAGCAGAGCTCAGCATGTCATTAAGCACAGCTTACTTTGGCGTCTTACCTCATTTTTTCAGGTAAATGTACTGGTTTATCTTAAAGGGAGTCTGTCACCAGAACTTCGTTTTGAACTAGCAGTATGCGAATACAGTTCGTGCTACAGCGGCGATCCTATTGTTTATACTGCACATGCACCGACTAAGATGCAGGAACGCACACTACACTACAGGGCCAGGCATGAACTAGCCGAGTACGCTGCCCGGCCCATGTCAATCACATCCAGCAGGGAGGGACGGGGGGGGTTGAATAGAGCAATGACGCACTAGCATTTTGGTGCAACGGAGGCGCCCTCGTTGCACTGAAACGCTAATTTGCATAAGCTTAATAAGTGTGTTTTTAATGCAAAGCAGGCTCCTGGGGAACAAGGAAAACACATTTGAAATCAGGTTAGCATGAAGTAGATTAGCATACTGGTAGTTCAAAACAAAGTTCTGGTGACAGACTCCCTTTAAATTTAGTATATCATCACGATGTAATAGATTGTAAATTCAGGTCTGCTACATCTGTAACTACTATCTGTAGAGACCATTTTCTGTTACACATATTAGTACATAAAAAAAAAGGTATGTTCCGGTGCTTACAATGTTTTAGGTACGTGAAAACCTATTCGGTTAGGAGGCATTTACCACCACAAATTGTGCAACTACTTTCGCAATAAAAAAAAAAAACCGATCAAAGAACAAGCTAGACTCTTTAAAGTAACACACTGCATTTAAGAGGGATCAATTTTTGAAAGGCCACTTTCACACAGCAGTATTTAGGTCAGTATATTGCATCAGTATTTGGAAGCCCTAAGGGCCTGTTCACATCACTGTTCATTTCCGTTCCGGGGTTCCGTCGGGTGAACCCCGCAACGGAAAGTGAAACGGACAGCACCGCTTCCGTTTCAATCACCATTGATCTCAATGGTGACGGAAACATCGCTAATGCTTTCCGTTCGTCACCATTCCGGCTGGTTTCCGGTTTTCCGACGGAATCAATAGCATTAGCGATGTTTCCGCCACCATTGAGATCAATGGTGACTGAAACCGAAGCTGTACTGTCAGTTTCACTTTCCGTTGCGGGGTTTACCCGACGGAACCCTCCGACGGAACACCGGAACGGAAATGAACAGTGATGTGAACAGGCCCTAAACCAGGATTGAATCTATAACAAGGGAGATAAGTTTATCTTCCATTTCTGGTATTGGCCTCCAAATACCGATGCAAAATACAGACTAATTTACCGCCATATAAAAGTGGCCTTAGGCTGGGTTCACATTGCGTCTTTGTTTGGATTTTAGCATGCATTTTTTGTTTTGACTGATTAACTCCCATTGAGAGACATGGGAGTTGATAAACCAGAACAAGAAACCACAAGCTAAAAACGCAGTGTGAACCCACGCTAATACTTATACCATTTGGTTACAAAATTATTCAACATCATGGAGCATTTAGTAAGCACCACTAAAATATCAGAGCACGCGGGTTCCCTATCTTACTGTACTGATCTAGACCCCAATGTCTCTCCTCCAGCAGCAAAGTGTCACGAGACTAGCGCTTTTGGGGAATTTTATTAGACCGTACATTTACCAGAAAGCCCCTTTAGAGGTTTTTAGAACATTTGAAACATTAACCAGCGAACAAAAGTAGAATACAAATCATATTTCTGAAATAAACGTTTGTTCCGCTCAATCTTTACAGGAAACATAAATAACTTGGATATAGCTTGTTGTAAACATTTATTGCTGAATTCTCATGTAAATAGTTTTATATTGTGTCATATACCTGCATCTGTGCTGCTAGAAAGTGGTAACAGGTTACGTAAAGGGAAGGAAGAAAAAAAATAAAAAATATATATTTACTAATGTTTGCTATTCTTAAAAAAAATAAATAAAAGAAAATGAACAAGCGTCTGTTTCGCTAAAAAAGCTAGATGACAGTGTCGCAGTAAAAGAGCATCATCCATACAGTAAGAGCCTGCCGCAGAGCAGCCGTTCAACTACAGTCTGTAGAGACTAGTTATAGAAACATCCGGCCTTCCTTCTTGTATATTAGGGTATGTTCACACGGCGGGGGTCCGTAACGGCTGAAATTACGGGGATGTTTCAGCCTGAAAACATCCCCGTAATTTCAGCCGTACCGGCATGTGCAGGCGCTTGAACGCCGCGTCAATTACGGCCGTAATTAGCGCTGCTATTCATTGGAGTCAATGAATAGCGGCTCCAATTACGGCCAAAGAAGTGACAGGTCACTTCTTTGACGCGGGCGTCTATTTGCGCGCCGTCATTTGACAGCGGCGCGTAAATATACGCCTCGTGTGAACAGACAAACGTCTGCCCATTGCTTTCAATGGGCAGATGTTTGTCAGCGCTATTGAGGCGCTATTTTCGGGCGTAATTCGGGGCAAAAACGCCCGATTTACGTCCGTATATAGGCCGTGTGAACATACCCTTATATATATATTTTATCATGTGGAGTGTTTTCCTTATTCCCCCAAGATGAAATCCCTTCCCACTTTTAGTGCATACAAGTGAATGGTGTTTTCAAGTCATTTAACCATTGCAGAAAATAAAAAAATCTGTGCAGATCTTAACAATACAAAAAGTGTGAAATCCACAAAAATATAGTACAGATTTCAGCGTGGATTTGCTGCAGATTTTTGTACAGGGAAACCCTCTGATGTAATTATTCTCTAAAAAATAAAAAGAGGCCTGTTGTATCTGTATGTTTTGCCTCTCCTATGAGTTAGGGTATGTGCACACACACTAATTACGTCCGTAATTGACGGACGTATTTCGGCCGCAAGTCCCGGACCGAACTCAGTGCAGGGAGCCGGGCTCCTAGCATCATAGTTATGTACGATGCTAGGAGTCCCTGCCTCGCTGCAGGACAACTGTCCCGTACTGAAAACATGATTACAGTACGGGACAGTTGTCCTGCAGCGAGGCAGGGACTCCTAGCATCGTACATAAGTATGATGCTAGGAGCCCGGCTCCCTGCACTGTGTTCGGTCCGGGACTTGCGGCCGAAATACGTCCGTCAATTACGGACGTAATTAGTGTGTGTGCACATACCCTTATCTGTTGTGGAGTAATTTAAAGAGGCTGTCACCAGATTATCAAATCCCTATCTCCTATTGCATGGGATCGGCGCTGCAATGTAGATAACAGTAACGTGTTGTTTTTTTTTAAAACGATCATTTTTGGCCAAGTTATGAGCAATTTTATATTTATGCAAATGAGCTTTTAAATGGACAACTGGGCGTGTTTTCTTTTATTTCCAACTGGGCGTGTATTCTGTGTGTACATCTGGGCGTGTTTATTTGTTTTACTAGCTGGGCGTTGTGAATAGAAGTGTATGATGCTGACGAATCAGCATCATCCACTTCTCTTCGTTACCACCCAGCTTCTGGCAGTGCACAGAAACACAGTGTGTCCTCGCTCGTCCCACGCGATGAAGTTCCTGTGGGAGGAAGTGACGTCACAGCGTGATCTCGCGAGAACACGCTGTGTGTCTGTGCACTACCAGAAGCTGGGTGGTAACGATGAGAAGTGGATGATGCTGATTCGTCAGCATCATACACTTCTATTCACAACGTCCAGCTAGCAAAACAAGTAAACACGCCCAGATGTTACAAACACAATACACGCCCAGTTGGAAATAAGAGAAAACACTCCGTTGTCCATTAGAAAGGCTCATTTGCATAAATATAAAATTGCTCATAACTTGGCCAAAAATAATCGTTTTAAAAAAACAAACTTTACTGTTATCTACATTGCAGCGCCGATCACATGCAATAGGAGATAGGGATTTGATAATCTGGTGACAGAGCCTCTTTAACCCCTTAATGACCGGGCATGTTTGTACCTTAATGACCAAGCCAGATTTGTCAAACCTGGTATGTCTGACTGTATCAGAGAATAACTCTGTGAAAGTTTTGAATATCCAAGTAATTCTGACATTGTTTTTTCGTCACATGTTGTACTTAATTTTAGTGGTAAAAGTAGACTGATACGATTTGCGGAAATTAATAAAAAAATAGAAAAATGGAAGACATTTTGTAAAAATTACCATTTTCCCCTATTTTTAACTGCAATATGTCACATATGTACACACATACTGTACAATTTTTTTAATTAAATATATATTTCTATCTCTTTACTCTATTTTGGCAGCACTTTTAAAAAAATAAAATAAATTTTCAGCAATTTAGAGGACTTACAAATTGAATAAGAATTTTATAAATTTTGAAGTACTTTTTGTTTTCCTGCACCAAGCCAGGTTTTCAGAGGCTCATAGGTCTCAGAGTGATGGAAACCCCCACAAATGACCCCATTTGGAAAACTAGACCCCTTAAGGTATTTACCTAATGGTATAGTAAGTATTTTGACCCCACAGTTTTTTGCTAAATTTAATACATAGCAGGTGAAAAATAAAAAAAATTCACTTTTTTTCATAAAAGTATCAGTTTGAAGACCAATTTCTTTGTAAAGCGACCATGAGAATGAAGAAACACACCACAAAATCTATCACCCTGTTTCTCCTGTTTTCAAAAATACCCACATTGTGGCCCTAATGCGCTGCCTGGACACACGGCAGAACCCAAAAGGAAGGGAGCACCCGGAGGCTTTCAGGACTCCTATTTTGCTTGAAAATGTTTTAGGCCCCACTGTACATTTGGAGAGGCTTTGAGCTGCCAGAACGATAGAAACTCCCCATAAACGACCCCATTTAGAAAACTAGAACCCATAACGTAATTATTTAGGTGTATAGTAAGTGTTTTGACCCCACAGTTCTTTGCTAAATGTAATGCATATCAGGTGAAAAAAAAAAAAAATTCACTTTTTTTCATAAAAGTATCAGTTTGAAGACCAATTTCTTTGTAAAGCGACCATGAGAATGAAGAAACACACCACAAAATCTATCACCCTGTTTCTCCTGTTTTCAAAAATACCCACATTGTGGCCCTAATGCGCTGCCTGGACACACGGCAGGACCCAAAAGGAAGGGAGCACCCGGAGGCTTTCAGGACTCCTATTTTGCTTGAAAATGTTTTAGGCCCCACTGTACATTTGGAGAGGCTTTGAGCTGCCAGAACGATAGAAACTCCCCATAAACGACCCCATTTAGAAAACTAGAACCCATAACGTAATTATTTAGGTGTATAGTAAGTGTTTTGACCCCACAGTTCTTTGCTAAATTTAATGCATATCAGGTGAAAAAAAAAAATAATTCACTTTTTTCATAAAAGTATTAGTTTGAAGACCGATTTCTTTGTAAAGCGAACATGAAAATGAAAAAACACACCCCAAAATCTATCACCCTCTTTCTCCTGTTTTCAAAAATACCCACATTGTGGCCCTAATGCGCTGCCTGGACACACGGCAGGACCCAAAAGGAAGGGAACACCCGGAGGCTTTCAGGACTCATATTGTGCTTGAAAATGTTTTAGGCCCCACTGTACATTTGGAGAGGTTTTGAGCTGCGAGAACGATAGAAACTCCCCATAAACGACCCCATTTAGAAAACTAGACCCCATAAGGTATTTATTTAGGGGTATAGTAATTATTTTGACCCCACAGTTCTTTGCTAAATTTAATGCATATCAGGTGAAAAAAATAATAATTTCACTTTTTTCATAAAAGTATTTGTTTGAAGACCGATTTCTTTGTAAAGCGAACATGAAAATGAAGAAACACACCCCAAAATCTATCACCCTCTTTCTCCTGTTTTCGAAAATACCCACATTATGGCCCTAATGCGTTGTTTGGACACACGGCAGGGCCCCAAAGGAAGGGAACACCCGGAGGCTTTCAGGACTCATATTTTGCTTGAAAATGTTCTAGGCCCCACTGTACATTTGGAGAAGCTTTGAGCTGCCAGAACGATAGAAACTCCCCATAAACGACCCCATTTCGAAAACTAGACCCCTTAAGGTATTTATCTAGGGGTATAGTTAGCATTTTGACCACACAGGTTTTTCGCTAAATATATTGGAATTAGTCTGTAAAAATTAAAATGTTCTTTTTTTCTGAAACAACATAGAAATTTTTATTATTTACAAGGAATAACGAAGAAAATGCACCCCAACATTTGTAAAGCAATGTCTCCCGATTACGACAATACCCCATATGTGGTAATAAACTGCTGTTTGGACCCACAGCAGGGCTCAGATGGGAAGGAGCGCCATTTGGATTTACGATTTTGCTGGAATGGTTTTCGGTGCCATGTCGCATTTGCAATGCACTGGAGGGACCAAAACAGGGGAAACCCCCCCCAAAAGTGACCCCATTTTGCAAAAAACTTCAAGGAATTTTTCAAGGGGTATAGTGAGCATTTACACCCCACGGGTCTTTTGCAGAGTTTATTGGAAATAGGGCGCAAAAATTAATATCAACATTTTTTCCACTAAAATGTTGCATTTTCTCATTTTCACAAGGGATGAAGGAGGAAAAAAACAACCATTTTTTATAAAGCAATTTCTCCCGAGTACGGAAATACCCCACATGTGGTCAAAAGTTTTTTTCATTAGAAATGAATTAACCCTTTCAGGACTGATCCATTTTTTGCTTTCATATTTTAGATTTTCACTCCCCGCTTTCCAAGAGCCATAACGGTTTTATTTTTCCATCAATAGAGTGGTGTGAGGGCTTATTTCTTGCGGGAGGAGCTGCAGTTTTTTATTGGTACCATTTTTTGGTACATAAAAAGTGATTCAAAAGTTGTATTACATTTTTTTTTTAGAGCGAAGGTGACAAAAAAAAAAAAAATAGCGATTTTGGCGGTTTCAATTATTACATTTTTTTAAGGTGTTCACTGTGCAAATTAAATAATGGTATATTGTAATAGTTCTGACTTTTACGGACGGAGCGATACCAATTTTGTTAATTTTTTTACATTACTTTAGAAGAAAAATGCGAAAAGGTGTTTTGTTTTTTTAACTTTAAAAAAAAAAATTCTCACTACTAATAACTATAATTCTTCTACACATTTTATTAGTCAATCCCCTTAGGGGACTTGATCCAGCGATCATTGGATCACTGGTACAATATACTGCAATACTAATGTATTGCAGTATATTGTTATTCTTACAGGCTTCTGTAACAGAGCGATCGCTGTTCCTGTCCGTTAGTACCGAGGGGGCCTGCTGTAATACACAGCCGACACCCGCAGCGTATGGAGCGGGCTCAGCACGTGAGCCGGCTCCATACATCAACCGCCGCATCATGACGGGCAATTAAGTCATAGTGCGCAAAGGGGTTAATGCGCAGCGGATGGTTCAAAGTGAAAATTGCAATTTTCCACTGATACGCCATTTTAGTGCATAATATGTTGTGCCCAGTTTGTGCCACAGAAGACAAATACCTCATAAAACGTTAAGCGGGTTCTCTCAGGTATGGCGATGCCATACGTGTGGGCGCAAACTGCTGCTTGGGCACGCTGCAGGGCTCAGAAGGGAGGGAGCGCCATTTTGCTTTTGGAGCGGAGATTTTGCTTGGTAGTTTTTCTGTTTTGGGTTTCGCTGGTATTTCAGTTTATAATGTGGGGTATATGTAATCTGTGCGGAGAACATCAGGGCATAATAAGAGGGTATGATAATGGGGTAAATAAACAATATTTCATAGATCTGTGGCCAGTGTCGCACTGATAAATGGCGCCCGATCTTATCCGCTTTTGGAAAACTCTGCACATTTAGCATCGCCATATTCTGAAAGCCAGAACTTTTTTATTTTTTTCCCCACCGGAGCTGTGTGAGGGATTATTTGTTGCGAGACAATCTGTCATTTTCATTGGTACCATTTTGGGGTACATGCGATTTTTTTTGATCACTTTTTATTCAATTTTTTTGCAATCCTGAGCAAAAAACAGGAATTCTGACACCGTTTTTTAGGTTTTCTTTTTGCGGCGCTCACCATACGCTATAAATTACATTTTTACTTTATTCTGTGAGTTGGTACGATTACGGCGATACCATATGTATATAGGTTTGGTCCTTTTTTTTAGCGTTTGCACAATAAAATGACTTATTTATAAAAAAAAAAAAATTCAGTGTCACCATATTCTGAGAGCCGTAATTTTTTAGTCAAAAAAGCTGTGTAAGGGCTTGTTTTTTGCGGGACGGATAGAAGTTTTTATTGGTACTATTTTCGGGTACATGCGACTTTTTGATCACTTTTTATTCTTTATTTAGGGAGCGGTGGTGACCAAAAAAATTGCGATTCTGTCGTAGTTTTTTATTGATTTTTTTTGGGGTGTTCATCGTGCGGGAAAAATAACATTATGGTTTTATAGTTGGGGTTGTTACGAACGCGGTGATACCAGATATGTGTACTTTTTTAACGTGTTCATTTTTTTTCTATAATAAAAGTCTTATTATAGGAAAAAAAGCATTTAGTGTTTATAGAACTTCTAACTTTTGTTTTTACACTTTTTTTAAAACATTTTTATTACTTTTTTTTACTTGTCCCACTAGGGGACACTTAGTCTTGCAGCTTTGATCGCTGCTAGAGTACATTACACTACACACGTAGTGTAATGTACTCTAACTGTCATTGTGACGTGACTGTCACACTGACAGGAAGCAGAGGAGGAACGGCCGGAGGCTGTTCCTCCGAGGCTTCCGTACATAGCAACCCGGAGGTCATTATCTGACCTCCGATTGCTGTGACAAGCATCGGTAGCCCCCACGATCACTTCGTGGGGGCTGCTGATGTGCTTCAAACCACTTAAATGCGGCGACGGCAATCCGTCGCCGCACTTAAGGGGTTAACTGCCGAAAGCAGCGGCGATGGTCCGCTGTCCGGCGAGACTGATGTCTCAGCTGTCTAGGACAGCTGTCAGCGCGGGTCTGTCACTCTGTGTTTACACAGAGTGACAGTTTGAAATGCGGACGAAAATGAACGTCCTGGTGCGGGAACTAGCAGCCGACCATGACGTTCATTTTCGTCCTTGGTCGTTAAGGGGTTAAGTTAAAGGCATTGCATGCAGCATTTTCGTGACTTTTGTTGTGGCACCAGTCTAACAGGCCAGTTTTATGTAGTTGTGATGTAGATACATCAAGAAGCAAGGAAAACTTAGCAGCTATGCCACTGAACTGGATTTTATGTAGTGCATTAAATCCGTGCCTTTGGCTGCAGTATTCATTCTCAAGTTGCAAACTGCATAACAACTGTTCATTAGGAGTAGGGTTGCACGATGCATTGAAACTTCGATACGGTTTCGATACCGTTGTTTAGTGTACATCGTGTTCCAAATTATTATGCACATTGGATTTAAGTGTCAAACATTTAATTATTCGTTTTTCAATTAAACTCATGGATGGTATTGTGTCTTAGGCTGGGTTCACACGACCTATTTTCAGACGTAAACGAGGCGTATTATGCCTCGTTTTACGTCTGAAAATATGGCTACAATACGTCGGCAAACATCTGGCCATCCATTTGAATGGGTTTGCCGACGTACTGTGCAGACGACCTGTCATTTACGCATCGTCGTTTGACAGCTGTCAAACGACGACGCGTAAAAATACAGCCTCGTCAAAAGAAGTGCAGGACACTTCTTTCAGCCGTAATTTGAGCCGTACTTCATTGAACTCAATGAAGCACAGCTCAAAATTTACGGCTGTCAGAGAAGCCTCGCAAAATGCGAGGAGGAATTACGGCTGAAACGAGGCAGCTGTTTTCTCCTGAAAACAGTCTGTCATTTCAGCCGTAAAAGCCTCTCACCGTGTGCACATACTCTTAGGGCTCTTTGTAATCAATCTCAGACACCTGTGATAATTAGTTTTCCAGGTGTGCCCAATCAAAGGAAGGAAAACTACTTAAGAAGGACGTTCCACATTATTAAGCAGGCCACAGGTTTCAAGCAATATGGGAAAGAAAAAGGATCTCTCTGCTGCCGAAAAGCGTGAAATACTGCAATACCTTGGACAAGGTATGAAAACATTGGATATTTAAAGAAAACTTAAGCGCGATCATCATACTGTGAAAAGATGTGTGGCTGATTCAGAGCACAGACGGGTTCATTCAGATAAAGGCATAATGAGGAAGGTTTCTGCCAGACAAATTAATAGGATTAGGAGAGCAGCTGCTAAAATGCCATTGCAAAGCAGCAAACAGGTATTTGAAACCGCTGGTACCTCTGCAGTCCCGCGAACCTCAATGTGTAGGATCCTCCAGAGGTTTGCAAGTGTGCATAAAGCTATTATTCAGCCACCCCTAAACAATGCTCACAAGCAGAAACGGTTGCAGTGGGCTCAGAAATACATGAAGACTAATTTTCAAACCGTGTTGTTTACGGATGAGTACCGTGCAACCCTGGATGGTCCAGATGGATGGAGTAGTGGATGGTTGGTGAATGGCCACCATGTCCCAACAAGGCTGCGACGTCATCAAGGAGGTGGCGGAGTCATGTTTTGGGCTGGCATCATGGGGAAGAGAGCTGGTAGGCCCCTAAAGGGTCCCTGATGGTGTGAAAATGACCTCTGCAAAGTACGTAGAGTTTACGACTGACCACTTTCTTCCGTGGTACAAAAAGAACCGTGCCTTCCATAGCAAAATTATCTTCATGCATGACAATGCACCATAGCATGCTGCAAAGAATACCTCTGTGTCATTGGCTGCTATGGTCATAAAAGGAGAGAAACTCATGGTGTGGCCCCCATGTTCCCCTGACCTCAACCCTATTGAGAACCTTTGGCGCATCCTCAAGCAAAATATCTGAGGGTGGGAGGCAGTTCACATCAAAACAGAAGCTCTGGGAGGTTATTCTGACATCCTGCAAAGATATCCAAGCAGAAACTGTCCAAATACTCACAAATTCAATGGATGCAAGAATTGTGAAGGTGCATCAAAGAAGGGGTCCTATGTTAACATGTAACTTGGCCTGTTAAGTTTTTTTTTTATTGAAAGAGCTTTTGATTTCTGTAAATATGACCTCCTGATGCTGCAAATTCAACAAATTACCATTTTAGTTATCTTTACAACCTTTAAAATGTTTTGATCAATGTTGTGCATAATAATATGAAACATTGCATTTTGAGTTTTTTACATCTAAAAAAAAATCTGTTATCATTAGGAGATTTGTTCAATAAAATTTGCATTATACTCCAACGGTTGATGGCTGGAAGATTATACTGACTGTCATTTGCATAGACTATTTAGGAAAATCAGCAGAAAATAACATTTGCATAATAATTTGGAACGCGGTGTATTTCGATACTAAGCTTTGTGGCCGCCCTGCTTACTATAGTACCACAAGAACGTAGTCAGAGCGGGGCTGCGGTTGTGTGATAGTCATTGCCACGCTCCCGAGTCGTGGACCAGGGCTGCACTAATGATTGCCAGCACTGAAGACAGAACATGGCGAGCACACTGCAAAACACCCCCATGTTCTGTCTTCAGTGCCGGCGCTCATTAGTGCAGTGCAGTGCCGGCCGCATTACCTCATGATGACCACTCGCGCACACGTAGGGTATGTGCACACACACTATTTACGTCCGTAATTGACGGACGTATTTCGGCCGCAAGTCCCGGACCGAACACAGTGCAAGGAGCCGGGCTCCTAGCATCATACTTATGTACGATGCTAGGAGTCCCTGCCTCGCTGCAGGACAACTGTCCCGTACTGTAATCATGTTTTCAGTACGAGACAGTTGTCCTGCAGCGAGGCAGGGACTCCTAGCATCGTACATAAGTATGATGCTAGGAGCCCGGCTCCCTGCACTGAGTTCGGTCCACTACTTGCGGCCGAAATACGTCCGTCAATTACGGACGTAATTAGTGTGTGTGCACATACCCTTATTGTGGCTGTATTACACAACCGTAGCCTCCCTCTAACAGCAGCGATCAGAGAAACCTCATCTCCCCTGCTATTCCCCTGAATCCTGCGATCAAAGCTGACCGCAGCATTCAAGTGGTAAATGAGAAGGGGGATGCTCTTTGGATCGCGTCACAGGAAATTCCTGTGACGTGATCGAGGGACACACCATATATGGGCAGACAGCTCAGGGTCCATTGAAGGACCCCAGGGATGTCTGACCATATTTCCTGTTAGGGCATACTGAGGTATGTCCTAATAACTGCCTGTGTGCTATCAGTATATAGATATATGCCAGTACATTAAAGTTTAAAAAAAATAGGTAATGTTAAATAATACAAAAAACTACTTTTTTTTTTTTTCTTTACAATACTTAGTCACAATACACATTCGGTATTGTCGCGACCGTAATAACACATTTATAGCGTCATTCATGTTTAAGCGATTCTAAAATTAAAACTGCTTTGTTTCACTTATTAACGTGAGGCACAAGGTATGATTTTCAAACCTCCATGTGCCCCACACATAAACCCAATGTTGTCCATTATGACTGAGGAACATGATGGTGTTAATTACTATTAATGTGAGGCACACGGGAGGTTCAGAATTCATCACACCACATGCCTCACAACAGAAAACGGAAGAACTTTTTATTAAATTAATATTGTTGTTGGCAAACTATCGTTTTGGTATCGAGTATCGCAATACTACAAGAAGTACCGGTATCGAAGTATTAAAGACTGTACTATGCCAGCATCATCTGGAGTGCTAGAGTCCGTACAGTACATAAAGGTGGCATTAGAGATGGTTTTCCCACCATTAGAGAAGAACTTGTATTTTTATGTTATTTTTAAAACTGAGCATTGCCTGTAAGGGTATGTGCACACGACAACGGCAAATATGTCTGAAATTACGGAGCTGTTTTCAGGAGAAAATAGGTCCTGAATTTCAGACGTAATTGCATGTACTCGTGTTTTTTGCGGCGTATTTTACGGACGTAATTGGAGCGGTTCTTCGTTGGAGTCAATGAAAAACGGCTCCAATTACGTCCCAAGAAGTGTCCTGCACTTCTTTGACGCGGCCGTAATTTTACTGCTGGTCATTACGCCTGAAAAATGGCAGTGTGCACATACCCCAAGTCTTCATACAAGCTTTGGCTCCTTAATGAGAACAAGCATTCTCTAAATCTATCGCTCTGCAAAAATAATGACCGGTGCACGGAAGGCATCCAGTGCGGTCTGCATTTTGCGAATACGTTGCTAGGAAACACCTGGGAAATTCCATCACAAGACCTTCCTAGGGGTGTTTCCAGGGGGGGTGGGACACGATGGTGACAATTTCCTCCTTCAGTTTTGGTTTTGCAGCCTGCAAAATACGGATGACACAGAAAAACGTCCGTAACACTTCTGAGAGATTTATGTAGTAAACATTCTGCCATTGGTGGCACATGATCTGCAGCCTATAGCTTCTAATCAATTTCTTACATTTCTAAACAATAAAAGGCAAATGCAGATTTCTATGAAATTAGTGCTAAATATCACCCCTATGTTTGCTTTTTAAAGAGTACCTCTGGTTTTCTCACAACCACAGAGGTGCAGCTGTGGGAAAAGCTTCTGGAGCAGAGGTATTTTGCATATTTTTTTCCCCAGAAAGCAGTTCCCTAACGACTCCCTACCAGCTGGATCTCCCTAAGGAGAATCATCCGTACCTCAAGCGAGTCTATACATAGGGTGGCACTCTTACAGTCAATGAGAACCCTACTCTGTATGGATGGGTCTCTCTGGTTTGGCTGAAGACCCATACCATTTCAAGGTTCATACATTGACATAAAGGGTGGAACCAGAGAGAGATTGTCCATGAGGAGAAATACATTAGCATTAACATAGTGCTTTAACCCCTTCCCGACATTTGACGTACATGTACGTCATGGAAAGTACTGACTTCCCGCATCTTGCCGTACATGTACGTCAAACGTTTGGCACCGGCTCAGAAGCTGAGCCGGTCCCATCATCACCGGATCTCAGCTGTATCTTACAGCTGACATCCGACTGTAACGGCGGGGACCGAAATTAGCTTCGATCCCCGCCATTAACCCCTTAAGTGCAGCGCTCAAACGCGATCGCTGCACTTAAGGTGTTTGCAGCTCATCGGAACCCCAGTAATGAAATTGCCGGGGTTCCGGTGGCTGCAATGGCAACCGGAGGCCTAATACTGGCCTCCCGGTCTGCCTAGCACCGAAGCCGGTCAAGATCCGCCCGGCGGCGGAGCCTGATCGGCTTCCGTAGCTGCCGGCAAGATGGCGCCGGGTCAGGAGCTGATCCGGCGTCATCAGCGGTGGAAGTCAGCTGTACTGTACAGCTGACATCCACCTGTAACGGCAGGAACCGGAGCTAGCTCCGATCCCTGCCATTAACCCCTTCGATGCAGCAATCGAAAGCGATTGCTGCATCGTAGCGGTTACAAGCAGATCGCCAGCCCTGACAGGCAATCGGGACTGGCGACTGCTGTTATGGCAACAGGAGACACAATGGTCTCCTGCTCTGCCATTACGGAAGCCGATTTAGGCCCCGCCGGGAGGCGAAGCCTAAACGGCTTGCTGTCAGTGAATGACTGACAGATCTAATACATTGCACTACATAGGTAGTGCAATGTATTAGAAAAAAAAAAATCTGACCGTTGGACCTTCAAGTCCCCTAGTGGGACTTGAGAAAAAGTGTAAAAAAAGTATAAAAAAGTGTAAAAAAAAGTGCAAAAAATAAAAGTTTGAAAACAATAAAAGTTTCAAGTAATCAAATAACACACAATCCCCCTTTTACTCTTATCAAGTCCTTTATTATTGAAAAATAATAATAAACCATATGTATTTGGTATCGCCACGACCGTAACGATCAAAATATTATATTATTTATTGCACGCGGTGAACAGCGTAAAAAAAACCCGTAAAAAACGTTACCAGAGTTTCTGTTTTTTAGTCACTTTGCCCTACAAATATTACAATAAAAAGTGATCAAAAAGTCGCACGTATCCAAAAATGGTACCTATAAAAACTATAGCTCGTCCCGCAAAAAACAAGCCCTCATACAACTCCGTCGACAAAAAAATTAAAACGTTATGGTTCTCACAACTTGGCGACAGAAAAAATACATTCTTTTTACAAAAGTAATTTTATTGTGCAAAAAGTTGTAAAACATAAAAAAGTTCTATAAATGAGGTATCGCCGGAATCGTACTGACCCGCAGAATAAAGGTAACATGTAGTTTATAATGCGTGGTGAACTCTGTATAAAAAAAAACCAAAAAAAGCTGTGCCAGAATTGCGTTTTTTGGTTTACCTGGCATCCCAAAAAATAGGATAAAAGGTGATCAAAAAGTCACATGTACCCCAAAATGGTACCAATAATAACTACAGCTCGTCCCGCAACAAACCAGCCCTCATACCGCTACGTCTATGAAAAATAAAATTAGTTATGGCTCCAATAAGTCAGGAAATAAAAAAATATGCAGTTGTGCCCGAGGAGAACATTTCTTCTGTTTCAAGAGGCGATTTATCAAGGACCTAAAATTAGGGAACCAGGAAGGGAGGGCCCAATCATATCCGATGGAAGCGACGGTGCCCGTATTATACCAGGATAATACTTTCCCAGCAAAATTCCCCAAACTACAAAGGCGCGGAGTGTGGACCAAAAGGGGGATAAGAAATGACACCATTTATCAGTGCGACACCGGCCTGTGCAGAAAGGATTGCTTCACAGCGTAACACACATCTATGGATTATTTTTATTTTTTTATACCACCTGACTATGCCCCTTATATACTCCGCCCCGCTTACATGTACCCCCACATTATAAAACACCAGCAATACTCAAACAAATATAGTACCAAGCAAAATCCGCTCTCCAAAAGCCAAATGGTGCTCCCTCGGCCCTGAACCCTACAGCGTGCCCAAACAGCAGTTTCCTTCAACATATATGGCACCGTCATACCCGTGAGAACCCTTTTAACAATTTTTGTGGTGTGTGTCTCCAGCGTCATAAGCTGGGCATGACATATTTGCCACTGAATGGCATATCTAGGGAAAAATATAAATTTTTAATTTGCACCATCCGCAGCGCATTCATTTATGGAAAAGACCTGTGGGGTGAAAATGCTCACTACACCCCTTAATAAATGCCTTGAGGGGTGCAGTTCCATAATGGGGTCACTTATCAGGGGTTTCTTTTTATTATTTCACATCTGAGCCTCTGCAGTTGTGAACCAATACTTTGTAAATCGCCAAATTAGGCCTCCACTCCGCATGGTACTCTTCACTTCTGAGCCCTGTCATATGTCCAGACAAAAGATTAGGGCCACATGTAGGGTGTTTCTAAAACCGGGAAACACCGCATAATAATTAGAGAGCTGTCTTGTTATGGTGGCACAAGCCGGGCACCACATATTGGCATATCTATGGAAAAAAATCCCATTTTCACTCTGCAACATTGAGCGCACACTAATTTCTACAAAACACCTGCAGGGTTAAAATGCTTACTACACCCCTTGGTAAATGCATTGAGGGGTGTAGTTTACAAAATGGGGTCACTTCTGGGGGGTTTCCACTGTTTTGGGCCCACAGGTGCCCAGAAACCAATCCAGCAACATCTGCACTCCAAATGGCGGTCCTTCCCTTCTGAGCCCTGCCGTTTGCCCAAACAGCAGTTTATGACCACATATGGGGTATTGCCGTACTCGGGAGAAATAGCTTTACAAATGTTGGGTTCTTTTTTTCCTTTATTTGTTGAGAGAATGAAAAAATTTGCGCTAAAGCTACGTCTTATTGAAGAAAAAGGACTGTTTTTATTTTCACTGCCTAATTCTAATAAATTCTATGAAACATCTGTGGGGTCAAAATGCTCACTACACCCCTAGATGCATTCTTCAAGAGGTGTAGTTTCCTAAATGGAGTCCCTTTTTGGGCGTTTTCATTGTTTTGTCCCCTCAGGGGCTTTGCAAATGTGACCTGGCCTCCGCAAATCATTCCTGCTAAATGTGATCTCAAAAAGTCAAATAGTGCTCTTTCCCTTCTAAGCCCTGCCGTGTGTCCAAACAGCCGTTTATTACCACATGTGGGGTATTGTTTTACTCGGGAGAAATTGCTTTACAAATTTTGTGGTGCTTTTTCTCCTTTAGTCCTTCTGGAAATGAGAAAAAATTAGCTAAACCTACATTTTCTTTGAAAAAATGTAGATTATTATTTTCAGGGCCTACTTCCAATAATTTCTGCAAAAAAACTGTGGTGTCAAATCGCTCACTATACCCCTAGATAATTTCCTCAATGGGTGTTGTTTCCAAAATGGGGTCACTTGTGGGGGGTTTCCACTGTTTTGTCCCCTCAGGGGCTTTGTAAATGTAACATGGCCTCCGCAAACCATTCCTGCTAAATTTGAGTTCCAAAAGCCAAATGGCGCTCTTTCCCTTCTCAGCCTCGCCGTGTGTCCAAACAGCCGTTTATTACCACATGTGGGGTACTGTTTTACTCGGGAGAAATTTCTTTACAAATTTTATGGTGATTTTTCTCCTTTAGTCCTTGTGGAAATGAAAAAAAATTAGCTAAACCTACATTTTATTTGAAAAAATGTAGATTTTCATTTTCACAGCCTACTTGCAAAAATTTCTGCAAAAAACCTGTGGGGTCAAAATGCTCACTATACCCCTAGATAATTTCCTCAAGGGGTATAGTTTCCAAAATGGGGTCACTTGTTTGGGGTTTTCACTGTTTTGTCCCCTCAGGGGCTTTGTAAATGTGACATGGCCTCCGCAAACCATTCCTGCTAAATGTGAACTCCAAAAGCCAAATGGCGCTCTTTCCCTTCTCAGCCAGCGTGTCTCCAAACAACCGTTTATTACCACATGTGAGGTATTGTTTTACTCGGGAGAAATTGCTTTACAAATTTTGCGGTGCTTTTTCTCCTTTAGTCCTTGTGGAAATGAGAAAAAAAAATCGCTAAACCTACATTTTCTTTGAAGAAATGTTGATTTTAATTTTCACGGCCTACTTCCAATAATTTCTGTAAAAAACCTGTGCGGTGAAAATGCTCACTACACCCCTAGATAATTTCCTTGAGGTGTCTAGTTTCCCAGATGGGGTCACTTTTGGGGGATTTTGACTGTTTTGGCACCGCAAGAGCCCTTCAAACCTGACATGGTGCCTAAAATATATTCTAACAAAAATAAGGCCCCAAAATCCACTAGGTGCTCCTTTGCTTCTGAGGCCGGTGTTTCAGTCCAGTAGCACGCTACGGCCACATGTGGGATATTTCCTAAAACTGCAAAAACTGGGCAACAAATATTGAGTTGCATTTCTCTGGTAAAACCTTCTGTGTTATAAAAAAAATTGTATTAAAAATGTATTTCTGCAGAAAAATATGAAATTTGTAAATTTCACCTCTACTTTGCTTTAATTCCTGTGAAATGTTTAAAGGGTTAAGACATTTTCTAAATGCTGTTTTGAATACTTTGAGGGGTGAAGTTTTTAAAATGGGGTGACTTTTTTGGGGTTTCTAATATATAAGGCCCTCAAAACCACTTCACAACTGAACTGGCCCCTGTAAAAATAGCCTTTTGAAATTTTCTTGAAAATGTGAGAAATTGCTGCTAAAGTTCTAAGCCTTGTGAGGTCATAGAAAAATAAAAGGATGTTCAAAAAACGATGCCAATCTAAAGTAGACATATGGGGGATGTTAATTAGCAACAATTTTGTGTATTATAACTGCCTGTCTTACAAGCAGATACATTTAAATTGAGAAAAATGCTAATTTTTGCAATTTTTCGCTAAATTTTGGTGTTTTTCACAATTAAATACTGAACATATCGAGCAAATTTTGCCAGTAACATAAAGTCCAATGTGTCACGAGAAAACAATCTCAGAATCGCTTGGATAGGTGAAAGCATTCCGGAGTTATTACCACATAAAGTGACACATGTCAGATTTGAAAAATGAGGCTCTGTCAGGAAGGTCAAAAGTGGCTAAAGAGGGAAGGGGTTAAACTACTGTGCATGTTGATTTTTGACTAATTGCACAATTTTTGCTTTGTTGCATTTACTATTATTGAAAGTTCCAGAAAAAAAAGTTACTTAATGCACTAGATCAATATAGCCAGAGGCCAATATGCTCAGTTCTGAGCATATAACAAATAAAGAACACTTGAGAGCTAAAGCTTATTAAATTTGTCTGACTACACAACATTAAATACAATTATGCCCAGAGACCTTGACTACACAAAATTGTGCATTTATTGCTTCCCATAACAATTCATCCTCCCCTCCACATAGAAGAGTCTGTTAGATTCCAATTGATGAGAATATATCATCAATGTCATCCGTGTCAGTAAGACTCCGCTCTATTCCTTTAGCGCTAATGCTGGACTCCTGGAGCTCAGATGTTGGAGGCCTCAAAGCAGAATCTGGAAACAAATCTAAACACAGTGGAGATATTTTAAAATCCTTCGTTTTCGCTTGAGAATGAGTAATGCTTGACTTCTGAAGTCTGTGCCTTCGGGAGAAAGTGACCACGTGTTTCCAAGCTGGCAGAAATCCTTGTATTCTCAAACATCTTCTTAGGTGATCTTTATTAAGAGTCTGCCAACGCAAACTGTGACACATCGACTTTTTCCAACACTGCAGCTTCTTTTTTAAACTTTAAAGATAATTTGGGAGAAAAGGAGTACAATAAGTTACAGTCACCAGTGAACAAATCATGAAAAGTTAAAGACGAAATCAACCAAAACATGCCAAACAGACCATTTTAGTTAGGCCCAAAGATGCCATGCAAACGAGAGAATTCTGGAAATACAGGGATGACACTCGCAGTTCAAAACCGTCCTCCACAGCCGCTAATCCGTGGCCGGAGCCAACTGCTTCCGGCAGGTACCTCCGGTGCACAGAGGCACTGGACCAGCTGATCTGGGCGGGGTCCGGGTGTCGACCCCCACAGATCATGTACTGATGACCTATCCGGTGGATAGGTCATCAGTTCTCAGAAGCTGGAAAACCCCTTTAAGCACTTGTTAAGTGAAAAAGACCCCGAATGGATAATTGCAAAAAATCCATAATTCCATAGTCTAACAGTCTGTAGAAGACACTGACGGACTGGACATTAGAACGCATTTATACGGATGCTGTTTTAGAACATGGATATCACAAACATGTGCAAAAGGGGTTCCAGGTTTTCAGAAAAGATGCGTTTAAAGTTCAAATGTTGCAGAGAGAAATCATCATTTTAAATCTTGACCCCATAGGAAGAAGCAATATTATTACCCACAGTTACATATTTAAAATGTAATTTCACAGGTATGTATGATAAAATTGCAGTTAAGCTTTTATTGTGTGTGGAGTATTAAGTGTCCCTCCAGTTCTACTCGCCCACCAGAACGGATATCGGACATGGCGGGAGACTCGCCTGCATGCTGGTCAGTACAATTGCCATGGCAACTGTTCCGCCCAGCCAGCAGGAGCGTCTCCCTCTATGCCCAATATCTGTCCCTCCAGCTGTACTCCAACGCATAAACTCTTTATCCGCTTTAAATTAACACGAACACAAAGCAGCTTTTCAGATTAATGTGCCGTTTTTGCACTATAGAGCTCTTACTATTTAAGGCATTTGCATATGTCTGCGCAGCTCTAGTCAAACACACCTGTATCCTAAGGCTTCAGCATGTCGCAGTCTGTTGCATCGAAGATATCGGTTCCTGAAGAACACACACTCTGTTTTCAGTTTCCTCGCTTTACACCATTTTACAGCATAAAGTAGCTGTTTGGAAAGAGCTTTAAAATCCTCCGCTGCCTTAATTTTAGGCACCAAGTGTCTCACACATTCCTTTTTTCTCCTGTGTTGTGACAAATCAGGTTTATTCTTGGACTCATTTGACTTCTGTTTCTCTGCAGGGTCTTGGTTGTAAACAGATTTCTACATGGAATACAAGATTATATAAAGAACACTCATAAAATATAAATTTAGAAGAAAAAAAAAAAAAAAAAAAGGGGAGTTATGCGCTATATGTCAGACGTGACATTACTAGGACAGGAACGGGGCTAGGCGGAACATTAATGCTAGTACCGCTATATCTGTTAAAACAAAAACAGATGTTCATCCCACTGAGCAACTATCCCATTGCCCATAAAGATACCAGAAACAGTCTGCTGCAGTAAACTGAGGGCGGGCATGATCATCGATACTTTATCGTCACAACCACTGCCTGCCGCTAGAAAATAAGAAGAGACAGACACTGGGCAATGAGAATCCCAGGACAGAATAGCAACTGTTCTGTGCAAATCCAATAATGTGCATCCCAAGGAAACAATATATTAGGACAGACCGAAACCCACTAGCGATGTTATCATTACACTTGTACCAAGTTACTGAAAGTTTCACACGGCACCGACAACAATATAGAAGACTTATTGCCATCAATGAGCAAGTTTATTCATTTTAGATCAAACAACTTACTTGTACGCCGCTTGCTTTTACCGGCAGAAATAACGCCTTATCAAGAGCGTCCAGTTTGCCTGCGTGCAACACAGAAACACAAGGCATGGTTTATTTCTGCACAGACTGACACATAATAAAGTCATGCGTTGTCTTAATCAGTGTTTCCCAACCAGTAGCCCTATAAAAAGGTATATTCACACATGCGTTGCAGAAATTTCTGCCATTATCCCATTTACCTTAATGGACCCTGCAGAAATCCAAGCACAAGCTGCAAAAACAGCCCCCAGTATGGAACGGATTTCAATCGCAAGACTTTCTGCAGAATACATTGCATGTGAATATATCCTAACTGCTGCAAAACTACAACTCCTACCATTCCCTGACGGCCTGCAGCTAGGAGGGCACCAGAGGACTTTTAGTTTTGTAACAGCCGGAAAAACACATCACCTTCTGAGAAGACCCTTCATTTTCCCACCTCTATTAAATCTCTGCCTCTGTATTGGTCGTCCCACATCAACAAGTGTCCCATTTGTTTCTTTTAGATCAACAGCTCCAATTTTGCTTTTCTTCTTTTCCTCCTTATCCAGATTAATGGTGTCAAATATTTTGTCGAGAAATCGTTTTTTGCCTTTTTTGGGAAACAGGTTTCGTAGTTTACGTGCAACTAAATCACCGAAAATAGAGCCAATGTGGTCTTCGATATTTGTAGGGAACACAAAGTCCTTAAAGTAGGGCATTTTCTGAAAGTCAGACACCTCTTGCTGCAGAGATCTGTGTGTGCTGTATAAGACAATGAGGCGTTTTAACAGTCCTCTGTACAAAACCCTAAAATAAAAAAAACACCACATGAATTACTGAATGATTAGTGTAAAGAGTAATCATTTGTGAGCGGGAGCAATTCTCAGTAATAGAGCATGGACGGTGCCGTGGTTTCCCTGCAGCCCATCAACAGACATGCTCATATTCAACATTATTCATTCTGTCCTAAACTTACAGGATAAAAGTACACCAGACATGCAGAAATTTATGACAACGCACGCCGTGTGATAAAGATGGCGCAAGACTAGACCCGTTAGACACTTTTCTCTCTTACGTCACCTCAAGTATGCCGTACTTTACACCAGTATTTTGCGAGAAAATGGTGCACAGCATTAATACATTAGTTATTTTATAACTTTTAGCAACGCCATATTTCAGACGCTTTTCAAAAACGGTCGACAAAGGTGCAAAGAGTGTCTCTTAGACACACGATAAATTAGGCACACACGGGATTTGTTTCACTTTTTTGGTGCAATAGGTGCCAGAAATCTGCCACATTTGCTTAATATATCCCGTTTTGTAGACATAAATATCAGCCTTTATTCTGCTCATGGATTCCTGAGGCGGTTGTCACGGTCCTGCTCCACTATGAGAATCTTATAAAAGGGAGCTATTATAAGAACACATACATTTTAGGGTATTAAACGTGAAATTACTCCAACAGAGGGCTAGGAAGGCTGTTAAGGGCGGGTTCACACATGGCGGAATTTCACTTAAATTCCGCTGCGGACACTCCGCAGCGTTAATCCGCAGCGGAGCCGTTTCTCCATTGACTTTCACTTTAATTTAGCAGTGTTCGTTTACACGATGCGTACAATTCCGCTGCGGAGCATAGGCTGCGGAGCGGAATTTGGTGTCCGCAGCATGCTCTGTCTGTTGCGGAGCAGTGGCGGACTGGTTGCGGACTCATGGCGGAATTTCTCCATTGACTTCAATGGAGAGTCAAAATTCCGCAATGAAGTCCGCAGATCTTATGTGTGCTGCGGAGCGTATTGTTTTTACTACCATGACATTTCTTCATTCTGGCTGGACCTATGTATTTCTAGGTCTACAGCCAGACTGAGGAAGTCAATGGGGCTCCCGTAATGACGGGAGCGTTGCTAGGAGACGTCTGTAAATAGTCACTGTCCAGGGTGCTGAAAGAGTTACGCGATCGGCAGTAACTGTTTCTGCACCCGGGACAGTGACTACCGATCTCAATATACATGTATCTGTAAAAAAAAATATAAGTTCATACTTACCGAGAACTCCCTGCGTCTGTCTCCAGTCCGGCCTCCCAGGATGACGTTTCAGTGTAAGTGACGGCTGCAGCCAATCACAGGCCAAGCACAGGCTGCAGCGGTCACATGGACTGGAGCGTCATCCAGGGAGGTCGGGCCGGATGCCGAAAGAGGGACGCGTCACCAAGACAACGGGCGGTAAGTATGAATTTCTTTGACTTTCACTAGGGAAAGTGCTGTCCCTTCTCTCTATCCTGCACTGAATAGGGAGAAGAGAAGCACTTTTCCTGCAGTCCGCAGCGGCCAGTCCGCATCAATTTTCTGCACATTTTGTGCAGATCCGCTGCAGAATCTGCAACGCAGATTCTGTGCGGCATTGATGCGGACAGTTGCGGAGGAATTCCGCCATGTGTGGTCATGCCCTTACACTGGGATCACGAGCTCTAATTTTACAGAATCCATGATGGCTATGACGGATCAATTTCGGTACATTTTGTAACAAATCCCACTCCGGGTATGTTCACACTGGCTATTTTCAGACGTTTTTCGGGCTGTAAACATCCCGAAAAACGGCTTAAAAATCTGAAGCAGAACGCCTACAAACATCTGCCCATTGATTTCAATGGGAAATACAGCATTTTGTTCCGACAGGGCGTTTTACGCCTCATTTTCAATACACGGCGCGTAAAAAAAGGCGCCCCGTAATAAGAGGTGCATGTCACTACTTCAGCCGTTTTTGGAGCCGTTTTTCATTGACAATAGAAAAACAGCCGTAAAGAACGCTAGTTTGATTAAAAAACGGCTGAAAATCAGGAGCTGTTTTCAGACGTTTTTTTGTTAAGCGTCTGAACATAACCTAACTCATAATGGGTCTGTCAACTGTTTTTTTTACTGGGTAGAATGGCGCAGCAGACTACACTACTCTGCCCATTAGGGACAACAACAAAAAAAACATGACACCATTGTAAACAGAGTGCAAGCTTCAGACTTGAAAAATGTATAGGAAAGGGTGGTTCAAAAATTTTTTAAAAAGGAAAGTCATACTAGATCCATGCTGTGATTTAAAGAGGCTCTGTCACCAAATTATAAGTGCCCTGTCTCCTATAGAAGAAGATTGGCGCTATAATGTAGGTGACAGTAATGCTTTTTATTTAGAAAAACAATCTATTTTAAACCACTTTGAGCGATTTTTAGCTTTATGCTAATGAGTTTCTTAATGCCCAAGTAGGCGTGTTTTACTTTAGACCAAGTGGGCGTTGTACAGAGTGTATGACGCTGACCAATCAGTGACCAGTCAGCGTCATGCACTTCTCTCCATTCATTTACGCTGCACTAGCGATATAGTTATATCGTTAGGTGCAGCCACATCCCCTAAGACTAACGTTACTGCAGTGTCCTGATAATGTATATACATCACTACCAGCCTGGACGTGATGTTTATTCAGAATCCTGACACTTCTGAATCTTTTCTGTGAGATTCCAGCAAGGCAAGCGTAATCTCGCGAGATTACAATGTAACCTGTCATTTCAAATGAGAATACGCTTGCCTTGCTGAAATCTCAGAGACGCTACAGACGTGTCAGGATTCTGAATACACATGACGTCCAGGCTGGTAGTGATGTATATTCATTATCAGGACACTACAGTAATGTTAGTGTTTGTGTATGTAGCTGCACAGAACGATAGAACTATATCGCTAGTGCAGTGTAAATGAATGGAGAGAAGTGTATGACGCTGATTGGTCAGCGTCATACACTCCTCTGTACAACCCCCACTTGGTCTAAAGTAAAACACGCCCATTTGGGCATTAAGAAACTCATGACAGACCCTCTTTAATCCTCTATAGTGACTGTTTGCATTACTTTATTCCTTAACTATTTTCTCAGCTTCTATATATGCTCAAGTGCATTAATAGAGGTGAAAAGTGCACGAAGAGGGACAACACACGCTGGCACTACAACTTGGAATTTGACTACACGGTAGAGTAAGAAGTATACAGACCATAAGCGGCTCAATAATCCCAGCAACACAACGTTTATGATAATAAATTCCTCTAAGTTCAGGTGCTGTAAACATAAACTGTTCAGGTTAGTAAAGGAAAAAAGTGCAGAATGTAAAAAGTATTTTATATTCAAATGAGTAGTACACGATGGTGCAGGGTAAACATGCCCGCCCTACTATTGAGAATTTAGCCCCCTACACTTCCAGTTATGGCATTCTTTACTTGATATGTATTTAACATTGTCAAAGACTAAAGCAGCTTCCTGCACAAAACTGAAATAAAAAAATAAAAAATCAAGCAAAAAGTTTTTATAATCCACACAAGCACTGGGGACCAATACAATGAATAAACTGCACTGCCAGGTGGTTGCGCTTGCTGCTAGTAAAAATAAATAAATATTAAATTAATTTATTTGTTTTGCTCGTTTCTAAGGCTCTTTCACATCATCATTTGCCTCTTACTAGGTTCCATCATTTTCACGGAATGCTGTAGTTAACATCTTCACTGATATCTATACAATTTTTCTGATGACAAATGCAATTATTTGGCTTTAGTAAGCATCCAAGCTATCCGGTATCCGTTGTTTTTGGTGTGCAGAATAGCGCAGTCGGCTATGCTCCTCTACACAGAAAAACAAAAACACCACACAAATCTAATGGATACCAACTCAATTAGAACTCATTACTCAGCAGCCTTGATGCAAATATGAACAGAGCCTATGGACTGTAGATCACTCCTCATAAGGCCCCTTGCACATAACATTTGGGAGATTTGCTCTCCTGTATGTTTGTTTAGATAAAAAGGTCTATCGATTCCCGGCACAAGAGAGGGGGGGAAACATTTCCTAAAGGTTCCTTGAAACAACCATCGAATAAGCGCCAACCTAACAAGTGGATCGGCACTCATTTAAAGGCCCTTTTACACGGGCTGATGCAGACAAATCATTGTTGATACGATTGTTCGTTTCCCACAGTTTGCATATCGTCGGCAGCAGATCCCCTAATATTTTTAGTCTGCATAAAAGATGCGATCAGCCGACAAACAAGCATTTGCTCGTTTGTTGGCAGATCACTGCCATGTTTACACGGCCCAATGATGGGGAACGAGCGCTCTTCCGAAAGCTTGTTTGGCCGATTATCGTCCGTGTAAATGGGCCTGAATGGGGCATACCTGAAAATCTCAACCATGGCTCATTAGGTCAAAGATGTAAAAACAATGCATACTTTCTCAGTTATGACCCCACAAATAACCCATTTAATACCAGTGCAGTCATCCTCCAGTAGTTCTGGACTTTCCTGGACTTGCATGCACAGTTTATCACCACTATATGTGCATTTTATCACTAGCTCTAGCTGTGCAGCGAGACCATGCATGTGCGGTTTCCCTGTGCTCTCTGAGTTGTGTCTTTTTGGTTTCCCGTCATCGAGCCTCTTCCCTGCATTTACTACTCGCTACTTGGCTGTGTTACAGCTGCAGCTGAGTGTGCACAGAAGATCAAGACAGGGATCAGGACAAGACAGGGAGGTGCCTTCAGGAGAAAGGAGACGCAGGGCATCACTGCAGCTACCCAGGTAAAAAGGGAGGTCACGCGGCCTCAGCAGCAGGACCGCCATGCCTGCTGTGGGAAGAACGCAGCACCAACGGGACAAAATCAGTCCAAAAACATGAAAAAAAGGGACCAAGGTTAATTTGGCAAGTGGTAATCGATTTTCCTCATATAGGAAAGTCCTGGGCTCTTGGAGAAAAAAGTTTGAATGTGGAATAAACCCTTTAAGGAAACATTAGAAAATATTTACCCTCTCCCCTGCTCCTTTTGATCTGAAAAGACGCACAGGAGAGCGGATCTCCTTAATGTTATGTATAAGGGGCCTACTTTTGGAGCTACGTTGTTTTTTTAAGCTCCTTTGAATGTCACGTTGATGATCAGTTGATCAGTCCGTAGTCAGACAATGGAGGTCTTATTTGGCTTTTGCACGTTTTAAACAAAACAGGAGTGGATGCTTAAGGGTATGTGCACACAAAGTTTTTTGCAGGCAGAAAATTCTGCCTCAAAATTGCGTTTGGAATTTTGATCTGCCTGCACACCATTTGTCACGGTTTTCGCCTGCGGCCATTGAGTGCCTCGGGCAAAAACGCTGCTAAGAACGCTTTCTCTGCCTCCCATTGATGTCAATGGGAGGTCAGAGACGTTAACGCCTGAAGCAAGGGCACGTTGGTTCTATTTCCTCTGATCCGGTCTTACGGATCGTGGGAAAAAAACACCTCTGCCTCCCATTGAAATCAATGGGAGGCGTTTTCAGACGTTTATTGGCGCGTTTTGCGATGTGGTTTCTACATAAAAAAAACTGTGTGAACAAGGCCTAAAAAAGGAAAAGAACAACAAAAGGACTTCACTTTATTTAGATCTAACCCTAGCTTTGGTTGTCGGGGAAAAACCTCACTCATTCAACAAGGCCTTTATGGGACTCTGAAAGGACCTCAAATCTTTCAGGCACAGTAGAAAGTTGAAAACGTATACATTTACGAGATATCCATAGAATATGTTGTTAATGCTTGATAGGTGCTGGGCCCACCCCAGGGACATGCACTTACCAGAACAACTGAAGTCTCATGACCCCCATTTAACAATTACTGACAGTCAGTCCCCATGGAATTTAATGGAAAGATGGCCGCACTTGTGCAAAGCACTCTACTAAAGTCTATGGGAATTACATAAAGAGCCAAAACAGCAGCGCCGGGCTTTTACCATAACGCCCGCAGTATACAATGAAGAGTGCTGCACGCAAGTGGGGACTGCACCTGCCGTGATGCAGCTAATAGGGGTCACTGGACCCCAATTTTCCAATAGGTGTGTGCATTTGACATCTACATTCCTTAGGATCTGTTCAGATCTGCATCAAGGCTATTGACCATAATGCTTATTAATTTGGCATCCATCAGGTATAGTGTGAATGTTTTTTTGTTTTTTAAGGTGAGGTTTTAAAAGGTGGATGGATATGCCATTAAAGGGTAACTAAACGTTTAATAAACTTCTGACACGTCATAGTGTGATCGCTCAGCCGCTTCGTTTTAGCGATTGGTGGGGGTCTCAGTTCTCAGACCCCCACCAATCAAAACTTCTGACATGTTAATATGACATGTCAGAAGTTGAACATTTAGTTACCTTTTAATGTTTAAGATGGAAATACCCTTTAACGGGCTCTTACATTTACATATCTAAAGCACCTATATAAAAGTCGTCTGCTTTTTCATTTGTGTTAAAAACCTTGACTTCTTAAAAAAAACAAAAAAAACTCCCACTGCTTTTAGAGTTATTTCCTGTAGATTTCTGGATGGCCAATTAGAACCACTACTCAGAACTTCACAGCAAGCGCAGGCTTTAAAAGAGCCCTACAAGAAGACAGGGTCTGCAGCAGACTAGTGAAACTTTTAGAGGTGAATAGAGAGCCTAAACTGAGGGAAAAGTGACACTAAAGGTTTTGTTCAGTTTTACATGAAAAAGTATTTTGCTGTTGAACAGCGTATAAAGCAATGACAAAAAAAAAGTTAAATTCACTGTGATTCAACATTATTACACAATAAAACAGGAGACTATCCTAGAGAGGAGATCACTTTATAGGCAATCTATTCACCTCTCAAATCAACTCATTGTGCAACATGCAATATGTTACTGGCAATTCATGACATCCTTATGCAACTAGTTTTATCCTGGCAACAAATTAGTGCTAGGTAAGGGGACTTTGCCCTTTGCGTATATGGTAAAAGGCAAATGAAGCCTCTTGTAAACCTGGTGACTATGTCAACTGGAACTTGAACATTTTTTGTATTGAGAATAGTTATAGTATTCGACTGCTTGAAAAAGGCCCCAGTGAGTTGCTTCTATGATGTCCACGTGCCCCAATAGGGTATTTTTTTTTTTAATGTACGGATTAAAAGGATTTAGTGAATTATAAGTTTTAGTTTCAGTAACATTTATGGTCTGAAATACATAGTGAATGGTAGGGCAGTGAACTTACTGTCCCCTGCTCTACCATTGTAGACATCGTGTCCAGCGATACATAGTGAATGGTAGAGCAGGGACCCTACGGCCCCCTGCTCTACCATTGGATTCAACTGTATATGCTTCCTGAAGATGCCAATACAGTTTAAACCGGGAGAAAACAATTGGTGAAACCGAAACCGCCATTGTAACACTTCTCTTCAGTGATAAGACAGAGACACTGCTGAACCACCCCTAGCCTGTACAGCAAAGTTGAAAACGAAGCTGCGTAAAACAGGATGTTTCCATCTATTAGGAGTGCTCCAGGGGCCAGAGTAAAAACTAGTCTTCTAAAGTCTTTTATATTAGCTGAAGACCTTTACTGGCACATAAAATAAGAAATACAAGCATTGTTCGTTATAAATAACACCATTAGCACCTGCACCATTTACCATACAGATTCCCCATTGGTTTATAGGAAATAAAAATAAAGGATACTGAAAGGCCTTACAGCAGCAATCCATGAGACGTACTAATAACTTGCAGGAACCCAGAATTTTCATGGACACCAGCTCTAAAATAGGCTGACTTGGCACAGTGCAGTACTGTGAGCTTTCAAGCTCCGCTTTCCTAAAGAAATTGAAGCTAAAAGGTCAGGTCTCAAAGTCCTTAGCATATAAATTTCCTAAAAATGCAACAAGCAATGGACAAGTAAAATAAAATAAAAAATTGAAGTAAACTAATCAAATACGGTATATCTAAAAAAACAAAGTTTCCATCCACACTACATAACCGGATATATTAACAAAAAATAATAAATTATATATATATATATATATATATACACACACACACACACACAAACTTCTGTCGTAAAAACTTATTTTTTGAGAAGGCTTTATACTAGGTTGTGATACAAGGCATGTTCATACAGTCATGTAAGCATTAATGAGGTCAGGCATAGATCGTAAATGATTAGGGCCTAGTTTTGAGCTGACGTTCCTACAGATCCCAGCGATGGATGTGAAACAGTCTCCCCCTGCTCTCCAAACCATCTACTAGAGAAGAGCTACTGACTGACATGGCACTCCTGGGGTGCTGCCTTTATGTCATTTTCACAAGAACTGTGAGAGTAGCAAACAGTGCCCTCCAACTTCAATTTGTTTGGGGGGGGAGGGGGAGGAGAGAGACTAGAGAGTGAGGTACTGTTTCATCTCCATAAAGCACAGTAGAAATGCCTTTAGTTAAAACAAGACAGTCACACGATAGTAGAAGCGCAAAAAAAGAAATAAAAACATTTTGAGAAACAGACAACCCATGGCAGTGCAGCTTTTTTGGAATCAAATTCTAAGCAGATCATCAAGTAAACATGTCTATTTAAGGAATGGAATTAGAAAAGGATGATCGTTTTTCTTTCTAAAGCCAAGTTCAGGTTGCAAATTCTCAAGGCAGAACCTGCACCAAAAAAAATTCATGTGAAACCCCATATACACATGGCAGCAAAAAAAAAATCGCCTCAGAAATCAGAGTATGCTACCGATTTGAAAATCCACTGCATTCTTACTCCTTTGCAGAAATAGTGTAGATTTTCATAGCGGATTTCAAACTTTGTAATGCAGAAGGTGAAATTCACAACAGAGTCCACATTTGGCCCATGCAGATTTTGCGGTTTTATTGGGAAACCTGCAATGGAAAAAGTCAGCTACATGTGGACAGAAAAATGAAGCACTTTCCCCAGCATGAAATCCACGGACATACAACGGACTGACTATAAACATACTTCGGGCATAATTCCATCAACTCTTTTAAGGAGTCTTCTAAGCCCATCGACCGTATTCGCTTTGTACATTGTTGTACCTTGAGGGGGAAACAAAAATAAAAGTGCTTAGAATTTGGTTTTCATAATGCAATATTTTCAGTGGGAATATGTGTCACTTCATACAAACCTATTACACAAATATCTCCCTTTACAAATAGAACAAATTTGTGTAATTTGAGGAAAGAGCAGATGAAAGGAAACCAAATATCAAGTGGCAGCTCTTCAGGGTGGTCAAGGAGAAGAACCACGATGCGTATTAGATGCTTCGTTCTGGCGATCCGCCAGAGCTTGCAGTCAGAACGGAACCCTGACAAACAAACGGAAACCATCGGTTTTTGCTTGAATTGCCATTGATTTCAATGGTGACGGATCCGGTGCAAATGGTTTCCGTTTGTCTCAGTTGTTCAAGGATTCCGTCTGCTTTTTTTGAGAATCCATGCCACTCTTGTACACGGGCTATGCCTCTGTGCCTACCATATCATACCAGACACTGCCTATGGACAGGAGTAGAGCGGTTTCTGGGTGGGAGGGGGTAGTTTTATGTGTTGAGACTTTTATTTTAATGTTTATTGTAAAAAAAATAAAAATATTTTTCAACTCTAATGTACTGGCACATATCTATATACTGATAGCAAACAGGCAGTTATTAGGACATACCTAAGTATGCCTTAACAGGAAATATGGTCAGACAGCCCTGGGGTCCTTCAATGGACCCCGAGCTGTCTGCCCATATATGGTATGTCCCTCGATCGCATCACAGGGATTCCCTATGACGTGATCAAAGGGGCTTCCCCCTTCTCATTTTCCTCTTGAATGCTGCAATCAGCTTTGATTGCAGCATTCAAGGGAATAGAGGCGGAGATCAGAGGTTTGTCTGATCTCCGCCGTTAGAGCGGGGCTGCGGCTGAGTAATACAGCCATTTCCCCACTCCTGACAAGTGTGCGCGCACGTTCAGCATAAGGTGATGCGGACGCAGCTGCACTAATGAGCGGCGGCACTGAAGACAGAGATCATGGTGGAGTTTTGCAGTGCGACCTGCCATGTTCTCTGACTTCAGTGCCGATGCTCATTAGTGCAGAGCTGGTCACATCATGCTGACCGCACACACACTTGTCAGGAGCGGGGCAATGGCTGTATTACACAGCTGCAGCCGCGCTCTTACTAGTCATGTGATCCAATAGGAAGTTGTGCGGCGGCACAGCTTCGTGTAGAAATACATGCATTAACAGTATGGAACCGTTTAAGCGTGCACGGCTTCAAATTGTATCGATATTTCGATGCATCATGTAACCCTAATAGACACATTCTTCTAATATATGAACAGAAAATAAACCTTCAGAGAAAGCAGCCCTGAGGCTGTGGAGCTAGCAATGCAACTGCAACTACCACTGCTGTAGCCTAAACGTGCACTGAAGTGACAATACAGGCTGCCATAAAGGTTCATGCAGTCTATTGGTAGATCATTCCATCTTGTACACGGAGTAATTCTGTTAAGAGCATGGTCTAATGAAATTTGAAACTTAGTATGATAACGAAAGTATCATCAACAGTGGACATTTAACACCATCTGCTGTGTAAGGGCTCAGAGATTGTACGGAGCTGTAATACACCCATGTACACAATATAGCTCGGAGCTCATCTTTTAAGTCTGGACTTTATATTGTTTGTCCATGTGGTTCTCCAGTGCCGGCGGGTGAACAGGAAAGCAGATCTCTCTATTAACTACAAGCTTACAATGTAAGTCAAAATTATACAAAACTTATTTTAACGGAGTTTCCCAGCACATTTATATACTTACTTTTTCTTGCTGGATATATGCAAGAATGGATTGTGGGCATGTACAGCAATATATTGGAGAAGCGGAGTGATCCACTGACTACATTTGGTGTACATCATCATGAGGTCCAAACAAGTTCCTATTCAACACTACAGATATTTTATAAGTCAGTAAGTTTACATAACGTGTGTCACGGTATGGCACTACCCATCCGGCGACCAGCACTGATCTCACACTGATGACACCTTTTACAAGCCCTTTTCCCATATAAAGTGCATACCTGTTTTAAAGCTAGATATGGTTTATGACAGCACAGCTGATGGTGATACACATACAGGATGGAATCCAAAGTTGCAACTTCAGCATGCAAGGCCTTGCTCGTAATAAATAAGTGCACAGAAGAACATCTATCAAAAATCTCCTTCATACATTTTTCTGGAAGAGAAAAGAAAAAAAGTATTAAAGTCTTTTCAGTGTATTTAAAATATGATCACCCAGACCAGCAGCGATAAATAATAAACATTGCTAAAACAACTCTATAGATAGTAGATGTAGACTTAACAAGCATATCCACTGGGCGGCATGGACGTGGCCGCAAACCGCACCGACACGCTGTTCAGCCCAGTTGTCAAATTGCTTGTAACGGGCCGCAAAGCGTTGCAAGTAAAACTGCTGGTTACCTGTAAAATCATGCGGCCATAAGTCCCTGTACACACAGTGTTTTGAAGGCAGAAAAAAAAAAAAAGCCTCAGAATGCCTTCAGGAATTTTGAGGCAGATCTTAAAAGGTCAACAAAACATTCAACAAACTTCTGACATGTCATAGTAACATGTTAAGATGTTTTAATTGGTGGGGGTCCGAGGACGGAGACCCCCACCAATCGCTAAAACTAAGCAGCAGAAGCGCTGAAATCGACGTAGCAGTGTACTGACTCAATAGAAAGCCTATGAGCCCGTACTCCGATACATCGGCTATCCGGAAAAAGCCGAACAGAAACTAAGCGGCTCACACAAACACTTCTGCAGCTTCGTTTTAGCGATTGGTGGGGGTCTCAGTGCTCGGACCCCCACCAATCAAAACTATGACATGTCAGAAGTCTGTTAAACGTTTAGTTACACTTTAAACTGCCTGCACTTTTTTCTTGAGGTCTTTGCCCACAGCGATTGAAGCTAATGCAAGTATCGCAGGCAAAAAAACGCTCAAACTAGCGCAACTGATTTTTTTCTGCCTTCCATTGATTTTAATGGGAGGTCAGAGGCGGAAACCTCGTCGAGAAAGGACATGCCACTTTTGCCTCTACCTCCCATTGAATCAATGAGGGGTGATTTCAGTCATTTCTTCTGTTTCAGCGCCAAACAACTCAGTTTGAACAGGGACAGTTCATTAATAACCAGCAGTTTTACACACAACACCACGCGGCCATTAACTAGCAGTTTGACAAGTGCCCCAAACAGCATGATGGCGCAGTTTTCTGCTGCACGGCGGTCACACAATTACGATTTACATAGGTGTATTATGGCTCTGTGGGAAGGATCCAATAAGAAATGGTTCTGTGTGCCCCTGACAGGACCCAAACACATCTTAGGATGGCAATATGGAGCATTTACATGCCATAATACACCCGTGCAAATAGGGCTGTAACCTACGATCATATATGTAAAGCACAATGGCCGTTGGTTACCAGGGCACGCTGTGTTTATTTCCACACCACATCATGTCCATGCCTAGCGGTTCTGAGGCAAATATTACATGAGGCTTTTTGTAGAAGACTGTAGTCCGCGGACACATTACAAGGACACACTCCAAGTCTATTTACCACAGCAGGATTAGACATTGTTATACTGCAGCCATGACAAGTACTTTATAACAGTAGGTCTTCTTATATCACCTGTTTTGGCTCCGAGGGGCACGGTTAACTGACAGTGAATAGCAGGTCGGGGGATATAGGTACGATTCCACGGATCAGGCGCCATACTGCAGAACCGTACAGTATATCACCCTGCAGCAACGTGCAACAAAGTTTACACTGCCCCGGAAGTAGTCTCCTCACACCGCTAACTACTTCCGTGTCGCACGCAATAAAATCCCTCCCCGGGAAGCCGTGTGTGCCGTGGCACGGTCCGTGGCTGATCCAGCACGCGGGTTGGAAGTGCCCCGGTTATTAAAGGAGACGTGCACGTACATGAGAAGTCTTCATATTAGGCCTTGTAGAAAAAAAATCATTCTGACTAAAGCGTCACGACCTCATCTGACCATGCTGCGGAATATGTGAGAGGCTGGCCGATGGAAATCTGCTGATTGGATCGGACCACTTTCCCCTATGACTAGTGGTGCTGCATGCACGTGATTATAGGGCCAGGGTGACCCGCTGTCGCCCATGAGTCTCCGTAAAATTATGGGATTCCGGTGACCCGACTTCAATGCTTCCCTAGTTGCGACTATTGTCAAATTTCCTACAGGGTTGGAGGTTTTTTTTTCAGCGGGAAAAATAGAGGCTACTACCGTGGTTTTAACCCTTTGGAGATACAGCCAACTTTAACTTTAGATTTTGCTATAGTTACGTTCCAAGAGCCATAACTTTTTATTTTTCTGTTGATTAAGGGTGAAATGTAGTTTCTATTCGTAGCGTTATAGGGAACTTGCGACATTTTGTTCAAAAAATTTTTGCACAAACGAGAGGACCAAAAACAGCAATGCTTGCATTGTGATTTTTTTTTTTCTTTTTCCCCCTACAGCGTTCATCTGGCGTGTTAAACAATGGGATATTTTAATAGTTCAGACTTTTTTGGATTCGGCGATACCAATTATGTTTACTTTTGAAACAGCCGGCACCTGCCACGCATGATTCAGTCTCCGCTCCTCAGATTTCGCACTCCTATCGAGCAGCTGTTTGAAGGGGCCACAACGTAATTTTATCTCTCTGGATAAACCCATTATTTTTTCATAATGAAGAGAAATTAGGCCCCATGCACACGAACGTAAAAACGGCCTAATTACGGGCCCATAGACTTCTATTGGCCACGGGTACCTTCCCGTTTGCTTAGAAGTCTATGCGGCTCCTGTAATTACGGGTGGCTACGCGTGTGCACCCGTAATTACGGAAGCGTTGCTAGGCGACGTCAGGGGATTTACCTGTCTGCAGGCTACAGCCTCCATTTCTTAGCAGAGTGGCTGAAGAGAATCTGAGCAAAAAATGGCACTCACAAAACCGCAGGTGGAGAGCCTCATTTTATTTGTGCAAGACTACCCAGTGATCTGGGACAAACACCGGGAGGAATACAAAGACACTGTGGCTAAGGAAAAAGCCTGGAAGGAGGTGGTGAAGTCCCTCCACCAGGAGAAATGGGAGTCGGCGACGGTGAAAGAGCGCCGTAATCTAGGTAAGTTGCCACCCCCTCCCCCCAAATGTTATTGCAATCACCCTTTTTTTTAAAAGAAAATGTATACTAAAAATCTGTGGTTTTTTTCCCTCACACAGTGGCCAATGCTAAGTCGCGATGGGGCACCTGCCGCGACCAGTTTCGGCGCGAGATGGTGTCAAAAGGCCGCAGGGGGGAAGGACAGATGACGAAAAAGCCATATGTCTACACCCAGCAACTGCAGTTCTTGAAAGCTGTCATGGACATTGGGCCGTAAGTATACAATTATGCCAAATGTCACATGCTATTGTGTTTATTTTATACGCATGCGGATATGTTATATCTCCCAGATACCTGTGTGACATCGCATAGCCCCATCCGTCACACCTTGATATGTGGTCAGGAGACCTGCTATTGTGTTTATTTTATACGCATGGGGATATGTTATGTCGCACAAGTACCTGTGTGACATCGCATAGCTCTATCCGTCTTTTTTTTTTTTTAATTATTTTTTTTTATCTCCTTTTATAAAAGCTTTAATAATATTTTATCTACCTATATTGAACTGATTCAATACTTTTATTTTAAACATAGAACTAGCGATAATCATCAGGAAGTTGACTCTGACGCTACGTTGGTGGAGTCTCCGTCAGGGACCACGAATCCACCCTTAGAGAAAGGTACGCCTGTGCGTCGTCGTAAGAGAAACCGACAAGTAGAGGAGAGACTCTCGTCCATAGACGCTCAAGTGCTGGCCCATCTCCAGCAAAGAGCAGAGGATAGTTTGGAGGACGTTTTTGGCAAAACAGTGGCTCAACATCTGAAAAAGATGCCGTCTGAAAGGCAACTTCGATGCCAATTGGCAATCCTTGGCGTCATTGACACCTTCATGAACAATCCTGCTCCGATGGAACTCTGCAATGCAATAGAGCTTCATCGGAGCAGGCATGACATGCAATTTTCCCCTATCACCGCTCCACCCCCACCGCCGCCATGTGCCTCCACCTATCGTGGAAATGTGCCCTCCTCCCAGCCTCAATTCAGCCAGGATCGGCCAAAGTTCAGTGCCCCCTGCCAGTATCCTGGTGACCAATACGCGTATCCGCAAGTGCAGGGAGGGGAACTGCAAGGTGCTAATGTGGCGGGGCCTTCTAATGAATGACTGTCTGTTTTTGTATTTTTTTTTTTGGTTATCTGACTGATTTTCTTGTTTTTCTTAAATTTGTGCTAGTTTTACTAAAAAAAAATTGTTGCACCAAAATACTTTGCGTTGTCATTTTATTTTTATTTTTTTGCTTATTAGGTACAATACATTTCACATGTATGGTAACAAACGTTGTATGTATGTAGATTTCCACCTTACACTTCATATTGGTCTGGATTTTAGAAAAAAAATCTGAACGTGTGTTACTTTTAACCAACAACCAAAATGATCATTTTCATGGTGTTTGCATTTTTTATTTATTGAAAAAGTGAACATATAATTGTAATGAGGTATTGGTATGTATTTCTGCGCACAATACCTTTTACCATTAACTTACATAACCTACAATGATATTGCGGCAGAAATACATAAACTCAACGTCAAGGGTCCTCATTGGCTTGCGAGTCCCTAACTAATAACTCCAACCAGGATCAACTAACTAAAATAAACAGTCTGGAACCAATTAAAAAATTATAACTTTCCATGCGCTGTGGATTGCATCTATCTGCCAAGGGACCGACACAACAGAGGACACAGAGTAGTCCGCATAGAATTCCCGCGTCATCAGTCCTGCTGCAAACTAGATCACAAACTATCTCCGCACAGGAATCGCACATGGCTCTCACAATGCACAAATGGCACATAAAATGGCGTTTTAGCGATCATGTGATTCTTTCAAGGGGTTAGGACATGATTGTGACATCATTTCCAGGCCCCACTTTTTTTTTTTTTACGAGTCCGTAAATACGGGTGGAATACGTGTGAGGCCTCATGCACACGAACGTAATTACGGGCCGTAATTATGGGCCCATAGACTTCTATTGGCCACGGGTACCATCCCGTTTGCTTACGGGATGGTGCCTGTGCCATTGAAAAATATGGAACATGTCATATGTCAGGCCGTAATAACGGCACGGGCAGGTCCATAGAAGTCTATGGGGTTCCCGTAATTACGGGTGGCTACGTGTGTGTGCACCCGTAATTATGGGAGCGTTGCTAGGCGACGTCAGGAGATAGTCACTGTCCAGGGTGCTGAAAGAGTTAATTGATCGGCAGTAACTCTTTCAGCAACCGGGACAGTGACTACCGCTGGAGTTAATAGTATTAAAAGTTAACTTACCTGCGTCTTCCTCTAGTCCGGCCTCCCGGGATGACGTTTCATCCCATGTGACCGCTGCAGCCAATCACAGGTTGCAGCGGTCACATGGACTGACGCATCATCCAGGGAGGTCGGACTGGATTTCAAAAGAGGGACGCGTCACCAAGACAACGGCTGGGGTACGTATGAACTTCTACTTACAATCGCTGCATTCCGCTGTGGAAACTGCCTGAAATGGCTGCCCCTTCTCTCTATCCAGCACTGATAGAGAGAAGGGGCTGCTGATTAGTGCAGTGCAATTTTGAAGAGAAAACGGGTCCATAAATACTAGTGGAATACGTGTGACAAAGTACCCGTATTTACGGGGAGGAAATAATACGTCCGTATGCATGAGGCCTGACAATGGACCCGTATTTACGCCAGTGTTACGGGTGGAAAAAAATATGTTTGTGTGCAGGAGGCCTTAGTCCAATACTTGTGAACTGCAGAACGAAGAATTCTCATTCTTGAACCAAGGCACCAGTGATCTACTTAGGACCTGTCAGATTTATAAGTAGATCCCAAACGACTTGTTGTCTATCTGGGCTTTGCGCCAATGGGAGTTCATACGTACCCCTTATGCCTATATGCGCATACTGTATCTGCACAAAATCATCATAACTGAAGAGACCCAAAGCCTCCATGATCTAGCTGGCAGTAAACATTTTAGAATACATAGTTGACAATTTGCCTGAATTGGCACAGGAGAGGGTGATTAGATGTGTAAGGGTATGTTCACACGGACTATTTTATTTAAAAACGGCCGCGTAAAAAAAACACAGTTTTTCCCATTGAAATCAATGGGCAGATGTTTGTGGGCGTTCTGCTTTCGATTTTTTGGCGGAAAAATCAGAAGCAGAACGCCTACAAACATTTGCCCATTGATTTCAATGGGAAAAACTGCGTTCTGTTCCGACGGGGCGTTTTTTTAAGCGGCCGTTTTGAAATAAAGCCGGGTAAAAAAAACGCCCGCGAAAAAGAAGTGCAGGTCACTTCTTGAGCTGTTTTTGGAGCTGTTTTTCATTGACACCATAGAAAAACAGCTCCGAAAATGCGAGTTGCTCAAAAAACATCTGAAAATCAGGAGCAGTTTTCCCTTCAAAACAGCTCCGTATTTTCAGACGTTTTTGAGTTTGTGTGCACATACCCTAAGGGTATGACCTATTTTAGATTTATGCTAATGACTTTCATTTTTTAGCTTTTGACCAAGTGGGCGTTGTGGAGAGAAGTGTATGACAGTGACCAATCAGCATCATACACTTCTCTCCATTCATGTACTCCGCACATAGTGATCTTGCAAGATCTGCTGTCACTTACTCACACGAGATCATGCTTGCTGTCATTAAGTCCCACACAAACATTACCGAAGTGTTGGGATTGTGAATAGACATCGCTTCCTGGCTGGAGGTGATGTCTATTCACTCTCAAGACACTTCAGTAAAGTTAATATGTGAGTAAGTGACAGCACATCATGATCTCGCAAGATCACTATGTGCGGAGTACATGAATGGCAAGAAGTGTATGACGCTGATTGGTCATCGTCATACACTTCTCTTTACAATGCCCACTTGGTCAAAAGCTAAAACATGCCCAGTTGGGCATTAAGGAAGTCATTAGCATAAAACTAAAATAGGTCATAACTTTTTTGATCGTTTTTCTAAATAAAAAACACTGTTGTTATCTACATTACAGCACCGATCAGATTATGTAGGAGATAGGGCACTTATAATGTGGTGACAGAGCCTCTTTAAGGTTTTAAAATACCTTCGGTATTAAGGGGTTAATGCACATGTACATATGCTATAAATATGCCCTACCATTCTTTAATTTTAGGACTTCCTCACGTGACATGCCTCCATGACACTAGAATTAAAAGGTACAGAGAATGAAAGTTGTGACGCAGCCCTGTGTTTTGAGCTCCTTTAGGCCACATACACATCAAAACCCCAGAAAAATGCAGGTATTTCTGCAGGTAAAATCTGCACTTAATGTTGCATGTTTAAGGCCGGGTTCCCACGTAGCGTAAACGCTGCAGAATTTCGGCAACAGAATTCGGTGTGGAAATCCCGCAGCATTTACAGTAGCAGCAAAGTGGATGATTCAGAAAATCTCATGCCCACGCTGCGGAAAAACACGCAACGTAAACGTTCATAAATTTACCTGCGGTGCGGAATTTAATTCTGCAGCATGTCAATTTATGCTGCGTTTTTGTTGATTTTACATTATGGGTTTTCCCCATTGAATTCAGTGGGGATGCAAAAGCCGCAACAGAAAGACAAGTGTTGCAACTTTTGTGGCGTATTCGCAGCGATTACGCTGCAAAAAAACGCAACTATGGAAAAAAAATAAAAAACCATACTTAACCAGAACGCCCTCCTCCTTCCTGGGATGACGTTTCATCCCATGTGACCGCTGCAGCGCCATCCAGGGAGGCCGGACTAGACTGCGATGGATGGACGTGTCAGCATAACAACGACCTACTTAAGTATGAGCGGTTTTTACAATGTGGTGCGGTTTTCGGACAGAATGTACTGTGGGTTCCAAGTCGGATACGCTGCGTGGTTTTTACGCAGCGTATCCGTCCCGTGGGAACCCGGCCTTGGTGCGTTTTTTACATTTTGATGCAGAAACAGGAGTGGATTTTATGCTGCATGTTATGGTGTGTTTTTTTTTTTACAAACTTATCAGATACAAATCAAGATAAATTGTAAAATCTGCACTGCAGGTGAATTTACATGCGGGCAAATTTCACAGATTGAAGATGAAATTACTTTGCTGGTACAGTATTATGATGTGCACTTGCCGCACAAAAATCCACATGTGCATTTAGGGCTCATTCAGATGAGCGTAAAACTCGTGAAAATCACGCACAGCACACGGACCCATTGATTTCAATGGGACCATTCACACATGCAGGAGTTTTCACGCAGCGTGTCCGTTGTCCGTTGCGTGAAACTCGCTGCATGTCCTATATTGGTGCATTTTTCACGCACCTAGTCGCCCATTGAACGCTATAGGTGAGTGAAAATCACGGACAGCACACAGATGCACATCCGTGTGATTTGCGCATCAATTCCATTAAAAAAAATATATTTGCTTTGCGATTGCGTAAAAAACACATGCCACTCGCAAAGCACACTAATGCATAATGCAACACACACGGACCAGATTGACACGCATGAATCTGATACGCTCGTGTGAATGTAGGCTTAGCCTAAAAACATTACAAACATCATTGTGAACAGCTGGACTTTTAGGGTCTTCTAGTTGATGGTTTTTTTTTAGACTTCTGTATCCATATGGTGCATTTCTCACTCTCTGCTGGATATACGGTTGATCTGCAGTTGTTTTCTCAGTATCCCACGTGCAGTTAATGAAGTGATCGTGAGGCTCTATCCTGTAGCACAGATGTTACGCAAATGTATCTGCAAGACGTTCTCTATAGGAATGACATTCAGAACATTTTCCTTTGCAATCTTCAAGCAGTCAATTACTATTCCCCAAGCATAATTTATTGTGAACGCAAATTATATCTAATAGCTTCTTAATTGAGATACCCCCTAGCAATGTAATAAAAAAATTGTTTAGTAGCCATTTGTTAGGCTATGTTCACACTGCATCTTTTGCCTCCGTTTCAAGTATACGCCAGGAACCACTTCCGAATTATACGTTAAACAGAGGCTGTGACGGGTGCCTAACAGTGGAATTAGTCACCCATAGGCTGCAATGGCATCCGTTTAATGTACACATCATGAAAAGATGTTGAGAATCTCATGACTTATCCATTAAACTTTGGTATCCGTCACCCAAAGGCTTTCCCAACGTACATGTTAAACGCAGGGCAAAAGCGCAGTGTGAACCCAGCCTTAGTTTACCAATTTAAAACACATTCTATCTGATTGCTAAGGCTGGGGCTAGACATAGAATTTTGTTTTAAAGTGAGCGATAAATCGCTGTCCATAGTAATGCATTAACCTGGAGCGATTTATCTCCTTACAGAAGAATCGCTGAGATATCCCTGCGATAAATCGATGTCCATAGAAAATCGCTTAAAACGCTACAGTCAATTGATTTGCTTACAATTTATTTTAATCTTGACATGCTGGAATTTTAGAGACACACACTTGTCTGGAGCGATTTTGAAGAGATATTCAAGCTATTCAATGCATTCCTATGGACAGCGGCGGTTTTTTTGTAGTAAGATTATTAGCTGTAGCCGAATGGATTCCTATGGAGAGCGATTTATTTCTCGCTACAAAAAAAAAGTCTATGTCTAGCCCCAGCCTAAAGGGAGGTGATAACATGAGGAAATGTTCACGTGAATGCACATACTGCAGATACCCAATATATGTGGATGGGGTTTTACATGCGGAAAACCGATCAAGGTGTGGATTTTCATATCCACAGCATGTCAATTCTTTCACCATGGATTTCACCCCTTCAATGTATAGGACTGAAATCTGCAGTGAATCCACAGCAAAATTTTGCAGATAGCACATGGAGCCATTCTTTTATATGGCCTGATGCACACAACCGTGATGTTGACGGATCCGTGTGGGGGCCACAAAAACTCAGGACAGGTCATTTTCTTTCCGTATTTGTGGATCATGTGACCTACAAACCGGTGACATCAATCCCAGCCTTCCTTTTTTTTTTTTTTTTGCGGATCTGTCCGTGAAAACCGATGACACACGGATGCACTACATTAGGCCTAAGAATTTTCATCCAGCTCCCAGACTTAAAACAAGTTCTGCGCCCCGAATATTGCACCTAGAGCTTTGATCCTGATATGGTTTAATTCACTTAATGCAGTGTTTCTCGAGTTCCTTGGAGCCTGGTCAGGGGTTCCCCAGAACACAGACAGCAAGACCTGTCACTTTTACAATAAAGATAGCAAACTGATTTCAATTTGCTCAAAGATGTTTAGCAAAACACATCTCCGCAAAAATGTAGAATTATATCCCTCTACACTGAACTTCTTTGGGGTAGGAATGAGAGTAGGGGTTCCCCAGGAGTGGAAAAGTCAGGGGTTGTCCCCATGGTCCTATGGTAGGGAAACATTGATTTAAAGTCATGCTGTATTACATATGTATTTGGCAGTAAAAGGCTAAACTAAATTAGTTATAGAAATAAAAGAATAAAATGCAACAGTGCCAAGAACCACAATGTGAACAAATTTATTAGAAAAAACATAAATTCAACTGTGTGAAAAATGAAGCATGAAAGTAATAATGTAAAATTGACAAAACAGAAAAGTGAACTCTATACAGTTTGGTCAGATGTGTCTGCCAAATTCACTACCCAGTGAAAATAACTGCAGCCATAGATTGTACCGTATAATTTTATTACATCACGACAAGTCATTCTGGGTGATGAGCACTGTGTCCAAAGGACAGAGATCAAGGCACAGCTTTAAGAAATGTGGCACCATTAACTCTATAAAGTGAAAAGGTGATATCACATGTACAGTATATAAGTACATATTCACAGCTAAGCCCAATCACTTATGGCATTTCAATATTACATTATAGGCATGACCTGTACTGCCAGGCGGGAGAACATCTTAAATGGATTTTACTTTATTATAGGGAATCTATAAGATGTCCTTCTACAAGGAAGACAGTGGGTTTTCCCTGTAGGCACTAACCTAGGCACTAACTAAACAAATCCCTAGGCTGAACGATCACTAAGAGCACATGCTTACTAAAAAACGTCTGAAAAATACGGACATGCACTTCTTTTTCGCGGGCATATTTTTACGTGCCGTTTTTTGAGAACAAGGCAAAAAAAAACGCCCCGTCAGAACAGAACGTCGTTTTTTTACCATTGAAATCAATGGGCAGATGTTTGGAGGTGTTCTGCTTCCAATTGTTCGGCCGTTTACGGCCCGAAAAACATCCGAAAATAAGCCGTGTGAACATACCCTTATGCTGAATACAAAAGTAGGCACACAAGCCCTCAGCGCTTCTTAGGTTACGTGCAAATCTGACACAAATTCCTGCATGATCAGTGGCAGAAATCCGAGGCATTTCTACTGCAAATTGTCATTCAACGAGGACAATCCTCTGATTTTCCATGCAGAAATTTTCCACAGCATGTAAACAGGGTTGTGGAAACCCCATTCACACGCATTGTGTCCAGATTGTCGTCAGATTTAATGCAGAATTTACCACGCCAAAATCTGGTTCTAATCCACAGGTGTGAACAAGGCATTATTGATCATGAAGGCTCACGAGAGGCCAGTGTGTAAGCCTTGATATGTGCATAGTTATCAAACGGTTTACAGCTCCACAATTTCCTGAATCCACGACAAAGTCTGTTCATTCATTTCTGGCAACACATCTTCCAATGTTTTTCCCTTGGTTGTCAGTCCATGATTTGCATTTTCAACCCAGTGGATCTTTACAGGAGCTTTAATTTTACTCACAACATTTGTCATCAAGGTCTAAAAAACGATGGATATAAAGAAATAAAAGGTAAATACAGATGTAAGTCTATCACAGCCTGAAAGAACGATTAAAATCTTTATAGATTCCTCAATGATAAAACTGGCTCTTAAGCCCAATAATACCGAACACAGGCATAAGAAAGTGGTCAAAGGGGTGAGAAGCGTCAGCGGGTTATAGGAAATGCATCCACCCGCAGATCGCAATCTCCCCTTATATAGAAATCCTCTCAACCATTGCCATTAGATAAATAATCCTACGCGTTTCAGTATCCCCTAGTTTGTGGGATACATCATGAGGGATTATGCGCTCATTTAGGCCGGTTAGCACTGTTTCTGTGCTTATTCAGTCTTCCGGCGTGTGCACGACTCTAGTACATTGGCCCACACACACGGAGGACACGCCGGATATTTAAAGGCTTAAGCCCTCCTACCATTTGATGTCAGTTCGGCAGTCCACCAATCCACATTCAGCACGTCATTACTGACATCCCGGGCGGTGGCGAGCCTCCCTTGTGACTGCCAATCAGCGGATCCGGACGACGAAGCGTCCCTAGTAACCCTGGGGAGCTCCAGGCGGTTTAAACATCACATCGTAATCGACACAGCAGTGGAAGTAAACAATGCAGATGTTGATACAATTCCGTGCATGTCATATGTTCAATGTTAGCCACAGAGCATCTCAAAAAAAGAACACATACTGGGTCACCTAACAACCATCAGTAAACAAATTCGGTAGGACAGACAAAAGTCCCGAACTGGATTAGTAATACAGGTATGTAATAGTTTGGAATACAGGAGGTGGAAGAATAATACAGTAAAGTTGATGCAGATTTTATCAGAATACTACGGGTCAATAATGAGCTATCATGTTAGGTCAAAGGAAGCAAGTATATGAAATTTGTTCATTCAGACCAGATGGATTGATAGTCTGCATACGAAAGATCCAATGTGCTTCTTTCTGCAGAATTCTCTTATCAAAGTTTCCACCTCCTTGAAATTTGAGGGTCGTTGCATCCCCTTAACCCCTTAAGGACGCAGCCTAGTTTTGGCCTTAAGGCTCAGAGCCCATTTTTCAAATCTGACATATTTCACTTTATGTGGTAATAACGTCGGAATGCTTAAACCTACCCAAGTGATTCTGAGATTGTTTTCTCGTGACACATTGGGCTTCATGTTTGTGGTAAAATTTGGTCGATATATTCAGTGTTTATTGGTGAAAAATTTCAAAATGTAGAGAAAATTTTTAAAAAATTGCATTTTTCAGAATTTAAATGCATCTGCTTGTAAAACAGACGGTTATACCACCCAAAATAGTCACTAGTTCACATTTCCCATATGTCTACTTTAGATTGGCATCGTTTTTTGAACATTATTTTATTTTTCTTGGACGTTACAAGGCTTAGAACATAAACAGCAATTTCTCATATTTTTAAGAAAATTTCAAAAGCCTTTTTTTTAAGGTACCTCTTGAGTTCTGAAGTGGCTTTGTGGGGCCTATGTATTAGAAACCCTGATAAAACACCCCATTTTAAAAACTAGACCCCTCAAAGTATTCAAAACAGCAGTTATAAAGTTTTTTAACCCTTCAGGCATTTCACAGGAATTAAAGCAAAGTGGAGGTGAAATTTGCAAATCTCATTTTTCTTGCTGAATTTCAATTTTATTCATTTTTTTTTCTGTAACACAGAAGGTTTTACCAGAGAAACACTACTAAATATGTATTGTCCAGATTCTGCAGTTTTTAGAAATGTCCCACATGTGTCTCTAGTGCACTCGTGGACTAAAACACAAGCCCTAGAAGCAAAGAAGCACCTAGTGCATTTTGAGTCCTCTTTTTTATTAGAATATATTTTAGGCAGCATGCCAGGTTTGAAGAGGTGTTGAGGTGCCAAAACAGTAGGAATCCCCCAATAGTGACCCCATTTTGGAAACTACACCCCTCAAGGAATTCATTTAGGGTTGTTGTTACCATTTTGACTGCACAGTTTTTTCACAGCACGTATTTGAATTGGGCTCTGAAATGAAAAAAATGTCATTTTT